>NC_090934.1:958903784-959233478 GCF_040938575.1 Ambystoma mexicanum | reverse complement strand
GCGGGCAACTTCGTCCCAGATGGCCTTTTTCTTGATGATCGCCTCCCGGCGCATATCATTGGCGAATACGACCTCCGCATTGGCTGCAAGTGTGCTAGTCAGCATTATGAGCTCCTCTGGTGTGAATTTCTCTTTCCGCTGTCGATCAGAGGATTTTTTCAGGGCCTTTGACATCTTCAGGCAGTCCTGGATGGTTTTGGTCAGAGTTCTCCGGAAAGATGTCCTGGATGCAGAGGATGGCAATGGATTGTGTTTTTAAAGATGGCTGCCGTTCTCTTTCCCGTTCCTGTGAGATGACGCTATTTCCGGTTCCGCTTTTTAACGGTGTCCGCTAATAGCGGTGACCGCTATTAGCATGTTGCGTGAGGGAGGAGGTGCTATCAGCACTGTGTCGAGGCTGGTAATGGGCATTTTGTGGACTTTTGCGGCATGGCGGTAATGACATTTACGGCATGGCGCTATGCTCGTGTCCGCGAACTCGTAATGGGACGCTATTAGCGGTCTTTTGCGAGGGCGGACACGCTAATAGCGCCATGCCGTAAAATTCCGATTTTTACCTCACAACGTGTAATGAGGCCCTAAGTCACTATGGTGAGTAACTTATAATTTCCCTCACTCTGGACTCAGCCTTTGAGTCCTTCCCGATATCTGTTTGGCTATCAAAGGGAATTTTCCTCCCTCCTGGCTCTCACATTCTCCTGGCTCTCTCATTTATCCTCCCACCTGGCTCTCTCATCTCAAGAAATCCAGCTCTGAGCATTTCACTGCTGCACATCATACTAGAGACCATACTAGAGACCTTCCAGATCAGCCTTGGGGTTTTTTCAGCCTCAGCTTTTTCCCGTGGCTCGGTCTGTCCCCCAGGGGTTCCATGTGTCTGGGTTGTCTTCCGACTCAAACACGGTGGCCTCCGATGGAGACAGACCATATCTTCATTCAGGGCAGATCACATTAAAGAGAAAGAAAATGAGGAAAAAGAAAACAACCGTAGACTGCTCTGATACTGAGGGTGAGAACCCTGACCCACAATGTGTTGTTCGTCTTGAGACTTTCTAAATGCGAGCTCCATTTGAACCTCTACTTTCTTGTCCTCTCAGGTTATTAACCATGAAAACTATCTTTTTGTAGCCATAATTTCTGCTGGCAGTGTGAGTAAGCAACAAACCTTGTCAGGCAAACCACCATTTACTATATTCTCCAAGGAGAAGGTAATTCTAAGGGTTAGCCTTCCTTCTCAAGGTGGTGTCTGAATAACATTGTACATAGAAGATAACTTTACCAGCTTTTTATCCACCACCTCACCCTTCTAAGGATGAAGAGAGGTTAGTCAGGCTTGACCCGATAAAGGCTCTTAGCTTCTGCATTTCTAGGATGGCAAATGTCAGGCAATATGACCAACTGTTTATTAGTTATACTGGTCATAGGCTAGGCCAAGCCGTGACTAAACAAACTGTATCACGTTGGATCCTCCCATGCATTTCGAAGTGCTACTCCATTGCAGGAAAAGATGTCCCTGAAAACATAAGAGCTCATTCCACCAGGGGAGTGGCAACCACTTCGGCTCTCCAAAGAGGTGTTCCAGTGGAGGACATGTGCAATGCTGCAACTTCATCCGCACTCCACACTTTTTCAAAGCATTATTGCTTGGGCAAGCTATCGGGCGAGGACGCTTCATTTGGAAAAGCGGTTCGGCACAATATTAATCAATAATCCGAATATTGCACAAAAATTCCAATTCGAAGGGATTGTGTCCTCTGACGTATTCCTTATCTTTTATAGATCATCTCCCAGCTTGCTGGCCTCGGAAATTCTTTTCAGTAGAGGGTGCTGCGTGTCGATGTCCCTCAAGCCGTGTCCCTCGACAGCCTCCGTATCGGTGCCGACGTCATCACGCGTATAAATAGACTCGCGCAGCGTCCGTTGCTCAGTTCCGTTTTTCCGTGCTTTGTGGGGCCTCGGAATAATATTGCTCAGTTCTTCAATCAAATATACTTCATTATTCCTTGTGAATACCGACTCGTACTCGATGGCTTCCTCACCCAAACCGACGACTCCACGGTCCGGCTTCAAAAAATGTTGAGACTGTGCGAAGAAAATGTCATTGACGGATCCTCACAGGATCTGTTTGTGGTGCCTGGGAATCGAGCACCATTGTTCGGAGTGCGAGGACTGCATGTCCATGACGGCGAAAGCCTTGAAGGAGTGTAAGGGGAAGCTCGAGAGAGGTAAGGCAGTTAAAACTTCTTCGAAAGTTTCCTCGGCGGAGTCGAGACATTCGTCTCCTCGCCATCACAAAAGACATTCTCGTTCTAGGTCTCGAAACAGTTTCCATCACTCTTCGAGATCTAAGCATTAAAAAAAGAGACGTCGAAGATCCCCTTCCTCGTCTTCTTCTTCCGTTTCCCCAAAAAGGGTCTCCTGCCCCACAAAACATAGCTCTCAGGCTGAGTGGGAGGAATTCAGGAAAAAGATGCTGAGCGTCTTCGAGAAAGCGGCCTCGACCCCCTCGAAGACTGCTGAGGGTGATACCCTGGGTGAAAGACCTGAAAAATCAAAACACCGCAAGTCGCAGCACCCGGCGAAAGAAGCCACTCGAGAGCGTCACAAACCCTCGAGTAAAGGCAAAGTCGTGTCTTCGACGCCGTCGTCGAAGCTCCCTTCGACGCATAGATCGGCGTCTTTGACGCCATTATCGAAGGGTTCTTCCACGCATAGTTCAGCCGAGTCGACGACATCTTCGACGCCGACATCGACGCTGAGAAAGGACAAACCCACGGCCACCTCACAGCCAGTGACCATACCCAGAGCCTCGATCACGAGAATGTCGTCGACAACCTCGAGTAGAATTCCGATACTCTTGAGTTCATTGAGGCCTCTACCACCTTTCTCGACGCCTTTTTCAATGGCTTCGAAGCCTTTAACGTCTGCGTCGACGACGTCAACGTTTTCTCAGCCAGTCATGGCGAATTTGGCCCTTTCTGCTCTGGAAATGGGATTTATACCATTTTCAAGACCTGATCACTCCAGAGTCTTATCATCTATTTATGAAGAAGGGGAGGATTCGGATCAGGAAAGACCTTTTGAGTTGCAGGGATCTGCAACTCCTGTACCAGAGGAATTTACCTCTGAGGAAGGTAGGTTTAAAGACCTCCAAGAATCCTTACAGGAAGCAAGTGAGTTGGACACTTCCCCAGAAGTGGAATTTGCCAGACCAGACCCGGGGGAACATGCTGAAACCCCTTATAGAACCTTGATGGCAAGGATAATAGAGTTTATGGGGTGGTCCACACCCTCACCTGCTTTTCAGCAAGACGACCTCACAGACATATTGGTCAAAGGTCCACAGGAGGATCCTGTGGTGCCATTTCATGCGGCATTACAAAGGAGAATATTGGCAAACTGGGAAACACCTGAGGTAATCCCGGCGGTTAACGAAAAATGATCAGCTAAATATAGGGTGTCTTCTGCTGACTCTGAATATTTATCCAAACACCCAACTACGGAGAGTCTGGTTGTTCAGGCAGCTACTTCATCAGGTAGTAAATCGGCTTACCCTACTGTTCCACAGGACAGGGATGATAAGAGATATGACTCTATGGCCAAAAAAGTCTTTTCTGCATGTAGCATGGCGTGGAAATTTATCAATGCTACTTGTACGCTCGCAAGGTTCAGCCACACACTTTGGGAGTGTGCTTCATCAGCGGCTGACTGCCTCCCAGAGGGAGAAGAAAGGGAAGCGTTCCTAAACATCATCAAGGATGGTAAAGACGCTATGTGCGAATCCCTTCAAACTGGCATTGATTCTGCTGACAGCATCAGCAGGGCCATGGCGGCAAGCACAACACCCAGGATATTTGCTTGGTTGCGGAAGTCTGGTTTTGCTCCAGATGTGCAAAGCAGACTCTTGAATATGCCTTTTGACGGCTCTTCCTTGTTTGGTAAGAAGGCGGATGACAGTTTGGAAAAGCTTCAAACATCAAAGGTAGCAGCAAAATCCCTGGGAGCTGCAATCCATCAGACACCATATCGCCCCTCAGGAACCTCTTGGAGAGGTAAGTCCTTTCGCTTCTATTCCGCATTCGGAAGAGGCAGAGGACAGCCGGTTCAAAGGGGTCAGAATAAATTCACCCGAGGTGGACGGGGTAAAAATGCAAAAGCCGCAGCAGCAGCAGGTGCCTCTTTACCCTCGGCATCTGCATCAGCCGCCTCCAAACCGCTCTGAGGACTCTCCTCACAAGACACCTGTAGGGGACAGGTTACCTCAACATCTGACGGAATGGCAGGCTATTACGTCAGATGCTTGGGCATTGGAGACAGTTGCCCAAGGTTACTGGCTGCCTTTTATACGCATCCCTCAGAGTCATCCACCGGGGAACAGCTCTCTGAAAGTTCCAGATCCCCTCCTCTTGCAGGAAATTATAGACCTGCTAGAGAAAGGTGCCATAGAACCGGTACCTGTAGCAGAGAGGAACAAGGGCTGGTACTCCCCCTACTTTCTCATACCGAAAAAAGACAGAGGACTGAGACCTATCTTGGACTTACGAGAATTGAACAAGTTCCTCAGGAAGGACAAGTTCAAGATGGTAACTCTCTCTCAGATCCTTCAGGCCCTCCAGCTCCAGGACTGGCTGGTATCTCTGGACCTCCAGGATGCTTATTTCCATGTGCCAATCCATCTCAAACACAGGAAATACCTGAGGTTCGCAATTGGCGGCTCTCATTGTCAATTTTGAGTTCTGCCATTTGGGCTGACCTCCGACCCGAGGGTCTTCACCAAGCTAATGTCGGTAGTGGCTGCAAGTCTAAGGAGGGAAGGGATTCACATCTACCCCTACCTGGACGATTGGCTGATCAGAGCTGTATCCCCGGAACAAGCTCAGATTCAGCCAGATTATGTCTGCCACTTCCTTCACAAACTGACTTCTCCCTCAATTTAAAGAAGTCACAGATGATACCATCACAGAGACTCCAGTTCATTGGAGCGGTCCTGGACACTTCCCTGGGAAAAGCCTTGCCACCAGAGGTGAGGGCTCAAGATATTCTGCAGATGGTTACCAAGTTTCAAAATGCCCAACGTCTCCCAGCCTTCGACTTTTTGAGGTTGCTAGGCCTCATGGCATCCTGCATCTTCCTTGTGCCAGAGGCTCGCCTGAGAATGAGATCTCTTCAGTGGGCACTGAGAACTCAGTGGTCGCAATTCTCAGGGAGAATGACAGACCTCCTTCAGGTTCCGGACAAGGTGGCTCGAGACTTTCAGTGGTGGGCCTTCCAGAAAAACATCTTGAAGGGAGAACTGTTTTGGCAACCATGGCCGGAGATAACAGTAGTCACCGATGCCTCACTCACGGGGTGGGGAGCCCATACCAACGACTTGACCATCAGCGGTCGTTGGTCTCCATCGGAGTCCAGACTACAAATCAACCTTTTAGAGCTGAGAGCAATCAGACTGTCATCTGTACAGGGGAAAAAAGGCCTGATAATGACGGACAACACAGTGGCCATGCACTACCTCAACAAAAGAGGAGGCGTAGGATCACTGCCACTGTGCAGAGTGGCAATGCAGCTCTGGTTTTGGGCAATTCAAGAAGGAATCTCTCAATCGGCAGTTCACCTAGCCAGAGAGAAGAACTTGACTGCGGATGCTCTGAGCAGGCAGGGCACAGTCTCCCACGAGTGGGAACTAGCTCAGCAGGTCCTTCGGGAGATCTTCGCCCTTTGGGGAACCCCTCAAGTGGATCTGTTCGCCACCAGTACCAACAGGAAGTGCGATCTGTTTTGTTCAAGGGAATTTCCCCCGAGAGGAGCTCTAGGGGACGCGTTCATAGTGGACTGGGAGTTTCCACTCCTGGATGCGTTTCCACCAGTCCCTGTCATTCTTCAAATGATCAGGAGGTTGAGAAGATTCCGGAGGACCATGATCCTAATTGCCCCAGACTGGGCCAGGAGAACGTGGTGCCCGGACCTTCTGGACATGTCCGTCTGCCCTCCAATTCGTCTTCCACTCAAGGAGAATCTTCTCTCACAGAGAGGAGGTCAGGTTCTCCATCCAGACATCAGAACCCTCAATCTTCACGCCTGGCTTCTGAACAGTTGAGATACAAGGATTGGGACCTCCCTGATGACGTCATGAAGTGTTGCTTTCGGCCAAAAGGCCAGCAACAAATTCTTTATACCGCTGCCGTTGGAACAAATTTTGCAGCTGGTGTAGAGAAGAGAATATCGACTCCTTTTCATGTGGTACACCAACGGTGTTATCCTTTCTACTCTACTTGGCAAATTCAGGCCTTCAAGTTGGCACTATCAAGGGCTATCTCGCAGCGCTATCGATCTTCAAGCGCACTGCAGTGGAGCCATCGTATTTCAAATTACCCTTAGTAATACAATTTCTAAAGGGATTAACTAATGTCTATCCTCCAAGGCCATTCCAAGTTCCCTTATGGGACTTAAATTTAGTCTTAAATTTCCTGATGGGTACTCCTTTCGAACCACTCCACTCTTGTTCGCTAAGATTTCTCACCCTTAAAACTGTCTTGTTAGTGGCTTTAACATCTGCTAGAAGGGTGAGCGAATTACAGGCTCTATCTTGTAAACCCCCTCATACAATTTTTCATAAAGACAAAGTTGTCCTACAGGTGAAGCCTAATTTCCTCCCAAGGTGGTTTCTGAATTCCACATCACTCAGAAAATGACTTTACCTTCGTTCTATCCGCCTCCCCATCCGGAGAAAGAGGAAGAAAGACTACATAGGCTGGACCCAAGGCGGGCTTTAAGCTTTTACATCAGCAGACTTGCTAGGATTAGGCAAGCAGACCAACTGTTCGTAGGTTACTCAGGGCACAAATTAGGACTACCAATAACAAAACAAACCATTTCCAGATGGATTATTTTGGCCATCCTGGAATGTTACAAACTAGCAGGGAAAGAGCCTCCTCAAAATCTTAGGGCTCATTCAACCAGGGGTATCGCAGCCTCGTCGGCCCTCCAAAGAGGGGTTCCGGTTCGAGAAATATGTGCGGCTGCCACATGGTCGTCCGCACATACCTTCACAAGATTTTACAACCTGGATTCCTCCTCTAGTCAAGAGACTAGGTTTGGCAAAGCCGTATTACATTCTGTTCATTCCTAAAAGGAAACATGGCGTTTTACTCCCACCTCCAATTACACACCATGCTATGGGAGTCTATCAAAGATAAGGAATACGTCGGAGGACACAATCCCTTCGAAGAACAAGTTACTTCTTACCTGGTAACGTTCTTTCGATGGGATGTTCCTCCGACGTATTCCTTATCGCCCCTCCCATCCATCCCCGCAGTAATACTTCCCTTGTGGTTGCAGCTTACGCTCCTTCAAGGTCAATAACCAATTCATGTAAAACAACTGTTAACGTCAAAACGGAACTGAGCAACGGACGCTGCACGAGTCTATTTATACGCATGACGACGTCGGCACCGATACGGAGGCTGTCGAGGGACATCGGCTCGAGTGACGTCGACGCGCAGCGCCCTCTACTGAAAAGAATTTCCGAGGCCAGCAAGATGGGAGATGATCTATCAAAGATAAGGAATACGTCGGAGGACATCCCATCGAAAGAACGTTACCAGGTAAGAAGTTACTTGTTCTTTTACTCGAAAGGGAACATGGCGAACAAACTCCTTGCTGCCAAATTGAAAAAGCAGAATAGACAAAATAGAATAGATGCTTTGAGGGATGAGTTTGGGCAGTGTATCTATACAGAGGAGGGTAAACTCCAGATCATTGAGAAATTCTTTACCGAACAGGCCGCTCCTCATCTGGCAGCCTTTTTTAGATTTTTACCGCACGTTTCAGTGTTGGGAGTCCTCGAGTTTGCTCTCACAGTATTTGTATGTTTTCTCATGGTTTCCAACAGACAAAGGTTCTATTTTTGTTTCTAAGGTGGCTGTGTGCTCTCTTCTGCATCTGCCGACAGCAGGGATCCGTTGTCTGTGAATTTCAGAGCTCCTCAAGGACGAAGATCGTTGAAGATTCTAGAAGGCGATTAGGCCTACTTTGCGCCCAATCACCATGACGGTGGAGGAGGAGGCAAGGTCCTCTTCAAGCCATGCACCAAATGCGGGCTACGGAACTTGTTTGTGGAGGACAAGCACCTGCAATGCCTCTACTGCTGCACCCGGACCACAGGGAGGTGGAGTGCAAAATTTGCCTCAGGTTCTCCAAGAAGATGACGAGGAACAGACACAGTAGACTGGCGGTGTGGCTTAACATCAAGGCCTCTGGCATGTGCGACAAGCAGGGTCATGCCTCACCCAGGAACTGCCGGTCCGAGGAACGGTCTTCTAAGTCCTGTGAGGGCGCCTCATCTGTGGGGGCCCAAGATAAGGCCAAGAACCGCAAGTCTGAGTCCACAGGGTTCGCCACGGAAGCAAGTCCCAAGGTGGATAGGGTGCAATCGACATCTCCATCCGCCTCCATTGCCAGCCAGCAATCGAGCTCCTCCTCGAAGAGGAAGTCATCTACCCTGGTTTAACTTTGTGAGAAATCTGAGTAGCCGCAGAGGGAGGAGAAGAAGGCCGAGTAGCCCAGGCAGGCCCAATTAGCTCAGGCTAAGACTTTGTTAGAGATGGAGTTGGAGCCTGCTGCAGCTAAGGGCGCTGACCTTGTGAAGGTAGCCCCCGCAGCTCAGGTGGTGTCCCTACCCCTAAGGCACGACACCACCACAGTGACTTTGGCAAAGTCTGTTGGCACGCCAGAAGGGAAGAAACCAGTTCAGGCCCCGGTTCAATACCGACAGGGGGAGGCAAGGAGGCCCTGAAACAGCCCTCTGAGACCATCGCCCAAGTCATGGAGGTCTCGTCCACGGACGACAAAGACCAGGAGTCCTTACACACGGTCCACGAGGATGTGGAAGAGGAGGAGGGTGACGATAACAGCGACGACGGCGCAGGGCCTAGTTTTCCTGTGCTGCCATCTCATCCAAGGGACATTTCCTTGGATGTTCTGTCGACTCTACACACCTCTGATGCCCCCATTCCAACCTCCGCCACCACGTTGGGTCCCTTCTCCCACAGCAGACCCAGACACAGGGACGGGTATGGCCACGACGACGGAGGATGATGACGAGGATATTGTCACAGCAGACGGCGAATCCCTACATTTGGATGCTCCACATCGGGTGTCTCCGCCGGGATGAAGTGGGATAGTTCCACTCCATGATGTCATGAGCCTCCGAGCTATTGCAGCTAGTGCCCGAGGAAACTAAGGAGGAGGGCTTCTTGTACCAGAGACGCATGCCAAGAGAAAGACGCTCATGGTGGTACCCCTTCTGAACGATGTTTGTGAAGAGGGCCTGGCCCTCATGAAGAACCCTTGCATGGCTCCAGCCAAAAGGGATAGGCTGGAGGAGAAGTATCGGGTACCTGACTCCGCACCCAAGTGCCTGAGGTTGCAGCCATCGCCAGATTCAGTGGTATCGGTGGCCACGAGGAAACGGTCGGCCAACCTGTCCTCGTTGTCTTCGGTCCCTCCAGACAGCGAGGGGAAGAGGATGGACGCCATGGGAAGGAAGGTGATTTACACTGCAGCATCCACTATCAAGGCAGCCAGCGCATTGGCGATCCTAACCCGGTACGACAAGGAGTTGTGGTACAAGCTGGGGCCGATTTTGGAGTTCCTGCCCGATGATAAGAAGATGGAGGCAATCACTCTCTTCCAGTAAGGGGAGGTAGCGACTGATCACGCCATCACAGTGGCATTGGATGTCGCCAACACAGGGTTCCGACAAATGGGGAACAGTGTCTGCCTTCATTGTCAGGGATGGATGAAGACCGTGAATTTCCACCAGGAGGTCAGACCGAAGGTACTGAACATGCCCTTCGACTGAGATAACCTATTTGGGAAGGTCATCAATGAGTCCCTCCAGGCCATCAAGGTGGATAAAGAGACGGCCCGTTCCCTGGGTACCCTCCAGCAGCACTGCTCTTCTTTTCGATCCTCCAGGGGAAAGTTGAGCAGGTCTTCCAAAGGTTTCTCCTCATCGTACCATCAGCCTTCCAGATCCACGACTCAGGAAGCCTACAGGGCCTGTTCCCAGGCCTACAGTAGCGGGGGACAGGGTGCCATCGCCCACAGGGCAGGAACCCGTCGCTGAAGCAAGCCTGAACTGAGCAGGACGTCGGGCCCCCACCCGTGCATCCCGGTGGGAGGCCGGCTGACGAGGTTCGTCAGCGAGTGGATAAAGATCAACATTGACAGATGGGTGCTGGACGCTCTCGCCCAAGGACATACCCTGGAGTTTATGCACAGGTGTCTATGGATCCCTCCGGTTTCCCATCAGGAGCAGCACGTCCTTCAGCTCCTGGAAGAGGTAAGGGCCATGCTGCGAAAAGGGGTGACAGAGATAGTTCCCCAGCGACTACGGGGCTCTGGAGTCAATTCCAGATACTTTCTGGTCAGAAAGAAGACAGGGGGCTGGACTCCCATTCTAGACCTAGGACATCTGAACAAATACCTCAAGTCCCAAAAATTCAGGATGGTTACGTTGCAACATGTGCTCGGTCAACTGGAAAGAGGAGAGTTCTTGTCGTCGCTGGACCTGGAGGATGCCTCCTTCCATGTCCCCATTCACAAGAAACATCGAAAATGTCTACGCTTTGTGGTGCAGGGACAGCACTACCAGTTCAAGGCCCTACCTTTCGGCTTGAAGTCGGCGCCCAGAGTGTTCACGAAGTGCCTGGCACCAGTGGCAGCCCATCTACGACTGCAGGGCATACACGTGTACCCATACCCAGACGACTGGCTGATTCACTCCTGCTCGCAGGATCTGGCCGAAGGTCACACGGAGGCGACCGTCCGGCTACTAACTGATCTGGGAATCTCTGTCAACTATACAAAGTCCTGGTTCATGCCATCACAGAACGCGCAATACAGTGTCTTGCCTGGCGTCTCCCTCGGAGGAGAGGATAGCACCCATTCCGTGGAAGGTGCAGCAGCTGTCAATGACGAAGACGGCCACGGTACGGGCCATCAAGTCGTTGCTGGGCTTAATGTCGTCCTGCATCTACCTCGTCTGGCTCTGCAGGTTGCAGATAGATGCCCTCCAGGAATTCCTGGATGCCTACTGGATACAGGTGTCTGGAAGCTTCACCGACAAGATTTCACTCAACGACGAGTTCCGGCAGCGATAGTATGGTGGGGCGTTCGCTCCAACATCGCCCAAGGCACGGGATTCCAGAATCCGCCATACCAGGAGACAGTCACCACAGACGCCTCCCTACAGGGATGGGGATCGCACACTGGGAGTCTGCACACCAGAGGCCTGTGGTTGCCAGAGGAGAAGGATCTTCATATCAACATCCTGGAGCTATAGGCAGTGTTCTGGGCCCTCAAGTCCTTACTCCCGTCTCTGAAAGGCAAGGTGTTAGAGGATGTTCATGGACAACACCACCATCATGTTTTACATCAGGAGGCGCAGGACCTGTGGCGATGGGCTGTCGCACAGGGGATGTTCCTCTTCCCTCCAGAGGAAATGGTTGCCACAGGATCTGCCATGCATTCCTGACTTCTATTCCTCAAAGGTCTATTGTAAACTAAATTAGCTTTGTATAGTTGGTGTTTGTTAAGCAAGGTTTTCCTTCATGGGGTCTCTTGAAAGGCTGACAGCACACAGGGGAAATGTCAGGACAATGAGAGGCACCCCAACAGTTAGGAAAGGGCTGGGAGATTTGGGGGACCCTCCTCTCCGCTTATCTTGTCTGGGCAATACATCACATAGTAAGTGGTTATATTCAAATTGTTCTCAGTCTGTCAGCGCCGCCTCCGGTGAATCTGCCAGTGGTTCTGTATCTTCTCAGCAGAGAAGGAGGCCCAATCCTGCATCACAACCCAGGATTGCTGAACCTGAGGGCTTGGCTCCTGCAGCCCTAGAGTTTGGTGGATATGAGTTGCCTGCGGACTGCAGAGAGGTCCTCGCCATGGTCTGGCCGTGTTCGATTTTGAAGTGCTACCATCACAAGTGGAAGTGTTTTGCTACGATGTGCCAGTCGCAGAAGATTACCCTGCTGAGGGTCCCGGCCCTACAAATTGTTCCATAGTTGCTATACTTGGCCAAGCCCGGACTGGGACACACCTCTATCAAGGTGCATCTGGTGGCTATCTCCCGCTACACCAGGTCACCAGCAAGATCTTCACTTTGGTCTCACCAACTCATCAAGGAGTTCCTCAAAGGACTTTTTCGATCTTTCCCTCCGGTGAAAGTGTCAGGGATGGCACTCGAATACGAGTGGCACAAGACACCCAGACGAGTTTGGGTGTTGAAATAAAGTGGACAGATAGGAACACACACCGCGGAAAGGAAAGGGAGTGAAGAGTAGGGAAGAGTAGCAAGGGAAAAGGTATAGAGTGAATACCCTCTTGGGGTGTATGCAGAATAGGAAAAGAGTATTCCACGAACCTTGGAAATACTCTAGCCTTCTGCACAGTTTGCTATAACAGAGTCCCACGCTGTTTGCTCATAACTTGGAACAGCAGCTATGGGTGTCTGTGATATAGAAACGAGACAAGGGAAGGGGCAGAGGTTGACTGATGGGAACCAGCAGACAAGCTCTGTACAAAGGGTCTACAAACAGTACAAGAGAAGATACAACAGACAAATCCAGGAAAGGAGATGATAGCAAACTAGCAGAAGGATAGGAAGGGAAAGTCGAGTAACAGGATATGATAGCAGAGGACAGAAAGGTAGGTGGAGCGTTCAGAGGAGCAGGAAGGCAAGGAGTAAGCCCACCAGAGTGGGACGGTAAGGTAGAAATATCAGAGGAAAAGGGCTACGGCAGCCGGAGTGAGGAAGACTGCAGAGCAGGGAGCCCAGAGGACAAGGGCAAAGGCAGCCGGAGAGATGCAGGCTGCAGAGCAGGGAGCCCTGAGGACAAGGGCTAAGGCAGCCGGTGTGAGATAGGCTGCAAGCAGGGAGCCCAGAGGACAAGGACAAAGGCAGCCGGAGAGAGGAGGCTGCAGAGCAGGGAGTCCAGAGGACAAGGGCTAAGGCA
This sequence comes from Ambystoma mexicanum, assembly GCF_040938575.1. Taxonomy (NCBI): domain Eukaryota; kingdom Metazoa; phylum Chordata; class Amphibia; order Caudata; family Ambystomatidae; genus Ambystoma; species Ambystoma mexicanum. The sequence goes on along the minus strand of NC_090934.1, from coordinate 959,220,459 downwards.
GCCGGTGTGAGATAGGCTGCAAGCAGGGAGCCCAGAAGACAAGGGCTAAGGCAGCCGGAGAGAGGCAGGCTGCAGAGCAGGGAGCCCAGAGGACAAGGGCAAAGGCAGCCGGTGTGAGATAGGCTGCAAGCAGGGAGCCCAGAGGACAAGGGCTAAGGCAGCCGGTGTGAGATAGGCTGCAAGCAGGGAGCCCAGAGGACAAGGGCAAAGGCAGCCGGAGAGAGGAGGCTGCAGAGCAGGGAGTCCAGAGGACAAGGGCTAAGGCAGCCGGTGTGAGATAGGCTGCAAGCAGGGAGCCCAGAGGACAAGGGCTAAGGCAGCCGGAGAGAGGCAGGCTGCAGAGCAGGGAGCCCTGAGGACAAGGGCTAAGGCAGGAAAACAGCAGAGCGTGATCCGCTGCAATGTGGAGAGCCCGGCAGGGCAAGGTCGCAGACTGGAAAACAGCAGAGAGTGATCCGCTGCAATGTGGAGAGCCCGGCAGGGCAAGGGCGGAGACTGGAAGGCAGCAGAGCGTGATCCGCTGCAATGTGGAGAGCCCGGCAGGGCAAGGGCGGAGACTGGAAGGCAGCAAAGCGTGATCCGCTGCAATGTGGAGAGCCCGGCAGGGCAAGGGCGGAGACTGGAAGGCAGCAGAGCGTGATCAGCTGCCGTGTGGAGAGCCCAGAGGAGCAGGGCTGAGAGGCAGGGAGCCTGGAAGGCAATGACTGGAGGCAGCAGGGTGGAGCAAGCTGTAAGGCAGGGTCCAAGCAGGAGTGAGGATAAACAGCATACAAGGATCCGAAGACACTCGCGAAAGGTGGAGGAAGGACTCTCAATGCAAGAGGCTGAGCCACTGCAGACAGCAGCCTTATATACTCCCTAGCCCAGCACAGAGGCAGGCCAATTGGTTTCACCTGGCGAATCACACCTGCAGGCAATCGGCCACCTCCCTTTCTGTTCCTGGGCTGGTGGAAGCAGGACCAGACTCTAAGGCTTCTGGGGGGTGTAGTTCCATAGAAATCCAATAGGAACGGCCAGGAAACAATGCTTGCGGCCAGGTGCATTATGGTATGCGTAGTTAGATGACAATAATCATTAATTAGCAAAGTCCAAATGGAGCAAAAATGGATGTGCCCATGGCGCATGCATGACAGTATGCCCCTCTCCAGGCCCCTCTCCAGGCTCCCTGAAGACCGACCTGTAGGAAGAGTGTCTGTTCCACAGTACAAGAGTCTTACTCCAAAAAGACACATCATGAGGCACCAGAAACGAGTAGTAAGGTGAGAGTCTTGAATGACGGAGCCGGTACCAATGTTCTGAACCTTGGATGTAGAATTCAGAAAAGATGAAGTCTTTGGAACACAGACCCCAACTGTGTGTGCATGAAGAGAGGAACTGAGAAAAACTGCTGCAGGCTCCAAGATAGATTTTTCCTTGATGGGCAACAGTATGATGCTGGAAAGTGGAGCCATAGGTACAGCAGAGTTGGTATCTTTAGGAGGGTTTTCCAAGACATCCGAAGTAGTAATGACAACATCAGGGTTTGCCATAGAGAGTTCAGAGGATACAGCAGCGGTGAGATCTTGGATGGCTGTAGGGGGTATCAAGGCTGTAACAACTAGGTGTGAGGGAGCCATGAGAGAGCCAGCGGGCTGGAATACACCTGAGACTGGTAGAGTAAAGTCTGGCAGTCTTAGTGCTGTAGATATACCAGCAGGAACAACTGGAGTAGTAGTTTCAGGATTCATAATGGCTATAGCGACCTCAAGATCTGTAGTAGGGACTTCAGGAGTCTCAAATGTGTCCGGGGGTGTTGGAACCACAGCAGTAGGCAGATCATGAATAGCAGTTGGAAGTTCGAGTGATATAGCAGCTACAGGCAAATCAGGTGTTGCAACTACTGGTAGATCGGGTACCACAACCACTTGCGATTCAGGGGGTATCGAAGAAACAGAAGATGTTAATTGCTCGAGAGTGATTTCTGATAGCACAGCCACACTTTGGCAAGCCCCGCTTGCCACTTCCGCATGCTCGGTGTGAACTGTGCCAGTCTCTTCAGCTGCCATTGTCATTGCAGAGGAGGTTGTAGGTGTGGGTACTGGACGATAGGCAAGGGTGAGGGCGGAATCATCCTTTGACTCAGAAGGATTTTCAATCAGTGGACCACCCTTGTCTTGCGGTGTAATGACTGTGTGCGTGATATGACCCACCGGAGGAGTTAATTCTTTTCTATCAGTACAACAACCTGAGCTTCTGCTGCTGGAAGGTGAAAGAGCTGTGTCAATCTCTAGAAGGGATACATATGATATGTTTAGGTCTTCCATCTGCTTGGTAAATGTCTGTATACTTTTCTGTATGGCAACTCCAGGCCTTATCATGTCGATCTCTAAAGATAAGATGTCAGGTGTTGGACATAGTGTCAAAAGGTCTGGTGACTTGTGTCCCTTCATAAGATTCTTGTGATACAAATAAACAAAGTCATCATAAAGGTCTTCGGTCTTTCTTTTAAGTCGTAGGAGTTGTTTGTGTAGCAGGTAAGTATCATTAGTTTGATCTACAGCTTCAGAAGCGGGTGTGGCAGAAAATGTGGTTGTAGCAATGGGAAGACTGACCTTAGGGTTATTGTGGTTAATAGATACTGTGGAAGTATTAGGACAACCGATGGTTAGTATAGGTCTTTTGTACCCGGAACCAGATGCACAAACCTCAGGATAATAACTGCCTTGTCCTGTCGAATAAGGTTTTCCAGCATTCTGGGGAGCTTGCCAAGCTGATCTTGCGCATATTACACTGGCAACAGCGTATTCTGGTTTAGATTCTCTCACAATGAGTGATATGTCCTTAGCTGTTACGGTGTTAGAAGGCTTGTCAGAAGACGCAGGAGAGTTTTCCACTTTTTGGTCTAATAAGATCTGTAAGAAATCATTATCTTGCTGTAGCTCTGCAACAGATAAGGACTGCGGATCATAGTCGCAAATGTCATAATAATTGTACATGGAAGAAGGGTCAGCTAGCCAGTGGGTATAGTACCGTGCTTGTAAATCTTTGTTTTCTATGGCGAGACTGTCCTTTAGACTAAGTTTCTTGTTTGCTGTCCTTAGGGAAACCATAGGTTTATGCAAAGGTTTCTTAACTCGAAAGGGAAGCATCTTTGGTCTGTGTGTGCCCTTCCGGCCAATGGAATAAGACATTTTTTGCTCTTGCATTCTGTCAGGGATGGCACTCGAATACGAGTGGCACAAGACACCCAGACGAGTTTGGGTGTTGAAATAAAGTGGACAGATAGGAACACACACCGCGGAAAGGAAAGGGAGTGAAGAGTAGGGAAGAGTAGCAAGGGAAAAGGTATAGAGTGAATACCCTCTTGGGGTGTATGCAGAATAGGAAAAGAGTATTCCACGAACCTTGGAAATACTCTAGCCTTCTGCACAGTTTGCTATAACAGAGTCCCACGCTGTTTGCTCATAACTTGGAACAGCAGCTATGGGTGTCTGTGATATAGAAACGAGACAAGGGAAGGGGCAGAGGTTGACTGATGGGAACCAGCAGACAAGCTCTGTACAAAGGGTCTACAAACAGTACAAGAGAAGATACAACAGACAAATCCAGGAAAGGAGATGATAGCAAACTAGCAGAAGGATAGGAAGGGAAAGTCGAGTAACAGGATATGATAGCAGAGGACAGAAAGGTAGGTGGAGCGTTCAGAGGAGCAGGAAGGCAAGGAGTAAGCCCACCAGAGTGGGACGGTAAGGTAGAAATATCAGAGGAAAAGGGCTACGGCAGCCGGAGTGAGGAAGACTGCAGAGCAGGGAGCCCAGAGGACAAGGGCAAAGGCAGCCGGAGAGATGCAGGCTGCAGAGCAGGGAGCCCTGAGGACAAGGGCTAAGGCAGCCGGTGTGAGATAGGCTGCAAGCAGGGAGCCCAGAGGACAAGGACAAAGGCAGCCGGAGAGAGGAGGCTGCAGAGCAGGGAGTCCAGAGGACAAGGGCTAAGGCAGCCGGTGTGAGATAGGCTGCAAGCAGGGAGCCCAGAAGACAAGGGCTAAGGCAGCCGGAGAGAGGCAGGCTGCAGAGCAGGGAGCCCAGAGGACAAGGGCAAAGGCAGCCGGTGTGAGATAGGCTGCAAGCAGGGAGCCCAGAGGACAAGGGCTAAGGCAGCCGGTGTGAGATAGGCTGCAAGCAGGGAGCCCAGAGGACAAGGGCAAAGGCAGCCGGAGAGAGGAGGCTGCAGAGCAGGGAGTCCAGAGGACAAGGGCTAAGGCAGCCGGTGTGAGATAGGCTGCAAGCAGGGAGCCCAGAGGACAAGGGCTAAGGCAGCCGGAGAGAGGCAGGCTGCAGAGCAGGGAGCCCTGAGGACAAGGGCTAAGGCAGGAAAACAGCAGAGCGTGATCCGCTGCAATGTGGAGAGCCCGGCAGGGCAAGGTCGCAGACTGGAAAACAGCAGAGAGTGATCCGCTGCAATGTGGAGAGCCCGGCAGGGCAAGGGCGGAGACTGGAAGGCAGCAGAGCGTGATCCGCTGCAATGTGGAGAGCCCGGCAGGGCAAGGGCGGAGACTGGAAGGCAGCAAAGCGTGATCCGCTGCAATGTGGAGAGCCCGGCAGGGCAAGGGCGGAGACTGGAAGGCAGCAGAGCGTGATCAGCTGCCGTGTGGAGAGCCCAGAGGAGCAGGGCTGAGAGGCAGGGAGCTTGGAAGGCAATGACTGGAGGCAGCAGGGTGGAGCAAGCTGTAAGGCAGGGTCCAAGCAGGAGTGAGGATAAACAGCATACAAGGATCCGAAGACACTCGCGAAAGGTGGAGGAAGGACTCTCAATGCAAGAGGCTGAGCCACTGCAGACAGCAGCCTTATATACTCCCTAGCCCAGCACAGAGGCAGGCCAATTGGTTTCACCTGGCGAATCACACCTGCAGGCAATCGGCCACCTCCCTTTCTGTTCCTGGGCTGGTGGAAGCAGGACCAGACTCTAAGGCTTCTGGGGGGTGTAGTTCCATAGAAATCCAATAGGAACGGCCAGGAAACAATGCTTGCGGCCAGGTGCATTATGGTATGCGTAGTTAGATGACAATAATCATTAATTAGCAAAGTCCAAATGGAGCAAAAATGGATGTGCCCATGGCGCATGCATGACAGAAAGCTCCTGCCCCGGCGTGGGAACTCAATGTGGTTCTGACGAGGCTCATGGGTGCCCCCTTTGGACAGCCCCCTTTGCGAGACTGGACATATCAGTTTCAACGACATAAGGGAGGTCTGGACGAGGCTGTCGCAGGATTGAAGCGGAGGTAAACCTTTGTTTAAGTTCCTGAAAGGCTTCTTCTGCTTCTTCGGTCCAAGCACACTTTTTATTGTTTTTTCGTAATAGTACTGTGATTGGGTGCACAACCTGAGAGAATTTCTTTGTGGGGGCTTGGGGACTACACTGTACTTAAGAACCAGCCTGCATCACCTCCTGAGAAGCTAGGCCTTTATTGCTCGTCCATTGCTACCTTATAGAGAATCTTGGCTGGGGCCCTCTGTGTCTCTCCTCTAACATATAGAGAGCAGAAGTACAGACCCCCCCTCCGGTCCTTTACACTGGTGGCAGCGGTGGGATGCTTATGGTTTTAAGAATCAATGTATAACCGTGCCACTTACAAAATATTTGCACTTTATTAAATTAAGGTTTGGTTGGTACAAAATAACTCCATTACAAACAATGGAGTCTATTACAAATGGTAAATTGACTAGGATGAGCTTAGAGGCTCTCCAGAGTGCTTGTGAAGCCAGGGAGTTAGACTTTGTGGATAAGTCTAGGGCTCAGCTGATAGCTGCTCTGGTGGACTACCGGACTGATGGAGAAACTTTTGATGAGGGGGGGGAATGCAACCAATGAGGACTCTGCCCCTGGGGTTTCTGCTGAATCTGTTTCTGGGAATGGCACCATTCCTGCTGCCTCTGTTCCAAACCACAGCACTGCTCTTCAGGGGGAAGCCCTGAAGATTGAACTTTTAAAATTGGAGCTACAACAGGAACAGTTAGCCTTTCAATACAAAAAGTTGGCAACCGAAGCTGAGTTGAAGAAAGAGGAGTTGGCACAGCAAGTGATACTCAAAGATAGTGACAGTGAGCACCAAAGAATCCAGCTAGAGAAAGCTAGAGTGGAGACTTCAGCTAAACCAGTTGAGAGTGGCAGGTCCCCAGCCACCAAGTTTATGAAAGATTTGGTTGGTGTGTTTGCGGAGGGTTCTGATATCCTCCAATGGATTGAAGCGTTTGAAATGGCTTGTGCAATTCATCATGTTGACAAAAGAGATTGGGCTAAGTGTTTGTTAAACAGAGTGCCTCAGGCTGGGTATGACTGTATTCTGAAGCTGAGTGTATAAGAAAGGGGTCAGTATGAGTGTATGAAATCTGCTTTGATTGCCAGGTTTGGCAAGACACCTGCCCAATACCTTAAAAGGTTCAGGGAATTTAAGAAAAGAGAGAATGTGTCTTGGGTTGACTGGGTGAGTGCTGCGCACATGAACATGATGGGGTGGATTGATGGATACAAGGTGAAAACTCTTGTTGAATTGTCCCACCTGTTGTTTTTTGAGCATTTTTCTGAAGCCTGGTCACCAGAGCTGCGTCAGTATGTTGCTGACCAGAACATTTTGGACCCCTTTAAGCTAGTAGGTTGGCTGACAAATGGCTCTCCCACCGGGTGTCCCCTAAGGACACCAGTGGGAAGGACAAGGACAAAGAGAAGGGAGCCTCTCAGAAAGCTGAGGAGTCCCAAAAGCAGTCACAGTCGGGTAAACCTAAACCCTCCTCTCCTAAGACCCAAATATCTAGTGGGGATAATTCATCTGTGGGTGGGAATAAGAGTAGTGGTCCGGGGGGTTGGCTGAGCGGCACACCATGCAGACGTGCCTGCTATGAGCTCCGTGAACAGGCGCCCGAATTTCTTTTTATATGTGCATTAACAGCAGAGTTTTCGCCCGATTGTTGCTGTATGTAATCTGGACATGCTGCGGCACCTGTGAAGGGAAGAACAGCGACGGCGGTTATCTGGTGGAGCTGATATCGTACTCCGAGGCTGTCCTGGTGGCGGGAGGTAAAAATGGCGGCAAGCGAAGAAAGCATTGCCTGTTTCGTCGGTTTCTGGATGGAGGTCCTGTCTTCGCCGAGGAGTGCCTGAGCAGCCTGGCGTTGCCCCCGGCCCGACGCTCCCTCTCGTTTGCCTGGAGGAGGGGGGGACGGATGATCTGGAGTTGCCTGCCGGCTTGCTGTGCCTCGCTGGGGCTGGCCGCACGCGCGGAGCTCCTTCCGCCCTGAGAGGGAAAACCCGGAGGATGGAGACTGGGAGTCCTGCGGGGGCCCCGGGCATGCTGCTTGCCCTCGGGGCATGCCATTCTGCTGCGGGAGCCCTCGGTCCCTGGCTGGCGGTCCCTTGTCCCTGGAGGACCTCTGGTGCCGAACATTGGAGCAGAGTGGTGAAGATCGCGCTCCCGCGGGGCGGCATGTTGGTGAGTTCGGCAGCGGCAGCGAGCTATGATAGCGCAGCTAGATTAGAGGTTCCCTCTGGCTTTCCCCTGATTACCGGCATGAGTTGTTGTGGGGGCCTTGGTCGCTGGAGAGCAACCGGCAAGGTTTAAGGAGGAATAAAAGAACTGCCTGTGGGTTGGAGGGCTATAACGTCTGAAGAAGGGGCCCATCTGCTTGGGAGAGGAGGAGTGGGAGAGTGGTTCGGCTGGTGGGGGAAAAGAATGTGAGAGCAATTGGGGCGATACTGCTTCAGTACTGTGTACAACCTGGAGGGGGCAAGTTGGCCTGAGAGTATCGGTTACTCTACTGCATGCTGCACCTCAAGCGGAGGCTCCCTCCACATTGCCCAACGGAACGAATCGCGCACTCCCCTTCCCCGCGCTGGGGGTGGTTAGCTCTCTGTCACTGAGATTGCGAGATCTTCCAACCGGTGTGCGCCCTGGCGATGTCTAAATCGGCTGCTACACAGAGTATTCAAGCTTTCCTGACGCCGCAGACGACACTCTCGCCCAGTCAGCGCACCATTACGGCAGAAATACATCCCCCTCCACGTTTGGATCAAGAGTTGAATATGGCTCTCTCCAGGGACGACTTTGAGGCAATGTTTAAATCTTTCAAGCAAGAGATCACACTAGAGATCAAGTCCGAAATTAAATCCTCCAGGGACTCTTTGGCCCATTCGTTAGCGGACCTGACAACACATCTTACAGGCTTGGAAACTAAGGTTAACGAACTGGAAAATGTGACTTTCGAGCATGCGCACGACGTTGAGGTGCTGACCGAGAGAGTGAGGTCTATCGAAGACCATCTAGAGGAGATGTGGGCTAAACAAGCGGACCTTGAAAATAGGTCAAGAAGAAACAGTGTCCGCCTCAGGGGTGTTCCGCGACATGTGCCAGATCAAGAGCTGCCTGAATACGTGGAGGCGGTGTTTAGATCCATCCTGGACATTCCCTCATCCGAGGAACTCCCGCTGGACAGGACTCACCGTGTCTACTCCTCTTAACTTCTCAACTTAAAAGAAACCTTCTCTCGGATGTCCTTACTTGTGTGAACTTTTGTCAGCAGAAGGAAAACATCATGACGCCTGCCAGAGGCTCATCAACAATACAATTCCGGGGCACGACGCTCCGGCTCTTGCAGGACCTCTCTCCATACACGCTTGCCAATAGAAGACGGTTACGCAATGTAACAGCCTGGCTGAGATCTAAACAGATCCGTTACCGCTGGGGATATACCTGTAAATTGCTCTTTGACTTTCAGAATCAACATTATATAATCTCTTCGGAGGAGGAAGCCAATGCCTTGATGGCAGAACCGACCGGGCTATACCCCACGGTCTCTTGCTCCCAGGCCTTGACTGAGGTAACTTCAACTCCCCCGCCGAGAGATAGATGAGGGTGGTCGGTGCCACCTAGCATCAGCTTCTCAGCAGGACAAGGGAGACATGAAGAGTGTAGAGGAGCGGATCTCGGCTGAGTTCTCTGGAGAGCCTGTGGGGGATAATTGGCGAATGGTTGACTCAGAAACTCTCCTGAAGTAAGCTCTCGGCCCTTGCGAACAGAGAGGATATTACCCTTCATTTCTCCTTTCATTCCCAGCCCCGGACTCCCCCTTCGAGGGACTCCTTTTGGAGTTAGACATATTTAAAAGCTCTGATTGGCATGTTGCCCTACAACTTTGACGTGTTTGCACGTCCCTGCCTGCCGTTCTGGCTGCGCTGGCTTTTTAGAGTGCCGGGTATCTAATAGCGGGTGGAATGGGTGGTTCAAACTCAGTTTATTTCACAGTTTCGGGCGCCTGCACGGATTGCGTCCGCAGTGTTTCCTACTAGGAAAAAATTCAATGGAGTCTTAAACATGATTAGAATCCTATGGTTGCTATTATTTTAATTTGGTGTATTTACGTATTTATGTTGATTTTCTTTATTGTTTGTTCACCTGTTTTCTTTTCCCTCACGGTCCTGACAGAATTGTTCAATGACCTTACCTGTCACATGCCTCTTATGCCCTGCGCTACACTGCTAGAGGTACTGAAAAGATGTTTAATCTCCCCAAGCTGGCATCACAAAGAAGTGTAATGGCTGCAACTGATTGCTTGGACACTGGGAGGGAGGACCAGGCTGAACCGAGGATGGCGCCGCCGCACATTACGTGTGTCACACTGAACGTTCAAGGTTTAAATTCTCCCCTTAAGCGCAAAGCGCTATTCCATAGATTGGCTACTTTACAGGCAACACTGCTATTTTTGCAAGAGACCCACTTATGTCCTTTGGACGCACCACATCTTAATAATAAACTCTACCCTACAAAATTCTTTGCTTCCAGTGGGCTTAAAAAACGAGGTGTCGCCATCCTGGTTCGCAACGGTACCCGATTTAAGGCTCTAGAGGTGGTCCGAGATGAGGAGGGGAGATTCCTACTAGTGGTGGCCCTATTGGAGGGGCGCAAAGTCACATTTGTCTCAATATATGCTCCCAACATTAAACAAGATCTATTTTTTGCAAAATTATCTAAAGCACTATTTGACCATGCAGATGAGGAAATCCTCCTCTGGGAAATTTTAATGCTGTTATCAATCCTCTGGTAGACAAAACATTGCCCCTTCGTCGACAGATAAGAATAACTTTCAGGCCCTTACTACACTACTGCGGGGTCACTCTATTATTTAGATTTGGCGTTATGGTCATCAAAATGAGCGTGACTATACTTACTTCTCGGCGGAACACGGGGGTTTCTCCAGATTAGATATGTTTCTTATTTCTGATTCGCTAGTACCGTTGGTGGAGACAGTGGATATCCTGCCGGAGGCTCTCTCTGATCATGCACCCGTGAAGCTCATGTTCTCACCATTGCATGCGGCACCGCCTCAGAGGCCCCCCTGGAGGCTGAATGACTTCTTACTAGAAGATCCATTAGTACGCTCACACATAAGAGACACCTTGGAATCTTATTTCAGGGAGAATAATACGGGAGACGTGACTCTGGGGACCCTCTGGGATGCAGCCACGGTGGTCATCAGGGGGCATTTGATTGAACAGGCAGTACAGAGGGGGAAGGCTAGGAGGGCCCTGCAAACGCAGCTAGAAGAAGAGGCTCACAGACTTGAAGAGATACACAAAACAAAAGATTCCCGACGCTCCCTGAGAGACATGCGAATAGCGAAGAAGGCGTTAGAGGCGCATTACACATGGGTAGGGCGGCTGACTCGATGATGCTCACCAAACAATATTTCGAAGGGATTGTGTCCTCCGAAGTATTCCTGATCTTTGATAGATCATCTCCCAGCTTGCTGGCCTTGGAGAAAAAAAATTCAGTAGAGGGCGCTGCGCGTCGACGTCGGTCGAGCTGATGTCCCTCGACGGCCTCTGTATCAGCGCCAATGTCATCATGTGTATAAATAGACTCGCGCAGCGTCCGTTGCTCAGTTCTGTTTTTACGCGCTTCGTGGGGCCTCAGAATATCGTTGCTCAGTTCTTCAGTCAAATATATAATTATTCCTCGTGAATACCGACTCGTACTCAATGGCTTCCTCACCCGAACCGACGACTCCACGGTCCGGCTTCATAAAATGTCGAGACTGTGGAAAGAAAATGTCGTTGACGGATCCTCACAGGATCTGTTTATGGTGCCTGGGAATCGAGCACCATTGTTCGGAGTGCGAGGACTGCATGTCCATGACGGCGAAAGCCTTGAAGGAGCGTAAGGGGAAGCTCGAGAGATAAGGCAGTTAAAACTTCTTAGAAAGTTTCCTCGGCGGAGTCGAGACATTCGTCTCCTCGCCATCGTAAAAGACATTCTCGTTCTAGGTCTCGAAGCAGTTCCCATCACTCTTCGAGATCTAAACATTCAAAAAAGAGACGTCGAAGATACCCTTCCTCGTCTTCGTCTTCTTCCGTTTCCCCAAAAAGGGTCTCCTGCCCCACAAAACATAGCTCTCAGGCTGAGTGGGAGGAATTCAGGAAAAAGATGCTAAACGTCTTCGAGAAAGCGGCCTCGACCCCCTCGAAGACTGCTGAGGGTAATACCCTGGGTGAAAGACCCGAAAAATCAAAAAGCCGTGAGTCGCAGCACCTGGCGAAAGAAGCCACTCGAGAGCGTCACGAACCCTTGAGTAAAGGCAAAGTTGCATCTTCGACGCCGTCGTCGAGGATCCTTTCGACACATATATCGGCGTCGTCAATGCCGTTATCGAAGGTTTCTTCGACGCACAGGTCAGTCGAGTTGACGCCCTCTTCGACGCCGACGCCGAGAGAGGATAAGCCCACGGCCACCTCACAGCCAGTGGCCATACCCAGAGCCTCGAGCACGAGAATGTCGTTGACAACCTCGAGTAGAATCCCAATACTCTCGAGTTCATCGAGGCCTCTACCACCTTTCTCAACGCCTTTTTCGATGGCTTCGAAGCCTTTGACGTCCGCATCGATGACGTTAACGTTTTCTCAGCCAATCATGACGAATTTGGCTCCTTCTGCTCTGGAAATGGGATTTATACCATTTTCAAGACCTGATCACTCCAGAGTCCTATCCTCTATTTATGAAGAAGGGGAGGATTCGGATCAGGAAAGACCTTTTGAGTTGCAGGCATCTGCAACTCCTGCACCAGAGGAATTTATCTCTGAGCAAGGTAGGTTGAAAGACCTCTATGAATCCCTACAGGAAGCAAGTGGGTTGGCCACTTCCCCAGAAGTGGAATTTGCCACACCAGACCCAGCGGAACATGCTGAAACCCCTTATAGAACCTTGATGGCAAGGATAATAGAGTTTATGGGGTGGTCCACACCCTCACCTGCTTTTCAGCAAGACGACCTCACAGACATCTTGGTCAAAGGTCCACAGGAGGATCCTGCGGTGCCATTTCATGCGGCATTACAAAGGAGAATTTTGGCAAACTGGGAAACACCTGAGGTAATCCCGGCGGTTAACAAAAAAGTATCAGCTAAATATAGGGTGTCTTCTGCTGACCCTGAATATTTATCCAAACACCCAACTCCGGAGAGTCTGGCTGTTCAGGCAGCTACTTCAGCAGGTAGTAAATCGGCTTACCCTACTGTTCCACAGGACAGGGATGATAAGAGATATGACTATATGGCCAAATAAGTATTTTCCGCAGGTAGCATGGCGTTGATATCCATCAATGCTACGTGTATGCTCGCAAGGTTCAGCCACACACTTTGGGAGTGTGCTTCATCAGCAGCTGACTGTCTCCCGGAGGGAGAAGAAAGGGAAGCGTTCCTAAACATCATCAAGGATGGTAAAGACACTATGTGCAAATCCCTTCAAACTGGCATCGATTCTGCTGACAGCATCAGCAGGGCCATGGCGGCAAGTACAACAACCCGGAGATTTGCTTGGTTGCGAAACTCTGGTTTTGCTCCAGATGTGCAAAGCAGATCCTTGAATATGCCCTTTGACGGCTCTTCTTTGTTTGGTAAGAAGGCGGATGACAGTTTAGAAAAACTACAAACATCAAAGGCAGCAGCAAAATCCCTAGGAGCTGCAATCCGTCAGACACCATATCGCCCCTCAGGAACCTCTTGGAGAGGTAAGTCCTTTCGCTTCTATTCCGCATTCGGAAAGGGCAGAGGACAGCCGGTTCAAAGGGGTCCGAAGAAATTCACCCGAGGTGGACGGGGTAAAAACACAAAAGCCGCAGCAGCAGCAGGTGCCTCTTTACCCTCAGCATCTGCATCAGCCGCCTCCAAACTGCTCTGAGGACTCTCTTCACAAAACACCAGTAGGGGGCAGGTTAACTCAACATCTGACGGTATGGCAGGCTATTACGTCAGATGCTTGGGCATTGGAGACAGTTGCCCAAGGTTACTGCCTGCCTTTTCTACGCATCCCTCAGAGTCATCCACCGGAGAACAGCTCTCTGAAAGTTTCAGATCCGCTCCTCTTGCAGGAAATTATAGACCTGCTAGAGAAAGGTGCCATAGAACCGGTACCTGTAGCGGAGAGGAACAAGGGCTGGTACTCCCCCTACTTTCTCATACCGAAGAAAGACGGAGGACTGAGACTTATCTTGGACTTACGAGAATTGAACAAGTTCCTCAGGAAGGACAAGTTCAAGATGGTAACTCTCTCTCAGATCCTTCAGGCCCTCCAGCTCCAGGACTGGCTGGTATCTCTGGACCTCCAGGATGCTTATTTCCATGTGCCAATCCATCTCAAACACAGGAAATACCTGAGGTTCGCAATTGGCGGCTCTCATTATCAATTTCGAGTTCTGCCATTTGGGCTGACCTCCGCCCCGAGGGTCTTCACCAAGCTAATGTCGGTAGTGGCTGCAAGTCTAAGGAGGGAAGGGATCCACGTCTACCCCTACCTGGACGATTGGCTGATCAGAGCTGTATCCGCAGAACAAGCTCAGATCCAGCTAGATTATGTCTGCCACTTCCTTCACAAACTGGGCTTCTCCCTCAATTTAAAGAAGTCACAGATGATACCATAACAGAGACTCCAGTTCATTGGAGCGGTCCTGGACACTTCCCTGGGAAAAGCCTTGCCACCAGAGGTGAGGGCTCAAGATATTCTGCAGATGGTCACCAAATTTCAAAATGCCCAACGTCTCCCAGCCTTCGACTTTTTGAGGTTGCTAGGCCTCATGGCATCCTGCATCTTCCTTGTGCCAGAGGCTCGCCTGAGAATGAGATCTCTTCAGTGGGCACTGAGAACTCAGTGGTCGCAATTCTCAGGGAGAATGACAGACCTCCTTCAGATTCCAGACAAGGTGGCTTGAGACCTTCAGTGGTGGGCCTGCCAGAAAAACATCTTGAAGGGGGAACTGTTTTGGCAACCATGGCTGGAGATAACAGTAGTCACAGATGCCTCACTCACGGGGTGGGGAGGCCATACCAACGACTTGACCATCGGTGGTCGTTGGTCTCCATCGGAGTCCAGACTACATATCAACCTGTTAGAGCTGAGAGCAATCAGACTAGCGCTGAAAGCTTTTCTGCCATCTGTACAGGGGAAAAATGTCCTGATAATGACGGACAACACAGTGGCCATGCACTACCTCAACAAAAGAGGAGGCGTAGGATCACTGCCACTGTTCAGAGAGGCGATGCAGCTCTGGTTTTGGTCAATCCAAGAAGGAATCTCTCTATCGGCAGTTCACCTAGGAAGGAAGTCCTTCAGGAGATCTTCGCCCTTTGGGGAACCCCTCAAGTGGATCTGTTTGCCACCAGTACCAACAGAAAGTGCGATCTGTTTTGTTCAAGGGAATTTCCCCCGAGAGGAGCTCTAGGGGACGCGTTCGTAGTGGACTGGGAGGTTCCACTCCTGTACGCATTTCCACCAGTTCCTGTCATTCCTCAAATGATCAGGAGGTTGAGAAGATTCCGGAGAACCATGATCCTAATTGCCCCAGATTGGGCCAGGAGAACATGGTACCCGGACCTTCTGGACATGTCCATCTGCCCTCCAATTCGTCTTCCAATCAAGGAGAATCTTCTCTCACAGAAGGGAGGTCAAGTTCTCCATCCAGACATCAGAACCCTCAACCTTCATGCCTGGCTTCTGAAAGGTTGAGATACAAGGATTGGGACCTCCCTGATGACGTCATGGAAGTATTGCTTTCGGCCAGAAGGCCAGCAACAAAGTCTTTATGCCGCTGCCGTTGGAACAAATTTTGCAGCTGGTGTAGAGAAGAGAATATCGACCCCTTTTCATGAGGTACAACAACCGTGTTATCCTTTCTACTCTACTTGGCAAATTCAGGCCTTCAAGTTGGCACTATCAAGGGCTATCTCGCAGCGCTATCGATCTTCAAGCGCACTGCAGAGGAGCCTTTGTATTTCAAATTACCCTTAGTAATACAATTTCTAAAGGGATTAACTAATGTCTACCCTCCAAGACCTTTCCAGGTTCCTTCATGGGACTTAAATTTAGTTTTAAATTTCCTGATGGGTACTCCTTTCGAACCACTCCACTCTTGTTCGCTAAGATTTCTCACCCTTAAAACTGTCTTATTAGTGGCTTTAACATCTGCTAGAAGGGTGAGCGAATTACAAGCTCTATCTTGTAAACCCCCTCATACAATTTTTCACAAAGACAAAGTTGTCCTACAAGTGAAGCTTAATTTCCTCCCAAAGGTGGTTTCTGAATTCCACATCACTCAGAAAATTACCTTACCTTCATTCTATCCGCCTCTCCATCCGGGGGAAGAGGAAGACAGGCTACATAGGCTGGACCCAAAGCAGGCTTTAAGCTTTTACATCAGCAGACTTGCTAGGATTAGGCAAGCAGACCAACTGTTCGTAGGTTACTCGGGCACAAATTAGATGACTACCGATAACAAAACAAACCATTTCCAGGTGGATTATTTTGGCCATCCTGGAATGTTACAAACTAGCAGGGAAAGAGCCTCCTCAAAATCTTAGGGCTCATTCAACCAGGGGTATCGCCGCCTCCTCGGCCCTCCAAAGAGGGGTTCCGGTTCGAGACATATGTGCAGCTGCCACATGGCCGTCCGCACATACTTTCACAAGATTTTACAGCCTGGATTCCTCCTCTAGCCAAGAGACTAGATTTGGCAAAGCTGTGTTGCACTCTGTTCACTCTTGAAGGGAAACATGGCAATTTTACTCCCACCTCCAGTTACACACCACTGCTATGGGAGTCTAAAAAGATAAGGAATATGTCGTAGGACACAATCCCTTCGAAGAACAAGTTACTTCTTACCTTGTAACGTTCTTTCGATGGGATGGTCCTCCGACGTATTCCTTATCGCCCCTCACATCCATCCCCGCAGTAATACTTCCCTTGTGGTTGCAGCTTACACTCCTTCAAGGTCAATAACCAATTCATGTAAAACAACTGTTAACGTCAAAACGGAACTGAGCAACGGACGCTGCACAAGTCTATTTATATGCGTGATGACGTTGGCGCCGATACAGAGGCCGTCGAGGGACATCGGCTCGAGGGACGTCGACGCGCAGCGCCCTCTACTGAAAAAATGTTTCCGAAGCCAGCAAGCTGGGAGATGATCTAGCAAAGATAAGGAATACGTCGGAGGAACATCCCATTGAAAGAACGTTACAAGGTAAGAAGTAACTTGTTCTTTTACTCGAAAGGGAACATGGCGAACAAACTCCTTGCTGCCAAATTGAAAAAGCAGAATAGACAAAATAGAATAGATGCTTTGAGGGATGAGTTTGGGCAGTGTATCTATACAGAGGAGGGTAAACTCCAGATCATTGAGAAATTCTTTACCGAACAGGCCGCTCCTCATCTAGGGAATCCACAGCTTTCTAAAGACTTCTTGACTAAATCAAATCTCCCACAACTTCCCCAAGCTATGCGCGACTCATTAGAAGCCCCGATAACCACACAGGAAGTTGAATTGGCTATCAAGGCTCTTCCCTTGGGTAAAGCTCCGGGCCCAGATGGATTTACCAATACATTCTATAGACTCTTCTCCCCCGAGCTTACACCTCGCCTCACAGAACTCTTTCATCATTTGTGGGAAACTGGTACAGTCACTAGAACCATGGCTGCCTCTTATACTACTCTAATCTTAAAACCCGGAAACAAACCAACAGAGTGTACCTCATACCGCCCTATAGCGTTGCTTAATACATATGCGAAACTATTTAGCAAAATCATAGCCCAGCGTTTAGGGGAGGTTCTCACAACTATTATAAATAAGGACCAGACAGGTTTTATCCTTGGGGGCGCTCAGCACACGACAATATCCGTAGGGCGGTAGATTTGGTTTCACTTGCTTCCACTATCCCGGGCCCTTTGTCTCTTCTGTCCCTTGACGCCCATAGGGCATTTGATAGTATGGCTTGGGACTACTTGAACTTAGTGCTGAAGGCCTTTGGGTTCGGCCAGAAATTCTCTAAGCTAATCCTCTCAAATTTTCAAATTCCTTCAACCCAAATTCGAATGAACTCACATTGGTCAGCCCAAATTCCACTAGGTAAAGGGACTAGGCAGGGGTGCCCCCTATCCCCGTTGGTGTTCGCCCTGGCTATCGAACCCCTAGCTCAACATATCCGACTTCACCCAAAGATCAAGGGTTTTACCGTTGGAAATCACTGTTACAAAGTCACGTTATACGCGGATGACATCCTCTGCTTTTTGAAAGAAGCCCGAACCTCTCTCCCGCCCCAATTCGGGAAAATTTCAGGATTCACAATAAATATGGCCAAATCAATGGGTTTGAATCTGACTGAAACTTCTGAGACTCTGAGATATCTGCAAAATGCCTATCCCCTTAAGTGGAAGAATACCTCCATTAGGTATCTCGGAATACAACTCACCCTGACATTTCTGGGTTTGCTAAAGGCCAATGTCCCTACACTTTTCAAGGAAACCAGGGAATCCCTAGGGAGATGGTCACTTCAGGAAATATCCTTGCTGGGGCGAATAAGTGCTATTAAAATTGTTTTACTCCCCAGGCTACTATATGCATTTCAGGCGCTTCCTGTGGTGATTCCTGACCGAGACCTTTTGGGGCTGCAGAGGGAAATTTGTCGTTTTACCTGGAAGCATAAAACTCCCCGTATCCAGCGCAAGCTCTTGACTCGCGGCAAACTGACGGGTGGGCTGGGTCTCCCTTCGATTGTTCAACACTACCGTGCCTCCCAGTTGGCTGCCATGCTGAGGTGGTCTCACCCGAAAGAACCCCCTAGATGGCAAGAAATCGAACAGCATTGTACTGAGATACCCCTGGATCATCTAGCCTTTATCCCCCGAACAGCGCGTAACCATGGAGGATCCCTGCTCCCCTCCACAAAAACCACTCTCCGCGCATGGGATAGATCTTGTGCCCAAAAAGGGTTAATGCCTGGTCTGGATCCACTATCTCCTGTAACGCAAAATCCAGCCTTTACCCCGGCGCTTCAACCAAACTCTTTCCTCCTATGGTCGAAAGAGAAACCCTTGAGATTGGGAGATCTTATGAGGACGACTCCCCCCTAACATTCGAGCAGTGTAAAGCGAAATGTAATCTTCCAGAGACAGAAAGGTATAGATATATCCAGCTCTGCCACTGGATAACCAACCCGGAGATAAAAAAGCAAGCCAATAGATCCCCCACGGGATTGGAACTGCTGATGAGGGAGTGTCAGCTCACCCGTAGAGTGGCGGCATGCTTCCGCCTGTTGGAAGAGGACGTTCCAGGGGAGGAGAAACTGCCTTATATGTCGGGCTGGGAAAGGGACCTGTGAATGGAAATTGCTCAGGAGTCTTGGCAACGAATATGGAATAGGGCTCACAAGGTCTCTAGATGTACAACTGTTAGGGAGTGTGCGCTTAAAATATGCTTTCGCTGGTACTTTTCTCCGCAGAAATTACATGCGATTAATTCCGATTATCCTGACAACTGCTGGCACGGATGTGAGGCGCGAGGGGACGTGGGTCATTTATGGTGGTACTGCCCAATTATCCAGTTTTTTATCGGCTGGATGTTAGATCCAAAATCAGAGACATCACTGGTACTCTCCTCCCCATGGACCCGGTGATATTGGTATTGTGAGATACTCCGGATGATGGTTAGTACCCGCAGTCAGGCCCCAGAGCGGATCTGTTAACCCAATTGCTTATGGCAGCCCGCCTCACCCGTGCCAGATTTTGGAAAGACATTGAGGGCCCTCATATAGCATATTGGTGGGTTAAGATCTGGGAATTGTTGGGGCTGGAAAAGTTAACGGCCACATTGGAAGGCAAGAATGCTAAGTTCTCAAGAATTTGGGGACCTTTTCTGGAATATGCTACCGAGAGAGAACATATGTTTTTTCAACCCAGGCTGATTAAATATCTCTTGAAGCCTTAATGGAGCTCCAGCACGGACATCGGGCATCATCCAGTTGGCTACCTGATCTGAGGCGGGGAGGGAGCTAATGGAACTATGGAATTTAATTCTATGCATTCTGTGTTTGGACATTATGGACCGGGAGGTGAATATCCTTAATATTTTTTTTTTGTTGTTTTTTTTGTTTTAGGTTCCTTGCTCTTTTGCCTACCAATGTTTAAATATAGACAAATCCTTTCACAAGACACCAGTTATTGATGAATTATATGGTTTGATGAATTTATAATGTTGAAAATGGAATATCGATGGGTCGATCATTCATAACTGTTTTTTTTACGCGCTTTTATATTCAATTGCTAGATGAATTCATGATTACACGATATTTCAATAAAAATATTTTGTCAAAAAAAAAAAAGAGTAGTGGTCCACCTGCTGCAAAACAAGGCTCCCAGTGGTTCCAGTACCGTACCTGGCACTCCCGGCACTTGTTGGGATTGTGGGGTTCTGGATCACAAGAGGGGTGACTCCAAGTGTAAAGGTAAGGCACTTGGAGTACAGGCTGTCAGCCTGACCTACCCTTACCCCATGTCTGAGGTGGAGGCCACTGTCCTCCCCTCCTCTACAGGGATCACATTTGGTGCTTCTGTAGAGATTTCCTTAGTGTCCCTTGGGACCTGAGACCAGTACGCAGAAGTACTGGCGACTATCCCACAGAACACCGTAGGTTTTTGAGAAGTGTCCTCTTGAACGGCAAGCCTTCTACTGGTTTGAGAGACACTGGGGCAAGCATGACAGTGGTGGACAGAACCCTGCTCAAGCCAGAGGACTATGTAGGTGCTCCTCTGAGAACCACCAGGTTAGCTGGTGGGCCTCCCAAATTATCGCTTGTAGCCTTAGTCACACTCGTAATTGGAGACAAGACAGCAAAACTTCCTGTCCTGATTCAGGACAATGTCCCTGCTAACATTCTGTTAGGTAATTATCTAGTAGAGTTAGGGTTGATCTCGGATGGTCTTCCCATGACTGCTGCTGCGGTCACTAGGTCACAGGTGACACCGGGTCTGGCTGTGAGTCAGGTACCCAAGCCAAAGGTGCGGCCTAAGGCAAGACGAAGGAAGAACAAGAAGGCAACCTCTGTGCCAGTGGCCCCTTCTCTTCCAGCTGTTCCTACAGCACCCATTGGGATCCATGCTCTGGACGGGCATCGACCAGTGGTAAACCCCGTCTCAACTCCTGTGGGAGAAGAGCCAGAAGACTCTCCTGTGGGAGAGGTTCTGAACCCGGAGGATCATCCCGATCTTCAGTGCTTGTTAGCTGAAGGGTGACCCCCCCGGGCAGATTTCTGTAAGGGACAGAGAGAGTGCCACTCTCTCGAGGTTCTGAGGAAACAGGCCCTGTCCCAGGCACAAGGAGAAGTGCCTAGGACCTTCCGGATATATTGGGAGGGTGAGCTCCTTGTTAGTGAGCCCACTAATCCTGAACCTGGTGCCCTCAAGAGGTTGGTAGTACCCCAGGTTTACAGGCCCTTCCTACTGCAGTTGGCGCATGAGGTGCCCTTGGCTGGTCATCTTGGGACCAAGAAGACTAAGCAGAGGCTCTCTGCCCATTTCTACTGGCCTCGGATGGGAGTAGAAGTGGAGTCCCACTGCAGGACCTTGTCAGTTGTCTGGCAAGACTGGAGGCAGTGTCATTGCCCCACTGCAGCCATTGCCAGTGGTTGGCACACAATTTGAGAGGGTGGGCATCGACATTGTTGGTCCCCTGGACCCTCTCACTTCAGGTGGACATCGGTTCATCCTGGTCTTGGTAGATCATGCCACCAGGTACCCTCAGGCTATACCCCTTCGTACTGTAACTGCCAAGGTGGTTGCCAGGGCCCTCCTGGGCATTTTCACCCATGTTGGATTCCCTAAGGAGGTTGTTTCTGACAGAGGATCCAACTTCATGTCTAGTTACATGAAAACCATGTGGAAAGAGTGCAGAGTAACCTACAAGTTCTCCACCTCTTACCATCCCCAGACCAATGGTCTGGTTGAGAGATTTAATAAAACTCTCAAAGGCATGATAGGTCCTTTGGAAGAGCCCCTAAGGAGGAAATGGGATCTCCTCCTTCCATGCCTGCTGTTTGCTTACAGAGAGGTACCTCAAGAGGGTGTTGGTTTCAGCCCCTTTGAGTTACTCTTTGGACATCCCGTGAGGGGGCCCCTTGCCTTGATCAGAGAAGGTTGGGAGGCCACCCCTCCAGGTCCCGCCAAGCAAGTGGGGGACTATGTGTTAGGCCTCAGACGGAGGTTGAGACAGATGATGGGTCAGGCAACAGCGAATCTCAAGGCCAGCCAGGAATTGAACAAGTACTGGCATGACCTTAAAGCATCGCAAGTGGATTGGACTCCGGGACAGGAGGTCCTCGTGATGGAGCCCACCAAGCCTCGGGCGTTGGCAGATAAATGGACTGGACCCTTCAGGATAATCTACAAGATGGGCGAGGTCAATTATCTGGTTGACATGGGAGCCTCTGGGGTAGCCCCTCATATATTCCATGTTAACAGGCTCAAGCCTTTCCACCGACGAGCAGAAGTCTCATGTCTCTTGCTAGCTTCAGAGCAATAAGAGGATGAGAGTGAGCCCCTTCCTGATTTGCTGCATAGCAACCCTCAGGATGGCTCAGTGGAGGGAGTGCATCTCTCTCCAGATTTGACAACAGAGCAGAAGAGGGCCTGCAGGACTTTGCTCCAGCAGAATGCCTCTCTGTTTTCACTGACGCCAGGCCTTACACCGTGGTGTAAGCACGAGATTGACACTGGTGACAGTGTGCCTGTCAAAAGCAGGAGCTACCGCATGTCAGAAACTGTTAAGAACCACATCCATGCTGAGGTCGCCAAGATGTTGGATCTGGGTGCTATTGAATCCTCAACCAGTCCCTGGTCCATTCCAGTGGTCCTTGTCCCCAAGGCAAGTTCCCAGGCAGGTACCAAGGATTGGAGGTTCTGTGTGTACTACAGAGGAGTCAATGTCGTCACCAAAACTGACGCGCACCCATTGTCCAGGGCTGATGAGCTTGTGGACACCATAGGTGCTGCGAAATTTGTGAGCACTTTTGACCTCACCTCAGGCTATTGGCAAATAGCTATGACGGACCATGCCAAGGAAAAGATGGCGTTCTAGGGACTCTACCAGTTTAGGGTCATGCCTTTTGGGTTGAAGAATGCCCCTGCCACCCTCCAGAGATTGGTGAACCATGCGCTCAGTGGGCTGGAAGCCTTTTGTGTGGCTTACTTAGACGACATTGCTGTCTACAGTTCTACCTGGGAAGAGCATTTGACACATCTGGATAAGGTGTTGCAGGCCTTGAAAAGGGCTAACCTCACTATTAAGGCCACCAAGTGCCAGATAGCTCAGGGGAAAGTCACATAACTTGGTCATGAGGTAGGAGGGGGTCAAATCCAACCTCTCTCCAGTAAAGTACAGGATGTATAGGACTGGGAGACTCCCACTACTCAAACCCGGGTGAGAGCCTTTTTGGGCCTCACTGGGTATTATCGCAATTTCATGGTGGACTATGGAACCAAAGCTGCACCCCTGACAGCTCTGACTTCACCCAAACAACCTAGGAAGGTTAATTGGACTGTGAGGACTGTCAGAGGGCCTTTGATGGCTTGAAAGAACATCTGTGTAGGGCACCTGTGTTGTGTGCGCCTGACTACAGCCGACCCTTTATCGTCCAGACGGATGCCTGCGACACCGGAATTGGAGCTGTCTTGTCCCAGTTAGATGACAAAGGGAGGGAACATCCTATCATCTTCATCAGTAGACAACTCAAGGGTAGAGAACTTAGGCGGGCTACTGTTGAGAAGGAGTGTTTCAGTATAGTTTGGAGCATTAGGCGTTTTAGGCCCTACCTTACGGGGTCTACCTTCAAGGTCCAAACAGATCATAAGCCCCTAAAGTGGCTTATGCAGATGAAGGGTGAAAACCCGAAATTGCTCAGGTGGTCCGTTAGCCTGCAAGGGCTAGACTTCACCATAGAGCACAGACCAGGGAAGAGTCACGATAATGCAGATGGCCTTTGCAGAAGGTATGTTGACCGTCTGGGTGAGGGTGCCTATCCCGTGGGAGATTAGGCACCCTAACCTCAGTCTGGAGGGGGGCGACTGTGATGCTGGAAATGCATTGGAGGGACAGGTCCTCCCTGTCCTCGTCCTGTATTCCTTTTTCATTGTGTCCTGTATTATTTTCTGCCCAGGAGTCCATGTGGGACTCCTGGCAGTGCAGCTCTTCCTGTTTTTGGTTTGGTGTACAGACCCATGGGATACCCTTATGGCACCCATGGGTGGGGGTACAACCATGTGCCCCTAGTGTATGTTTTTGGGCACCTGTGGGCGGCCCACAGAGCAGGGTATGGGCTGGTGGCAGCTCCAAGCTGAATTTGACAGGTGCTCTGAGTATCCTCCATTTTGGGATACCCAGGCCCTGCCATTGGAATCAGTTGATTCCTGATGGAAAACAAGATGGCCCCTGTGGCCTCTTGTTTTCTATTGCCTGTTACCTTGTTTCCCCAAAGTCCTGGGAAGCCCTGACTCTGTCCCTTCCCCCTGACTGGCTGTTGGGTGGAAGTTCCATATATGGTGTTGTTGTGAAGTCCAGTCCAGATTGGCTGGAGCCTTCCCAGTGACTGTATGTTGTGGGTACACCCTGTGGGTGGGACCTGGGAGAATGGAGTGTGTGACCAATATGCACTTCTTGTTGTGGCTGTCTGGTTTCTGGTATGAGAGACAAAGACTGAGACAGCCCTGCCCGAAACTGGCCTGAATGCAGTGTGTAGTGTTGAATGGCTGCGCACTTGTCCCAATCCACATTCCTTGTTGTGAGTGTCTGAGAGGGAGGAGGATGGCCTGAATGCACTGTGTGCCTGATTGGCTGACTGACTGCATGAATGCCTTTTTGTATGATTGGCTGCTGAGTGTGAGCCAGCAGTGTGGATGAGAGACAGAATAGTATATCTGGGGACCTCTCACCACTGGAAATTGTTCAGAAGCTGTGTCTACACTTGAAGAGTAACTGGAACTGCTGATCCTCGACGCCCAGCTGGAAGAAGGAAACTTACTGTTGCATTTGCTTTGACCTGATCTGAAAGCTGCCGAAATCGTTGAAGACTGATCCGAGAAAGGAGCTGGTAAGGCGCCCTCTTCCCGTGCTCCGAGGGACCATCGAGCACCGCTAACCTTCACCGAAGCTCCCTGGAAGTCAGACCCTCAAAAGGCTGCCGACCAGAGACGGGGACCGCTGAGGAGAACGAAGTGAAGCACCAGGACTTCGCCGCTGTAGAAGTCCATTGCCGTTGACCGGGGGGGGGAACCACCTGATGCCATGCCGCCGACGACCGGAGCCGCCCGCTCCTTTGCCTAAGAACATTTGAATCGAAGGACTCCCTTGTCCGCACCACCGACCCCACCGAGGAGAATCCGCCGGTGGGTTTCCCGCCACCTGAAGGCCACAAAGACTTCGATGACTCGACGCCCGTGCTGGGCCACAGTTCTTCTGAAACTCTTTGCGGTCCAGAACAATCAATCGCTGAGGTGCCCCGCACACTTCATCCTCGCAGGACGTCGCCGACGAGCACCGCCTGGATTGACATCGTGGTCTCGGCACCCTCGAACATCTCATCAACGCCGTCGATGCCAAGTTCACTTTCTTCGACGCCTCTCGAAGATCCGTGACTCCTGTTTGAAAGGGGGTCACTGTCATGATCTCTGCTTCCAAAAGGTCAGGGTTTTCCCAACTCCCTTGGAAGCAGATCCATAACCCAGGTTCCAAGTGCCAACCAGTCCCAATTGGGACCTTTTGGACCCAGTCCTGGCGCCAGTGGCACCAGGCTCATAAATATGCCCAGTCCCAGCGCTGGAAGCGCCGGGTTCATAATGCTTGGGTGGACTTACCTGCAGCAGACCATGCTGCTTACTTGCCTGCCAGTTGAGCCTCTGATCCTCTTCTGTTTGGAACTACTTTTCCTGTTGGGTGGGGCAGGAGCCACTCCCTAGGTTCAGAACACTGGAACTCTTCTGGAAAGCAGGAACTCTTTTCTTACCTAGGCGTGGCTGTGGAAGGAGACACCTAAGCACTACAGGAGGCTATTT
This sequence comes from Ambystoma mexicanum, assembly GCF_040938575.1. Classification (NCBI taxonomy): domain Eukaryota; kingdom Metazoa; phylum Chordata; class Amphibia; order Caudata; family Ambystomatidae; genus Ambystoma; species Ambystoma mexicanum. The sequence goes on along the minus strand of NC_090934.1, from coordinate 959,195,078 downwards.
AAACCACACCCGATGGATGAATCTTGCTTTGCGTTATTCTGCATCCTCTGCAGCAGAACGCTCATCGTGTCTTCTGCATCTGATCCTGGGCCTAAGGAAAAAGGCTTACCATCCTGAATCCAGTCTTCAGCAACACCTATAAAGACAAGAAAGAACAGGTTAGCATTACGGTCTTCAGTGACAGCGCTTCTCTTACCTGGTCCATCGGCTGTCACCAACGCCTCGCGCTGCATTCCGGCATCTGAAAGACAAAGGCTTACCTACTCTTCGCGTGCTCCGGAGGTCTTCGCACTGCATTCCGGCATCTGAAAGACAAAAGCTTACCAACTCTTTGCACGCTCCGGAGGCCTTCGGCGCTGCATCCCGCATCTGAAAGACAAAACAAGGTGCGTTTAAAGACATTGGGGAACTTTAATACTCACGTGCCATTACTCCTTTCCACATCTAACCCAGTGGGTATTCCGGCACCCTGCAGCCGCTCCGAACTTGTACCTGCAAAATAAAAAGACAGTTAGAGCGCATCGTGAAGCAGGCAACAGGCGCTTCTATTCATCACACGGGCTCCATCTTCAACTCACTTCAGCCCGTCATCCGCCATCGCCGGAACCCTGCAAAACAAGAGACATCATTACTAAAGACTTTTAAAGACATTAGAATTATTCGAAACTTACCGTTCGTGCAGTAAACGACGGACAGCAGTCCTCTGAAGTCAAGAGGCCTGCTCCCCTTATCCAGTGAAGAAACTGGTTACAGCACCCTGCCCCGAGGCAGATGGAGAGCACGGCGTTCACTTACCTAAGGTGAGAGCGTTAACCTTTGGGGTTCTACAGGAGAAGAGAAAGGGAAGAAGAGAGAGACATTCAATAACCCAGTTCATTAATCCCATATTTTCTATCTGCAGACATCTTACCCTTCGAGTCAGACATACAGTGCACAGAGGTCCAGCCCAAAGAGCCAGCCGTGTGTTACACATCACCTTTGAAGATACGGTATACGCCCAGTCAAGACCGGCGCCTCTACGGGAATCAGGTGAGCGTTACAGTCACTCAAGAAGGATCCGTCGACGTATCTTCGAAGGACTCTACTCCACCAGGTACATTGGGGGGTAAAAACATTATAGGAGGAAATAAGACTATTGAGCAATATATGGACTGGGCTTGTGCAAATCTTTATTTTACAGGTTGCCCAGGTGGGGGGATCACCATACAGAACTGTATCTAGTGGTACGGGGCCAGTATTCTGCCAATTGTGTCAACCATCTTGCTTTCCTTCCTATCTCTATTGCTGGTTTCCTTGTTATTGATCTGTGTGACATTCTAACAGTATAGTTGATGCACTTTAATGAGATCTGATAATATTGGTGGTACCACTTTAGAATTGTATATATTTACCATTGTTGATTTCTGAGTACAAAGTGCGTTGTTGTATTAGTGTACATACCTTTGAATATTAATTATATAAAGACTGTGTTTTCGGTAATACAGTGTGTGGACATTCCTTTGTGGGGGCTTGGGGACTACATTGTACTTTAGAACAGCCTGCATCACCTCCTAAGAATTTAGGCCTTGATTGCTCGTCCATTGCTACCTTATAGAGAATATTGGCTGGGGTCCTCTGTGCCTCTCCTCTACCATATAGAGAGCAGAAGTACAGACCCCCCCTCCGGTCCTTTCCAGTATCCCTACATATCCACCCAGGGGGAATATGCTCGATTTCTCAGGGTTCACTGTTATGCTTGACAGTATTGTTATGCACTGTTATGCTTGACAGTATTTCGTATCGTTCCATAACCTGCAAAATATACTGTAGGTTCTCCTTGTATCATCCAGCCAAAAAGAACAAATCGTTTGTGTGGAACATTAGTCAGACAAACCTACTGATTGTCCCCAAATATACCTATTTGGGCATGATATTTGAGCTGCGTGGAACCTTCGTTGCACATTTAGATGGGGTTCAAAAAAAGGAGACAACGGCCACATCTCAAGCTAGGCTGATCATGTCCAGATATGGCAAATTCTCCATTGTTCCAGCTCTCGTCTACTGGAATCAAAAAGCAGTTCCATCAATATTGTATGGTCTTGAAACCCTCACTTGTCAGTCTAAGATTGCCTTTTACAAATGGGAAAGCCAGTATTGGAAAAAGATTCTTAATTTACCAGCTTGCGTCCCAATTTCATGGATCAGATATGAGTTGGGTTTAATCTCATTAGAGGCTTTACATATTTGGCGTCTGTGTGCGCTTTTTAGAAAATGCATCATAGCTTCTAAAAATCATACTTTACTATCGGAACTTTCACAACACATGTTTAACACAAAACAAAAATTCTTTGTCTCATGGTCTACTACTGCATATTATGCTTTAAGCAATGCAAGTGTTTCCTTGGACACTTTAATTAATAACCCTGATAAGGCAAAGACACAGCTGTATGAGTTTGATTGGATTAAGACAGGTGAAACCTGCCGAACCTACTGTGATGGCAATGTTTTCCGGTTTCCTCCAAAAAAGATGCGCACACTTCCTCTATATCTAGTTAAATCACCAGCGGCCAACATTCGAGGTGCAATCATGCGCTTACGTTTTAACATCTGGCCCACCAAAGCCATACTTTATAGACGCAAAATAATATCGGAGAATGAAAATGTCTGCCGCTTCTGTAAGAACGGCCTTCAACCAGAGACATTGGAGCATCTTATCATTGAGTGCCCTGCTCTAATCTCTTGTAGATCCAGGCTTTTGGGACGCCATTGTCGGTATCTAGGGTTTCTTGAATACGAGGAATGTTGGCAAACCATTCTGAACTCTGTGTATTTGCCAATCCAAATTGCTGTTATCAAATTCCTGGAAAGTCTTTTGTTGGTAAACCCAGAAATTTAAGTTCACAAAATACGGATGAAGCAGCTCTTGTCCAGTTACATCGAGGCCTAGCTGCTGGCCTTTGAGTTTGAATATGCCTTATCAATCAATCTATGATTTAAAGTAACAACTGGATTGTTAGAGGCAGCCAGACATCATGTTTCAGTATTGTTCTGTGTGCGTAACCCATTCGAGAGTTCTGTTTTAATGTTGAATAGATATTTTGTCCTGTTTTACATTATCTGATTGTTTAAAAAAAAAAAACAAAAAAAAAAAAAAAATTTTTTAATATTTTCTATCATTGTGTTATGATGCTCTTATCTTTTATCTTCTGTATCTTCTTCATCTTCTTTTGAAAGGTTGATTTGTTTCAACCAAACAATAAAACAAACAAAAAAAAAAAAATACTGTAGGTTCTCCTCGGGATACTTTATGCACAGCAACATGTCATCAGCGTACATCGATATCAAATGTTGCCAGCCCTTTATGCTGATACCTACTTCTCCATATTGCTGCCTCAGGTACGCTGGCAGGGGTTCAAGTGCCAAAATAAAAAGCATCGGGGACCACAGACATCCCTGTCTGGTGCCTATGCCTAGCTGCCACTGTACCGATATGGTTGTTCCTGTTTTGACTCGAGCTAGGGGTTTATCATATAGTAATTGGACCCACTTTAAGTACGCAGGCTCAATACCATATTCCTTTAGTACAACCATCACCCACGGCCACTTGACCGAGTCAAAGGCTTTCACTGCATCTATCGCGATTATTACCGCCTCCTGGGAGCTTCCCTGTGTCTGTTCTATAACATGATGGAGTCTCCTCAGGTTGTCAGATATAGCTCTGCATGGGACATACCCCATTTGGTCAGAGTGTATAACTTTGTTTATGACTGGTCTCAACCTATTCGCCATCACTGCTGTGAGTATCTTGTTATCTAGGTTGAGCATTGAGAGCGGTCTATAGGACCCACACTCCATGTCCAGTTTGTTGGATTTAAGGAGCGGAATGATGATTGCCTCTCATAGGGACTCTGGCAATGTGCTCGTATTAAAAGCTTCATTCAACATTGCCAGCAGCAGGGGGAGTAATTCAGCCATGTAAACTTTATAAAACTCACTCGGGAGTCCATCTGCCCTTGGGGCCTTCTTAGTGGGTAGTAACTTGATCACATGTTCTAGCTCTTCCAGCGTTATTGGGGCCTCTACATTCTCTCTCTCTGCCGCCCCAAGCTTAGGGGGAGTAATCTCTGTTAATGCTTCTTGTATGTCTATTTCTTCACCCTCAGCAATGTCTGCATATAGTTTCTTATAGTATTCAAAAAACATTTGTTCACACCTTCCTGGGTATCTTGTGTCTGACCATCTACCCCTCGCATTGCTCTCATTGTTTGTCTAGGGGCCTCGCTTTTATACAACCAGGCTAGTAACCGGCCCGGTTTGTCTCCTTCCGCGTGTTGCCTCTCCACATATTTTTTATAATTTAAGTTATACAGCCTCTCCCAGTGATTCCTGCATTCTTGCAGTAGTCGATATATAGGCCCTCATTACGACCCCAGCGGTAAGTAATGGACATTACCGCTATGGCGCAACTAACGTGTCCGTGCTGGTCTTGAACCGTTAAAAGCGGGAAATTACGACCTCTCGGGCACGAGCATTGCGCCATGCCGGTAATGTAATCTGCGCCATGCCGGTAACGTCCCAAAAACGTCAGCTACAGGCATCGTATGCCGTGCAAACTGCACCACCGCCACCCTACCCACCGATATTAGCGAGCACCGCAAATAGCGGTGACCGCTATTAGCGGTTACCGTAAAGAAGCGGATCCGGAACTTACGCCATCGCACCGGAACGGGAAAGAGCACGGCGGCCATCTTTAAAAACACAATCCATTGCAATCCTCCACAACCAGTGCACATCTGACCCCGAGACCTGGCACAAAACTTCACCCACATCCACGCATGCCCACAATGCCGAAAGTTGTAAAAAAAATCTTGCGATCGGCAGCGGCAGGAGTGCTTCAGTAGGGAAGAGCTTACAATGTTGACGGAAACGCTCCAGGAAAACGCTGACATCGTATTCTCCACCGAAATGACCAGACGGAAAAAGGCCAAATGGGAACTAGTTGCACAACGGGTCAGTGCCGTAGGAACAACACCCCGCACCACCAAACAGTGCCGTAAAAGGTGGGACGACCTCCGGCTCTGTGTAAGGAGCACACTGTCGGCCAACCGCAACATGGGCATGGCAACTGGCGGAGGAGCACACTCTCCAATTAAAATGGAGCCGTGGGAGGAGATATGTGCCACAACGATCGGCATCGAGAGCATCGAGGGGGTTGGCGGAATGGAGAGAGGAGCCCCGACATCAGGTGACACAGGTCGGTGCCTCAAATTAAGCCATGCTAAACTCCCTGAAGTCCACTTACATGGGAATCACAATGTTGCCCAATAGGGTTAACGCAACACATCAGCAGAAAACTGCCAACAGGCATCATTGACCTACACCCTGTACACATGCAGTATGCACACTCCACAGTAGGCACCCACATTCCTGCATGCTCAACCCACCCAAAAGGGAGACAACCTGTATGTCACAGCCTCCAAAGTGCACCATCTATTCATCAAATCATGGCAGTCATCACAATGCCTGCTCAATGTCCGCTGAACCATCAATAACACTTTCCCTCCTTTGCTCCACCACAGGCTCCCATTCGGACCCCGGCGAGTATGAGACTGGCACCACACCTGCCAAGAAGGCCGTGCCAGAGGCAACACCACACCAACCCTCCACCTCTGCTGGACCCAAAAAAATCCACAGCAGCCAAAATCGACTGCCAAAACACAGCCCAGGGCAGCGCTGATCCCCAAGGCAAGCAGCATGGTACAATTGGGGAGACTGCTGCCATTGCAGCCTGCTCTGATAGTAATGTGGGGAATGATGAGGATGACACAGAATGTCCCCCACTGCCCACCTTCATTCCCCCACCTGTCCCTATGCAGCCTGCACGCTGATAACACACAGGGGCTATCCCCTGATAACTCCTGGCCAGCCACTCCCTGCCCAGTGGGAGGTGTGGAGGAGGGGAGTAGCCCAATGACCCCGCCAATTGCATCAATCAATGCCCCAAAATACCAACAGTCGCTGGACCAAATATTGACAAGGCAACACCAACTGTCCTCACTCCTCACGCAGCATGTGGCCGATTGTGGAGGTGCCAGTGCTGAAATGCAAAGATTTGCCGAGACTGTGAAGGCAGCCATCCAATCCTCCAGCAAGGACATCTGTGCTGAACTTGCCGCGGTGCGGCACGTGCTCACTGAGCTTGTACAGACAATGAGGGACATGCGTCCTAGCGAGCAGCCGAGTATTTCCTCCGCTGCCAGTTCTGCCCCAAGCAGCCCCGTCCGCAGGTCGGCCAGGAACCTGCAGAGTACAGGCAGGGGTGCCCCGGGGGCCGGCAGAGGGGGCTGCCAGTAGAGGCCACCCAGTGGATCAATTCCACATTAGGCACTTCGACACAGGGATCCACGCACTTTTGCAGGGAGTTGAGGGGGGAGGGGTGAGTGGGTGTGTTGGGGAGTTGAGGGGGGAGTGGGTGTGTTGGGGAGTTGAGGGGGGAGGGGGAGTGGGTGTGTTGGGGAGTTGAGGGGGGAGGCGGGAGTGGGTGTGTTGGGGAGTTGAGGGGGGAGTGGGTGTGTTGGGGAGTTGAGGGGGAGTGGGTGTGTTAATTGAATTCACATTTATAATACAATTGTTTCTTGATCACAAGTCACATGTGTGGACATTGCTCATTGCGTATGTGTGATTTATTGGTGAACAGTCCACAGTGTCCATATCCCAGACACACACAGAGCCCCAAATGCCATCTCCATGTGACACCCCCCATCCGTGTGTGCTAGAAACATTGGTTGATCAGAGTCCGACGCATTTCACGCCCCTCCCGTGCATCGCTGCCTCCCTGAGGTGCTGCCCCATCTCCACCCTCCTCATCCTCATCGTCAGGTGGTTGCAGTTCTGCGTCAGGGGGTAGGGGCACATTTTGTCTGATGCACATATTGTGTAGCATGACACATGCCATGACGATCTTTGCCACCTTCTCATGGCAGTACAGGAGTGCCCCACCAGACCTGCTGAGGCAGCGAAACCGTGCCTTCAGTAGGCCGAATGCCTGCTCAATCACCACACGGGTACGTGTATGTGCACGGTTGAAGTCCTCCTCGTGCTGGTTCTGTGGGTTACGGACTGGTGTAAGGAGCCACCTCTTCAGGGGATAGCCTGCATCACCTGTATGTGGGCAACAATGTATGTGTCAGTCATGACATCAAATTCCAAACATGACGTGCCACCATGGCATGCATTCAACTGTTACTTTGTACCAATTTTACATGCACAAATGGATTCACACTATGTGACCGGTATATGTGTATTCCTCTCATGGACTGTTTTGCATGCCGTCAACCAATGTATGCAGGGGGGTCAAGTGCCTTGTGAGTGCCCATCCACTGTGTTCGTTCATGGCGTTTGTTTTGGTGACCTGGCAGGTGTCCTGTGATATCAACGCTCTCATCATGGCAACATTGCTGTCAGCCTCATGATGACCCCACTGAGCACTACTAATGTTGATAGGGACATTTTTGGGGCCTCGGTGTCTGTATAGTGGTGTATTGATGTTTTTGTCCGTCATGTGCTTCCTTTGTGCGCAGTTATGGGGGACAGGCCTTTCAGTTGATGGTGTTTGGTGCCGTGTATTGGCTAAAGTCATTGCATGTAGGTGCATTTCGTTGAAGTCAATGTGGTCCGAATCGGTACAATGCACTTGCAGATGGTTGTGTCATGGTTGGGACACACCTTCATTCACATGGTAGGGCTGCTTACATCGGGCATTATGTGTACAGGTGTCAGCTGACGTTTGTGCTGCTTTAGGGTATGAGCTGGCTCCGTTGCCTCTGCTACTCGCAGCCAGGTAAAGTATGCATCACCCCCCCCCCTTTCAGCCAGGTAAAGTATGCATCATTCCCCCCTCCCTTTCAGCCAGGTAAAGTATGCATTGGTACGTCAATCACCTACCCACTTCACATTTCCATGGCCATGACAGGAGACTCACCGAGTAGCCAGGATCTTGGCCCTGCATGTCGCTCCATGTAGCGTGGTATTGTGGAGTTCCTCAGGACCATTGAATCATGGGTTGATCCGGGGAATCGGGCACAACAATGTGTGATGATCCTGTTGTAGTCACAGACCATTTGCACGTTGATTGAGTGAAATAGTTTACGGTTGCGGTACAGTACCTCCATGTCATGTGGGACCACCAATTCCACATGGGTGCAGTCGATGGCACCAATGCAACCAGGTATGCCGGCTAGTTCATGGAAACCCACTTTGGTGTTTGCAATCTCCTGGGCAGACCGTGGTAAGGAAATGTGGTCGTCTGTGTGCTTGAGGAGGGCATCGAGCACTTGGATCAGTGTACGTGAGAATAATGGTTGTGAAATGTCATGCAAGTGCCCCACTGTGTGCTGGTAGGTGCCTGTGGCCAGGAAGTGGAGCACGGACACTACCTTCAGTAGGGGGGGATGGCGGTGGGTGTTTCTATCATGCTGACGATGTCGATGTGTATCATGTGAACGATGGTGGTGATGGTGTCCCGGTCCAAACGGTACAAGGTATGGATCTGCTCAGCTGTGAGGTTGAATGGACTGGCTCGGATGCGTGGGATTGGGGGCTGCCTGCGTGGTGGCACTGGCTGTGCTGGTGGGGCTTGCTGGCCCTGCCTTGCCCTCCTTCTCCTTCTGCGTCTCCTCTGTGCTGCCTGTTGTTGTTGTTGTTGTTGTAGTTGTAGCACTTGCATTGCAATCAGGTCCTCCAGCCCCAACATTGCTATTCGTATTGGAATCATTGTGGAGTGTGACTGGGTGTGGGAAGGGGTGGGGTGTGCTCTTTTTGTACTTGGTGAGTCTGTATTGCCTCCACCTGTGCTGATTCTGTGCACCTGTGGCAGCTGGGGACACTGCACATGGCCATTTACGGTTGGTTCGCGATGGCGGAATTAGCACCATGGCGGTAAGGTACTTAACAGCCTTTGCGATGGCGTTAAGAGCATGTCCACTTGGTTCGTGATTTGCCTACCTTTGCGCGATGCTGGTATTTACAGCGTGGAAGGTCGCATGCGCGCAAACTTGGTGCTGTTAGCGGCACCGTTAACTACGATGCCGCTAATAGCACTTTCAAGGGTCATGATCGGACCTAGTGGAAAACGATGCCGGTAATCATTTACCGGCATCGTCTTTCGCTTAGCGCCGGGGTCGTAATGAGGGCCATAGTCTCGGCCTCCTCAGGATACCCTGTGCGCACTTGCATCATTGTTTCTAGACTCTTCTCTGCGACGTGTACATCCTGTGTTATGCCTCCTAGCAGCCCCTTCGATTTTGATATCGCCCGCCCCCTCACCACCACTTTAAATGCCTCCCACAGTGTCCCCGCTGATGCCACACTGCCGGTATTATGTTCAAAATACTCCTTTATCCCATTCCTCAGGTCTTCTCTAAACGCTGTGTCTTTCATGTCTCCATGTCGGGATTCTCGCCCTGGGAGGTAGGTTCTGCCATGTTGCTATCAGTGATGCGTGGTCCGAAAGGACTATAGCCTTCTGTTCTGTCCGTGTCACTTCTTGTGTTAACTCCTGCCCCATAAATAAATAATCTAATCCAGTATACAAGTTTTGTGGGGCAGAATAATGTGAGTATTCCTTCCCCTGTGGGTGGTGCGTTCTCCACACATCCAGCATTTGAAATCACGTAACAAGGCACCCAAGGCCTTCGCTGCTGGGGCATGGCTTCCGGCCTTCCCATCTAACCTATCTAACTTCGGGTCCAGGGTGCAGTTGAAGTCCCCTCCCCAGATAACTGCCCCGTCCATATTCTGAGCTTATCTTAGTATACAAGTGACTAAAATAGCCAGTAGTGTCTTGGTTAGGGGCAGACATGTTGATGATGCTCACCTCTCTATTTTCCACCATCCCTTTTATTAACACCATTCTGCCGTCTTTATCTATAGTGGATTGCAGCAGCTTAAATGGGACATGTGGTGCTACCCATGTTATGACTCCTCTGGCATACGCCAAATACGTCGCTCCCAGGGTTGTCCCTCTCCATTTTTTGGTCACCACTCCCTGTTTCTCCTTGGTTAGATGGGTTTCCTGGAGCAGTGCAATATCTATTTTTTGTCTCCTAAAATACATCATGATCTTGTTACGTTTAATATGGCTATTTAACCCCTTCTCATTCCAGGTCACTATCCTCAGGTCTCCCATCCTAATCGTTTCCTACCCCTCCCATCTCTGCCCCCACCCTCCTCCTCTTGCTCAGTGGCTTGTGTTTGTAGGGTTGCCCCCTTTTAACTCCCCAAACTCCCCCCTGCCCCTCCTTGAAACTCCCCAACTTTCCCTCCACCCACCGCCCTACCCATCCCCAACTGTTGCCCAGCTTCATCCCTGGATCTCAGGCCACCCCGCATCTAGTCCTTTTCTCAGCTCCTGCCGGTACTTGGAACTCAGCAGGGGGATACCACTCTACTGGTATCCCAACTAAACTAACTACTGGGGGTAAGAACGCATCCCTCCATGTCTCCTGCACTAGTGTCAACGTCCACTACATGCACGTTCATCTTGAGCCCGTTTGTGCACACCTCACTTATCACTTTCAATATTTTAGTCCAGAGGCCCGTATCATAGGTATACATAGGGTTCAATATCGGCATTCTCTTTTACGTATCTAGTGAGCCCCTCCGGTTTCTATTAGTATGTACATTATAATTCTCTCTAGATTGTGTTCATTTTCAATGTCTGCGTCCATATTACAGCCGCTAACTATCATCCTCTATTTCAATCTATCACACGTTACAAGTGGAACACAGGGTCACTTATCCTGTCCACTCTGCGACTATCCTTCCGCCTCAGCCGGGCATCCTACCGTGTCCAGCCAGCCTGTCACATCCTCAGGGGTCTTGAAGAGGAACGCCTTGCCCTTGTGTATAACCTTCAACTTGGCTGGGTATAACAGCATATATTTGTATCCAGCATCGCGCAGCCGTCTTTTGACCGCCATATATTGCAGCCATTGTTTCTGTAACTGTAAAGTGTAGTCCGGGTTCGCTCTGACGGTCGCTGATGCCCTGGTTATCGTTCCACCTTTACAAAAGTGTTCCAAAATCTTTCGTTGTCCTTATAGTTTAATATCTTGGCGATGATCAGCCGGGGAGGGGCTCCCGGTGGAGAACTCCTAGCCTGAGCTTTGTCCGCTCTCTCCACTGTGAACCCCTGTGTAAGCATGCTTGCACCTATCTCGTGGATCAGCATATCTTCTGTGTAGCTTGTCAGGTCCTTGCCTTCTTCTCCTTCCGGCAGCCCCACCACGCGTATGTTTTTTCGTCGGGCTCGTCCTTCTGCCTCCTGCGCCCTGTTTTCCAGTTTGCGCACCTGTTGCAATCTCGTAACCTCCATGGTGTTGGCCTTGCTGGTGTCCGTGTTGACTTTCACTTTGCTTTCTAGTCCGGTAATGCGCTCTGCCAGCACCTTTACGTCTTGGTTTAGATTCAGGTTAACATCTACACTGACAGCAACAATCTTAAATTCCAGCGAGGATTTTAGCTCTGCCATAGCGGCGTTGATTTTGCTCTCCCATGAAGTTTTCAATTCCGCTATGGCCTCCAGAATCTGTTGGTCACTGCGCACTGGGTTCGCTGCTTCTCGCACCTCTACGCCTTTGTGTATGGGAGTCTCGGGCGTCTGGGCCGGTTTAGTAAAGATGTCTATCGAAGATTGTCTCGCCTTAGCCTTGTCGGTTTTAGACCCCATCTCGTCTGCTGATTATCTCTAGATTATGGTCCTCTCGTCCAAACTTGAGGTTTTTGGTCACCCCCGTATGACTCCTCAGCCTGCCATCACTTCTGGCCATCTGCTGGGTCTTGCGGTGTATTGATTGTCCAACTATGTGGGGGTATCCCTTATGTACACCTGATGGCTGGGGTCGACAGGTCCGAGCAAGGGATCGGGCAGATCTGGTTGTTATGCGTCCTTGGCGAGCAATGACACAGAGAAGCTTCTCTTATGTCTCTAGCTGTTGGGAAAATGCTGGGCGATAGCGTGTGCCTTCTTCCCTGCGCGGCCCCTGGTGTCCCGAGGGGAGCCGAGTTGAGTCCTTCCTCACCTGGCACTAGTCCGTGCCACTGCTCTTACAGTTCTATGTCACAGCTGAGGTGGTTGTGCCCCTTGTCCACTCAGTGGTATCACTTGTTTGTCTGGGCTCCTTCCGGCGCCCGCCTCCTCAATGCCCCTGGATCTACCAGACGCGGCCACCATGTAGTGTTGCACTCTAACCCCCGTCCCGGAACCCCTTTTGTGGGACCGTATGTCTGCCTCGCATGATGTCAGTGTCCGGGAGCCTTACGGTATTATGCCCCTCCCAATGTTAAGTTATGGTCCAGGGTGTCCCCATGCTCCTCTCACCTTCTTCACTGTATGTTCCGGGGCCTGGGCTGCAGCCAGGGTGCCAGCGTTGTGCAGTGCAATGTTGTCCACTTTTGTTGCCACTTGCACGTCTGCAACCTGGTTTTATCAATTACACTATGCAATGGTCTTGGCCTCCATTCAGGCTGCTAGTCCTCTGGCTGTGTTCCATTAGCAAACCTGCCCTGTATATTGTAGCAGAGCTTCCTTGCACTTCCTGCTGTAGGAGAATGCTCCTTTGTAGGGGACTCCCCAGCAGCCGTCCTCCACGGGTCTGCCGTTCACTGTCTGTGTGTTCGGCCCTGTGTTGTAATGAAACTAGGTATGCGGGGCTTAAGCAACCCTAAGACTTGGGGTCTCTCTGGGGTTCCGGCTCATGCTATTAACATCGGACACTGTTATATTCCACCGTCTAATTGCTACTTATGTTGCATAGGTGTGTAGCTACCTCGTCTCTATTCCACCGAGGCTCTGGCTACTCCTGCCAAACTGGTCAAGTGACATAGCGAGTAGAGCGCTCGCTTTGACATCCGTGTAGAGCTTGCTAACGCCCGGCAGGGCCAAACACAGCCTTTCATCCTTCCGAGGTTGATAAATGAGCACCACACACCGTGAGTAATAATAAGCAGCGCTCAGATACCTAAGGGTTCGTAGTGCTATATAAATGCGAAATTATTATTAATTATTATTGGTCATTGCTACAGCGCAGGGGGGCCCAGGGGACCTCCTCGTGGCTGCCTGTAATTGAGCATTGCCACAGCTAATCATACGGTCCCGTTCCGACCAGGGGCACTGCTGTTCTGCCCAGCGCACACTGTGTTCGGCTTAGCCCCGCCGACCACATCATATACTGCACGATCGTCTTGCCTTACGCTCGCTCGGTCATCCGGGCAGGTCCAGATCCGTTGCGTGCACCGCTGCGCTTTTGGATCTCTCGCCGGGGCTCACTGGGCTCTGTGTCCGTACACGCCCACCTGCGCCTGCCTTTCGGGGCACAACCTTCTAATGCTTGGGCCCCGCGCCACAGGGGCATAGGTTGAGTAGTGTGGGTTCACTTTGCTTCTCTTACCATATCCCTACTAGTAATAAATCACAGACAACTTATGTGTATGGAAAAGTTGTAGGCCGTAGGCATTTTATTTTCTTACAGAAAATACAACACAACAAAATAATTACACTGCCATGTGCTTTTGGGCACATTGTGTCCAGTCCCGAAGTTGCCCAAGGCTCCTCCTGAGTCCTTGTTATCCCTGGGCCTTCGTTCCTGGGCACATGCCGCCTACGACGTGTCTTGGACCGTGTACCGAAAGAGTACTCTGCGTTCCTTCTTCTGCCTGCTCCTTCTTTTCTTGGACCGTGTACCGAGAGAGTACTCGGCGTACCGGCTCCTGTCTGCACCCCTTTTCTTCCGTTATTCTTGTAGGGTGTATTGGGTGGCAAACGTTTTTCCTTCCCCTTCTCCAGGCACTAAGAGCCTACCCGAGAGAGGTGAGCTCTTACCTGGTTTGTGCCGCCTCTCCTTTTCCAGGCTTACTTATACCCCCCCCGGCCTTTTGTTCCTTCCTGGGTGCGGCCGGGTTACCCCCCTGACCCCTTGCTGTTACATTTCGCACCTTCCCAGGTGCTGTTTCCTGCCCTTCCTGGTCTTTTGTTTCTTGTGGCACCATTCGGACTCCCCTCCCTACGCTTTCGCGCCGTTTTCCCCCACCCCGCGCCTAAACTCCCAGACCCTCTATCGTCCCGCATTTCATGCGGCCCGGGGCCTGGGTCATAGGCTGAGTAGTGTTTGTTCACTTTGCTTCTCTTACCGGATCCCTACCTAAGTAATAAATCACAGACAACTTATGTGTATGGAAAAGTTGTAGGCCGTAGGCATTTTATTTTCTTACAGAAAATACAACACAACAAAATATTTACACTGCCATATGCTTTTGGGCACATTGGCCCTCATTACGACCCTGGCGGAAATCGAAAAACGATGGCGGAAATGCAATACCGCCATCGAATAGCGCTCGGTGCGATTATGACCCGTCACCGTAAAGTACGATGCCATTAGCGACACCGTAGTGAACGCCAACGCTAACTGCACCAAGTACGCGCACGCGCGCCATGCCAAACCGTAATTACCACCATGGCGCAACGGTACGCGAATTCTGACCCTAGCGGACATGTACCTAACGCCATCAAGCATGGCGGAAAGTACCATTCCGCCATGGTGAGAAGTACGGCATCGCGAATCAACCGTAAACGGCCCTACTGAGTGCCTGTACACCCCTCCCTGGCCACATTGCACAACTCCTCGTAGGTGCAATGAAGTCACACAATGCAACCAGTGAAATGTACAAGTCACCCATGCATGCCAACGAACAAATGAATCCAGGGGCTCCAAGTGCCTTGTGAGTGGGCATCCATATCTGCCATGGCACCATTGCCGCACTGATGCAGCACAGGCATGTGAAGGTCCAAGTACAGCAACATGAGCAGAAAAATGAGACAAACAAAAACAGAATAGAAATTTACTGCACCACAAAACCACCAAGGGCCATACAGCCATTAGGTCATGACTCCAAAATACATTCCAGTATTGTGGGCTGCATCCGCAATAAATGACCAGCTTCTTCTTGTGTGACGCCCTGTTCCTTCATGGTACACAGGGGCTACATTCACGTCCAAAAAGGCAACACGGAAGCGCCTAGAACCGCAGGGCCGTCCCATTAGGTAGGCACTAGTCCAGCAGAAAGGACGATATGTTGCTCCTAGCCACTAGCACTGCGTAAGGGCATGTGGCCCATTGGCGATCGTCCCATAAGATCGTAATGGTGCTCCACTGATTGACACGAAGCAGCAGGTGTCGGGAGTAAAAGCCATCTGCAGGAGTGGCGTACAGATGGCAGCGGCAAAAGGGGAGGAGATACCTGTCACCCAAATGAAATGAAAAAGAATAGTATGGCCATCAGAACTACATTTGTATAACTCACTTCAATGATCACACTAAATCCACAGCCATATGCATGCTAGCCCACTCAAAAGGATTATACCCACCCAAAAATCACTTGCGAATCACAACCATAAAAATCGAGGTGAAAACACCATTACAAACGAGTGTTTGTGTGCATACGTCTGTGAAGACAGAATCCATTAGATGGGATTAGTAACGTGCATAGACACAAGTGCCTGAAGGGGCGTCGAGACAGGGAGGGTTCAACAAGGGCAGAAAGACGATGGTCCCACTATGGCAGCTCTGCATGACATAGCGCAGGGGAGGTGGATAGATTCCAAAAAGCCCTGTACATGGCAAACTCTCCATCAAATCATCTGTCCATGCATCCATGCATCCATACATCATTCCCTCATCCCGGTATGAAAACGCCTGATTATTTACTCACATCACATTCGAAACTTCCATGGAGTCTGTGCGTAATGCAGTCTGCAAAATCCACTGTTCTCCAGCCCGGAATTCTAGTGTTGTGAAGTAACATGTATTTGGGAACGTCCTGCCTTTTTGTCCACTACGCTATTGCGCATCCCATACTATTCATATCAATCATAGCATTCTCGCCATGGCCCCTGTCCCAAGGACATTAAACAATAGAACGTTATATTTGCAGTCAGACCTGTGGGCGTCTCCTCGCCGCTAGCTGAAAACCGAAAGCGCTGTCCTTCGAATTCCACATTTGCAACATCACGTCGAAAAGGCATCTGTGACCGCTTGAAATCACAAAATCATCCATGTAGTGCGGCAGTGTGTGAAAATGGCAACTGGCTTCACTCACAAATGGGACGCCCCGCCCGTCGGTGAACCTCGGTACGGTGCTCGCCCAAAGGGGATTGCAGCTGGCACAGGTGGAATGAATCACCACAGGTGGAGGCTATACAGCCTGAAAACACATAAATTGCACACCCAACCCCCTCCCACAACCACACCCACTCCAAAATGCTACCGGCAGGACTAGCGATGTTGGCCCTGGGGGACCTGATAGCACTGCAAGTACTCCAACTTCAAGAAGAAGACGAACACCAACTACTACAACAACCGGCCGCACAGAGGAGACGCAGGAGGAGGAGGAGGGCAAGGCAGGGCCAGCAAGGCCCACCAGCACAGCCACTACCACCACGCAGGCAGCCCGCAATCCCACGCCTCCGAGCTCATCCGTTCAACCTCACTGATGAGCAGATCCACACCCTCTACCGTTTGGACCGGGACACCATAACCGCCATTGTGGACATGACACAGGCTGACCTTGTCAGCATGATAGATAGCCCAACCGCCATCCCACCCCTACTGAAGGTGGTGTCTGTACTCCACTTCCTGGCCACAGGCACCTACCAGCACACAGTCGGACAGTTGCATGGCATTTTACAGCCACTGTTCTCACGGACACTATTGCAAGTGCTCGATGCCCTCCTGAAGCACGCAGACGACTACATCTCCCTACCACGCTCGGAGCAGGAAATTACGAACACAAAAGTGGGATTCCATGCACTTGGCGGCATACCGGGTTGCATTGGTGCCATCGACTGCACCCATGTGGAATTGGTCGTCCCACATGCCATGGAGGCCCAGTACCGCAACCGAAAACAATATCATTCTCTTAATGTACAAATGGTGTGTGACTCCAACAGGATCATTACACATTGTTGTGCCCGATTTCCTGGATCAACCCATGATTCTATGGTCTTGAGGAACTCTACAATACCACGCTACATGGAGCGACACGCAGGGAACAGATCCTGGCTACTCGGTGAGTCTCATTTCATGCATGATAATGTGGGGTATGTGATGCGGCAATGACCTGGCAGTAAGGGGGGGGGGGTGCGTACGTAGCAATGTCATTCCACAAACATCCTTTATTGTCCACATACAGGTGATGCCGGGTATCCACTGAAGAGATGGCTCCTTACACCACTCCGGAACCCACAGAACCAGCATGAGGAGGACTACAACCATGCCCACTCACGTACCTGTGTAGTCATAGAACAGGTATTCGGCCTACTGAAGACTCGTTTCCGCTGCCTCAGCAGGTCTGGCGGGGCACTCCTGTACCGCCATGTGAAGGTGGCAAAGATGGTCATGGCATGTGTCATGCTACACAACATGTGCGTACGTAGAAATGTGCCCATGCCCCCTGACGCAGAACTGCAAGCACCTGAAGATGGTCATGATGAGGGTGGGGATGTGGCAGCACCTCAAGGAGTCCGCGAGGCACAGGAGGGCCGTGAAATTCGTCAGAATCTCATAGATGCATGCTTCTAGCACTCACGCCTGGTGGCTGTTACATGGACACGGGACTTGTGGCACTGTGTGTGTCTGGAACATGCACAATATGGACTGTACGCCTATAAAGGCCTCGTACACAAAGATCAATGTCCACACATCTCATTGGATGATTGTGCAATGTTTATAGCATATGTGAAATTATGTTACATACCCCATCGACCCGCCACCCAAGTGAGCCCAACACCCCCCCTCCACCCTCCTACCTCCCCCCCGAACACCAGTGTCCAAAGATGCTCATTGTCAGTGGGCAGACGCTATTGCAAGCCCCCTCTCCGGGTATCAGGGGCACCCCTGCCTGTGGAGCGCAGGTTCCTCCCAGATCTACGTTGGGGGCTGCCCTGGACGGAACTTGCAACGGATGATGTCTCTGCCTGCTCACGTCCATGCATGTCCCTAAGGGTTTGTGAGAGCTCAGTGAGCACACGGCGCACAGCGGCAAGTTCAGCACATACGTCTTTGGACGTCGCATGCAGTTCCCCCCTCAGGCTCTCGGTGCTTCTCTCCATTTGTACTCTCAGGCTCTCGGTGCTTCTCTCCATTTCTGCCCTAAGCGTCTCAGTTGCTGTTTCTATGGCTGCCTTAGTACCCCCACATTCATCAGCATGGTCCTTGAGGAGCGTGGCCAGTTGCTGCTTTGCACGATGACCTGGTCGAGGGACTGTTGCCTCTGCTGTGCCATGGCCATTTGCGGTGGTGTCACAGAGGGGCTGGTCACCTCATGTTGCCTTGCCACAGGGCTTGTGGGGGATGGCCAGTCGTCGTCTTGTGGGTGCCCCTGCGTGGTATCCTCATGGTGTACGGGATGAAACAAACAGGGGGATTGAGACAGGTCATGGATGGATCTTACTTCGACATCCCCGTCTTCTGTGTCGGAGCATGCTGCCATTAATGGAGTGTCACATATGGTGCTGCTGCCACCAGAGGCAGTGCCTTCTGTGGCATCCATTGGGGGGACCTGTGGTGGTGCTGTTGTGGGCATGCTGGCTGCTGGGGTGCCTGTTGATGTTCCCTCCTGTGTGCTGCCACTTGATTTGTGCTGCTGCCGTGTCTTGATGCGTGCAGCTGAGGTGGAGGGTCTTTGCCCGTTGGTCTTGGCCCTCTTTGCAGGTGTGCTGGTAGGGGTGTCCTGGAGCTCGTCGTTTGAATCGGACCCTGTGGTGGAGTAAAGGAGGGCGAGCGTTATTAATGGGTCTGTTGAAATTGGAATGGCAATGTATCACATGCATTGGGGTGGTACCTGAGGGTGATTTGGGTCGGGGCCTTGGAGGTGGTTCCATTTTTGTGTGGATTGAGGATGCAGTTGTTTTGCAGCCTGCAGTTAGGGTGTGCCTGCTGCACGTGTAGAGGGTGTTTTTAGGGTTTTTAATTATTTATGTATTTAATGTGAGTTTTAAAGTGCGCTGTCAGGCCAATGTATGTGGACGTTCTCCTGGACATGTGTTACTGTTGCACTATGTGGACACATGGTACTTCACATGATTGGACATTGTGGATTTGGCATTGTATTAGTTGGCCCACCTACCGGATTCTTCGGATGTCTGCACTCCTTTCTCCATCCCTCCGACTCCCTCCATACTCTCCATTCCAATGGTGGAGGCACAGATTTCTTCCCAGGGGGTCAACTTGATGGGTGATTCCGATCCTCCCCCGGTAGCTGTGGCAATGTTGCGATTGGCGGATAGTATGCTCCGTACGCGTATCCGCAGGTCGTCCCATCGCTTTCTGCATTGCTGTGGGTTGCGGGGTGCGGTCCCCACCGCACTTACCCGCTGTGCCACCAGGGCCCATATGGCCTTCTTGTTCGCAAGTGCCGTCCTGGTCATTTGCGTGGAGAAGACGACGGCAGCATTCTCCTGGAGGGTCTCTGTAAGCACGGTGAGTTCCTCACGGGAGAAGTGGACCTGCCGCTTGCGGTCGCACGCTTTTTTCGCTACTTTTCCCATTTCTATTGCTTTCACTGGGGTGGATGACGGGTTGGGATGTGTCTCAGGGTAGTATTTTTAATGGTTGTGTGGGAATTCTGATTTTATAGGTGTACGGCGTGCTGTTTCCCGTTCCGGGCCCATGTTTTTACTTCCGTTTCCGTATGTTTACGGTCACCGTACTTTCCGGTTGCCGCTCATTACGGTGACCGCTAAGATGGGTGGCGGAATTGCACCTAGGGCGCCGTACGACAGCGGTGAGGGGCGTTTTGGGGACATTTCCGCCATCGCGGACTTTGCACTTCCGCCATGGCGTAGTGCTCGTGCCCGATGGGTCGGAATTGGCCGCACTTTGCTCCGTCGTGCGATGGCGGAAACGCTATTTACGCTATGGCGGTCAGGTCAGTCACTTTCCGCCAGGGTCGTAATGAGGGCCATTGTGTCCAGTCCCGAAGTTGCCTATGGCTCCTCCTGAGTCCTTGTTATCCCTGGGCCTTCGTTCCTGGGCACATGCCGCCACACCTGAGCGGGTGTTCCTTACGCCCGCTCAGGTCCCCCCCAAAAGCACCTTACCCACAACCCCGTACTTGGAGTGCCCTAAAATTGTTGTTGGAAAACCCCCATCCCTTTCCTTGATAGGTGCACCCCATCCTGGTGAAACATGTCCGGATTGTTCCGGTGTAAGCCATGTCTTATGAAATGCAGCCCTGTGCTCTTGCAGTACTTTTCTACTGATTTATTTAGTTTCTTCCTGGCTATTTCAATTGCGTGCCTCTTCTGTGCCCCATACCAGACCCTTCTTGGTATTATTTCTGACATAAAGATCTTGGTTTTACGCCAGCTCCGGGCTATGCTATGCAGCGGCTCGCAAATGTTCCTCTGTAATTTCCCCCTATTTGTGCTCGCCAGGTCGTTCCCTCCGAGGTGTATAACCAGATACTGGGGGGGAGAGGGGGTCCCTGAAAACTATCCGGACCGACAGCCAGTCGTGAATGTCCTCCCAGTGCATCCCCGGGAGGCCTCGCCAGGATGTAATCGTTGCCGTCCCTATGCATTAATAGCTGCCCGTCGACCTCTGGTCGGGGGTCTAGGAATTCTTGTGTGATGCATCTGGGACAGTGGTCCTTCTCTCTCCTGTAATTTTGGTCTGTTGCTCCCCCCCCATTTGGTATGCTTTAGCTTTATCTAGCATTATAGACATCCCCTTGTCTCCCATACTAACATCCCTCCTTGCCAGGCCGTCTCTTACCACCGTATTACTGGCCCCCGGCTCCCCTACCCTGAAAGCCCCGTAATATGCCAGCGCAAGGTGCTGCCCTGAACCGCGTGGCTTTGCCCGTGCTGCCACTTGCCTCTCGTAATACTTTTAACAGAATTATCAGCTTCCCGAAGCTCACGCGGCTACTGTTACCTGGCTTCTTCCCCTCTAATTTAGCCCCTCCTCTCATAGCATATTTTATTCTAGTGCTGTCGGTTGGGTTCTGTATGCCCGACCCTTTTGTGGTGCGCCGCCGCCCATCTTTTCTTTTTCCCTTTGGCAAATTCCTCTTCAAGAATTTCACACATTTCTTCAATTGCAATTTTACTTCTTGTACCTTGTTTCCACCAACCAGCTTTTCCTTTTCTCCTTTGGTAAATGCCCCTTTGAGACATTCCCACCTTTATCAATGAAAATGTTTCCACCTCTTTTACAACACATCTTTTTACCACTTTTCTTTTTCCCTTTGGCAAATGCCCCTCTGAGAAATTCACACCTTGTTTTCAAATAGCAATTTTTTCCACCTCTTTACGCCTGTTTCCGCCAACACCTCTTTTACCACTTTACTTTTTTCCTTTTGGCAAATGCCCCTTTGAGAAATTCACACCTTTTCTCCACTTGCAATTTTTTTCACCTCTTTTACACCTGTTTCCACCAACCCATCTTTTACATGCTCTTCGTACTTCTTACCCGTCTTGTACGTTAGGGCGTTCCTGGTCAGCTTGCCGATGACCCTTTCTTTTCTCCGTTCTTCCCCCACTTCTTTTGAGTCGACCTTGTGGCCAACCGTGCTTTCCTTTCTAGTGCCTCCACCGGGACCCATGCCTTCCGTGGCGTGGGCATTCTTTCCTTGCCGGCGTCTGGTCTTAGCTCCCTGAATTTTTCCCACGGCAAGCGTGAGATTGCATTAGCCACCACATTTGCTTCCCCAGTGATATGCCTCACCTTTATGCATCTATTCATTCTTATGCTTTCCAGCGTGATTGCCCTCATTAATTCCAACACTATTGTGCCTGACGCACTTCCTTTATTCAACACGTGCACCACCGCCATGTTATCTGACATAACGCAACCCCTATTGGGGAGTGCTCCACAGCGTTATGTTTTTGTCCCTTCCGCCACCTGCTATGTTTTTTGGCCACTCGCCTGCGCACCATTGTTTCCCCAGTATTGCGCCAAACCCAAGGCCACCTGCTGCATGGTAAACAATACCCTTTTACTTCCTCGTTCACCGGTGATTGCCATATCACCAACCCATTGAAGATTTCAGCAGATCTTCCCACACTTCCAGATCTTTCTTGATTCCTCCACCTAACCTGACTCTGTGGTGCCCCCATTGTAGCACCTCTCGTTTTCAGCTCAATACTTCTCTGGAACGCCCTCCCCTGTGGTATGATTCTCCCTGTGACGTTCCGCTTTCCTGCCAGCGCTTGCAATTCTCTCACTGTCGCTAGTAGATCCGTCATCTTGTCACCGGGATCCGACACCTTCCTTTGTTTGAGTCAATTTCTCTCCCTAGGAATTGGATAATCTGCGTTGGGCCCCCCGTTTTCTCCTCCGCCAGAGGAAAAACCCCACTCGCTTGCTATTTCTACGATAGAATATGCGCTTGAGATGGCGCACCCCATCGGGAAAAAACTTTAAGAGACTAGAGGGAATATTTATCTGGACCTCTTTAAGACAACCCTCAAAACGTCAAAACCACTAAACATACCACACTAATGCTTAAAGGGTCCCTTGCTTCTCCAGTACCTTCTTCTAACTCAGTCCTGCATGTTGTTTAACTCATTAAATGACAACATACTTATTCCAAACAGTTTTTTTTATCAAAAATATCAATTTATTTACTCTCAGTAAAACACCACTAAAAATACATTCATAATTATCTCAACAAAGACAGCATCTTGCACTTTTGTCTAAGTTCAATTATTACACATTTGCCACTATTTTTGGTATCATTGACCACAGACAACTTCTACATAACATTCTATTTTCTAATACATATCTCTGTTATTAGATAGTTCATCAGTAGAAGACACATTTTTCAGTTTTTCATTTACTTTTTATATCTTCTCCTTTCTTCACTGGGTACTCTAACTTCCCCATAAAAATCGTGCTCTACTCATTCACACTTATGTCATTCATACATCCTTTCATTCTACAATCCACACTACCCAACATGTTTCTTTCCTTTATCAGTTCTCATAATTTCAGGAAATTCTTCAGGGGTTAATTTTTGTATAGCAACAGTCTGTTATGTAGTGCCCATTCGGTCTTATTGTATTCTTTATACTTCTTGGTCAAGGCTCATGTGTTCGGTTCACATCTGTTTCATTTCTGGGCCAGAATTCCACAAGAAGGTATCTGTGAGAAGCAAGTGTATGAAGAATGGATTTAATTATTAACCCAACTTCTATGCAGTCTTATTCCTACATACGGGGTATACAATTTACCATGAGAGAATATATTCTTCCAATTCTTCAGTACTAGACATGCACTACTTGGTAAAGGACATTATCACGACACAACGTCTTTTCATAAGGTGGTTTACCGTTTTTCTAGTGACCTACCCTCTCTATTTTTTACCGTAATACCCCTGTTCTTAAAAAAGGGGCATTTGATAATTTATTTAGTTTCCCAACGCTCTCACCCTACTGTTATGGTACACTATTTACCTTCTGGCTTTTACCTGCAGGTTGTTTATTTTCATCCATCCAGGTATCTATCTCTAGGTGCTTCTTAATTCTCAACACTTGTGTACTGCCTTTGTGGGTTCACCTTTTGCAACATCTATCAATACAGAAAAGTCACTTGCAGTTATTCCTGGTTAAACTGGTACTACATATCCTATGTATAACAAGCATAATCTGGTGTTACACTTAGTTCTAGGGTATGTACCTTAATTAGGACTTCCCATGTTGGAGTCCGCCATGTTTGCTGTTTCCAGCTTATCCCGACCCTTCAGTGATCTTTGTACGAGATGAATGCCTCTTTTTGCTTCAATGGTTACGACCTCAGTCGTCCCGGGTTCCCACGTGATCTATACACAGCTTCTTAGTGTTCTAAGTGCCGATATCTATAGAAGCAAAAAACAAAAGGTGTATCTTTAAAAATTGAAACATTCCGCCCGCGTGATCTTTAAACGGCTTATTGGTGTACTAAGCGCCAATATCTCTTATAGCTAACTCACGGGACATGTCTTTAGAAATAGGGACATTCCGCTCTATTATATCTCCCTCCTACAGTCTTACATTCGCTGTCTCGGATGTTTCGCTTACCTTCTAGCTAAAGGGCTTGATCCATCTGCCTCGCGGGTTGCTGTCGGCGTTCTCTCGCTTCTTCTGACTTCCGTCGTCTCTGTTCGCATACCCGGATGTTGTTGCCCGCGTCACAGTCGGTTCCTCCTTCCGGCTTGTGTCCATTTCCATGTTCTTTTCTACATTGTTGTCGTTAGGCGCGGTTCCATCTATCCAATGATATTCCGTCACGTCATCGTTCCGGAATTACAGGTCCTTTTTTCTTGCCTTCGTTACTCCGTATTTATTTCTTTCTTCATTGGTACTGCCTTTCCTGCACCATAGATAAGGATCTAATTTCCTGACCCATCAAAGTTGTTCTTCACATATGTTTCTCTATGCTTTTTTCAACATGTAAATGTTGTATTCAGCTACAAAGCTGAACACGTTAATTTCAATCGTATTTTCTCATCAATCGCTTTTTGGACAACACTATACAATTTTGATGCAAATTTATATCCAGTTCAAGTGGTAGCATAACTTCATTTTGTATCACTCGATTTTTTCATTGAGACCCGTCTCACAGAATTTTGTTAAAAAAATTAGTTCCTTTTCTTTTGTTAATAATTTCTTCCTGTCAATGTTCATATCATTACTCTCTTTCACCTTGTAAACCACCGACCACTTTAATTCTTCTGCCTTATGGATCATTTCAACCAAATGTCCTACCATAGGTGCAGAATGAATTCTGTTCCTTATGCAGCTCTTATGTTCCGTTATCCTGGTTTTTATTTTTCTTTCAGTCTTCCCTATATAGATTTTTTTACAGGGACACCATATCACATATACCACAAATTTGGAATTGCAGTTAGTTAGTGTTTTCTGTCTCCACTCATTTCTCAGTCCAAGATCTATTTGAGTTGATTTCTTAGTTTGAGAGCAGCACGTACAACTGCCGCACGGTACATGTCCCTCTAGTATTCTCATTCCCCAACTCTCTGTCAGTGTTGGTTGAAATTTATGTTGTTTTGTTATGTCATTGCGCATTATTTGGTCCTTCACAGTCTTACTTCTTCGGAAAGCTATTAGCGGTTTTTCCAGTGGGCTTTTTCCTTTCTCCATAATTGTCCAGTTTCGGTATATGATTTTCCTGATCCGATTTGACAGATTACTATACGTGTTCACAAACACCAATTTGTCATTATCTTTTCTTTTCAATACCGGTTGTTGCTCAAGTAAGGCTTCCCGGTGATTATTGTCAGCCCTCTTCATCGCCCGGTTTACCAGTTTTTTAGGGTAGCCTCTTTCATATAAATTCATTCTCAATTTATTGGCCCCTTCTCTATAGTCTTCTCTGTTCGTGCTGTTCTTTTTCAACCGCAAAAACTGCCCGAAGGGCAGGTTATTCCGTGTGTGGTTCGGGTGAAAACTAGTATAATGTAATAATGCATTCCGATCAGTTGGCTTTCTGTACGGTTTAACAAAGAGTTCTCCTTTGTTGGTATCAACCTTTATTGTTACTTCCTTTGAAATTCACTTCCTCTTTGCTGTAGTTCTCAGTGAACTTTAAGTGTTGATTTTGTTCATTCAACTATTTGAAGAAAGAAATTGCTTCACTCTCATCGCCCTTCCAAATTAAAAGCACATCATCTTTGTACCTCTTCCAGACCTGGATATTATTTCTGAAAGGGTTGTTGTCACCATAGATCACTCTTTTTTCGAAAGCCTCCATGTAGAGGTTTGCGATGCTCGGGGCTAGTGTAGCCCCCATAGCCGTTCCCTGTATTTGTTTATAGTAGCATCCATTAAAATGGAAATAGTTTTCCGTTAGTGCTACTTCAGCACACCACAGTATGAAAGAAGCTGGGGTTTCAGTGTTATTATTTTCCATCAGGAGTCTTTCTTCCAAGACCTCAAGTGAGGCCCTTTGTGGGATATTCGTATACAGAGATACTACATCAAGGCATATCAGAATTTCTTCAACTTGGTTAAATGGTCTCCCTTCTACTTCCTTTATAATTTGTGTGGCATCTTTTATAAAAGAAGACATCTCTCTGACCATTGGTTGCATGAAATGGTCCGCAAATCTTGATAGAGGTTCTAATACCGAGTCACAGCCTGACACAATTGGTCTCCCTGGAAGCCTAGTTAGACTTTTATGAATTTTCGGGAGAATATAAAATTGTGGTGTCCTTGGTTTGTCTGCTCGTAGAAATTCTGCTTCTTTCTTTGTGATCCATCTCCTTTCCTCTGCTTTTGTCACTTTCAGATGGATCATTGTTTCCAATTTTTGTGTGGGATTCTCATCTAATCTCTGATAACTCTGGCCATCTTCCAGTTGTCTCATACATTCATCGATGTAATCTTTTCTATTCAGGATAACGACGGCTCCTCCCTTGTCAGCTTTTCGTATTATTATGGAATCATTGAATAGTAGTCTATTGGGGGGCAAAAGTTTGATTTATCATGCAACCCACTATCTGGTTCGGTGGAATCCTCTTTATCTTCAAAGTATTGTTTGAGGTGTATTTTCCTCATGAATTCTGTTAGCCATCGGGAGGCAGTTGTCGACGAAGTATTCCCCCTCCCAATGCCTATATAACCTTCTTCGAGATCTGATGTTGACTGGCAACAGGCGGAATGCCATCCATGCCCCTTTTCCCGCTTTCCTGACCAGTTCTACTGCCTCCTCGAAGTCTGAATATGCTACCATTGCATCGCTCTCGGCCGTTTCTTGGTCTGTGTATTTCTGGAGCCACCTTTCCATCTCTCGATTTTTTCCCCGGCGTTGCCCCCTTCCCGCCCCAGTTCTTAATTCCGCGTCTCATCGCTTCTGCCGCTTGGAGCTGTGGCCCTTGTGCACTTGGAGCTGCTGTGGTCACCCTTACATCTCTCGCACTTGTGGCTGAACTTGCACTTCCATCCCCAGCTACATGGTACCCCCTTTTCAAAACTCCTACATTGTCCTGGTTCTGTTCGCGTTGTCCCCGTGCTCCCACTGCCCCCCCCTCCCCTGTGTTGTCGGGGGAAGTCTGCTCTGCCACCCTCTCTGTGACCCATAATTTCTGCTCCGCAAACCCTGGTCTCTATTTCCGTCATAACTGGATTCGCACTTACTGCTATTGTATCTATAATCCGCTTTGTAATCCTTCTGCCAATACTGCCTTCCCTGCTGCCCCCCTGTGCTCCGCTCCTTGGAATCCCATTTCTCCTTTAGCACATTAAATATGTAGAGATTAAAGTTTTCTTCATCCCAACCCATATCCGCAAAGCAGTCCATCTCCTTTCTGAACTTGTGATCGTACTCCAGCCATGCGTCACCTCCAAACGCTGCGTGTACCTTCAGCACCCTCTGTTGATACGCAACTAATGCTACCCCGTCTTCCGGGAATTTTTGTAATATAATTGTAGACATTATGGTGAAGGCCGACATCCAGTTGTCAAAGTTCCTTATTATTGGCCCCTTTTTAATTAAACTTTTCTCGTCCTCCTTCATGTCCTCTAGGGCCACATTCATCCCCCTCTTTTGACAATCTAACAATGTAAAGATATCGATCAATTTCTACCTCCATATTTTTTCCTTTAATTTGTCATTTATGTACCAAGCCATCGCTTTCATTGACCTGCCCTGTGCATCTTTACCCATGGTTGGCCTGCCATATTTCGTCATGAGTGGCCCCCCATTTTCTGCCGCTGCCACCGTCGGTGTTGCCCCCGGTGGTGTGTCCCCTGCCACTACGTTTGGCCCTGACGGTGCACCTTCAGGGCCAAACGTAGTTTGGGATTATTGGTGCCCCTTGCGGCACCGGGACTACTGGTGCCCCTTGTGGTGCCGTGACCGGGGTTTCCCTGGGTTCTACTGGTGCCCCTTGTGGTGTCGGGACAGGGGTTTCCCAGGGTTCTGCCCCTGCCCCCCACCCCCACCCCTCTCTGGTTTTCCCTGCTCACCACTCCCCTCCATTTTACCCAAGCCCTTAGATGATCCCTTTGTTCGTCATCACTGCTTGCTCCAGTTGAGGAACTCCCCTGCTGCTCCTCCCTGGATCCCTTCCCCCGTCTGCTCTTCTTGTCATTGGTTCTGGGCAACTTACCCGAAACCGTGACGCAATTTTTTAACATTTTTACGATTTTATTCCCCACATTATTATTCACAGTACCTTTCTTTTTATCTTTTTTCTTTTTCTTGGTCGGTGCCTCCGTCTGTTCCTCAGATCTCTTCGACTCTGCTCTTCCCCTTTTCTGTACTTGCGCTACCTCGTCTTCTCCTTCGCTGCTGCTGAGCTCTATGAACAGCAGAGGTGATGTTGTCCTCGCCCTTTCTTCTTCCTGCATTCTCTCCAGCACCCATTGTGCCCCGTATTCCTTCTCTGCCTTTCTCGCCCATTCTGAGAATTCTTGGGCCCTTTTTGCTCTTCCTTCCGCCATCCTTCTTGTCTGAATTCTGTCTGCCACGCTTCCCGTTTGACCACAGCGAAAGTCCTTTGTTCGTTCGCACTTGGTACTTCTGGGTCGCTCCTGCTCTGGCACCTTTGGGCGACTCGTAGCCACTGCGTTTAGGCCAAATTCCGAGAGGTAGGAAAATGCGTGAGCCCGCAAGAGCAAATGTTTTTCCTTCCGCTTCTCCAGGCACTAAGAATCTACCCGAGAGAGGTGAGCTCTTACCTGGTTTGTGCCGCCTCTCCTTTTCCAGGCTTACTTATACCCCTCCCGGCCTTTTGTTCCTTCCTGGGGGCGGCCGGGTTACCCGCCTGACCCCTTGCTGTTACATTTCGCACCTTCCCAGGTGCTGTTTCCTGCCCTTCCTGGTCCTTTGTTTCTTGTGGCGCCATTCGGACTCCCCTCCCTACGCTTTCACGCCGTTTTCCCCCACCCCGCGCCTAAACACCCAGACCCTCTATCGTCCCACATTTCATGCGGCCCGGGGCCTGGGTCACAATCTGCCACGTTGGTCTGTGTCTCCCGGCGATGCTCGCATACATCATCAGGTCGGCGAGAGACCAGTTGTTTACAATTTCTGCAATGTATGTGTTTTCTCCGACCAGCTCCTTTCGTCTCTGCCCCTTTTGCCTTTTCTCCGACATTGCACGCCAGCGTTTTCCTTTGTCTGGGAACTACCACCATTTTGTTTATTTCGCTGGAGGACCAGGCTATTTTCATACATCCATAACTTCAGTTCCTTCCCTCTGTTCCGTTCCAGGAAGGGATCGCAGCACGCTCACCATATTCATGCAGCTGTAGTTCAATTTTTATACTGCCAGCGCTATCCAAGTTCGTTGTGTGTGCCAGGATCATTCCAGGATCTGCAGGAGCCTACAGGAAACACAGCTTATACCATGGCTGTCAAGCCACGCCCCGAAAGCACCAAAAGCATCCTTTGCAAGACGCAGGGTGGCTCGAATTCTGAAGGCTTAAAAGGCCCAAAAGAAAACTCATTCAACCAGAATGTACACTTACTTAGTGGGAGTGAAAGCTACTGTAGTGGCCTGTCAAAGGCATGAATCTAGGGACAACAGCAAGGCAACTAGGTAGGCCTCGCACACGGCATTCTGCAAACATTATTACTTATTTATTTAATGTGTTTTAGCATAAAAAAGTTACACATTTTCATAAAACAGTTATAGAAACATTTAAACTTGCATAATTGCATACATAATATCAAACCTAAGATCAATCATAAAATGTATTCATCAAAATTCATTAGAATTCATACCATCATAACTAATTTCATTACGTTACATTTCATTTCATTGCTCTTCTTTGCAATAACACATACAAAATTTGAAATCCAACACGGTCTGCTAAAGTTTATAATTAAGGCAACATTAAACTATACCATTTAAGATATCCCATTTTAACGTCGGCCTAGCTCTAATTTCATATACAATCCCCTCTTACACACTCATGACAGACACAGCCGTCTGCAAATGCAATTTCTCTCGAACTATTAACCAAATCCTGTATAGGTCCAAACGCATGGTTTTACTTTGGGTGTTACAACAACGTTCCCAAAAGGATTCTGTCTTAATTGTGTCCGAACAATATACATATTCTCCCAAATACTGCATATGTATAGGACCCAAAGAAGGACACTCTGTTAGAACATGTTGTTGGGTCTCCAACACCATAGAATTTTTGCAAATTCCGCAGCATCTCTCAGCTTTCGGATCCTTAGTGGAGCTGCCCGTCACAGTGAGCACCGGGAGGTGATTTAAACAAAGCAGAAGTATAAAACGTTGAAGGTTCTTAGATGGACAGATGGTCAAAAATGACTGGGGTGTCTTAAAGAAATAAGAGTGTCTTTGATTTAAAAAAAACGTAGCTCCTTAGTGCAGACAAATGGCTAAAACAAATTCACCAATCCCATAAGTCAATTTCTTTACACAGTTCTTTTTTCAATTCATGAAACCCCTCCAGCCAATTTGGATACCAACCTAACAGTTCAAGAGTTTAACAGTGCTAGACTCATATCTTAAATGTCCTTCTTTATTGCAAGAGTCAAGCCCTACGTTATACAGAAAATGTGATTCCGAGCAGGTATTTGTCTGCATATATATTATGGCTGTTTTTTCAGAACCATAGATTCTAAGGAAAGCAGCACAATTTCCAGTCTAATAATGGCCATCGGTACACAAGAAGGTAAACCCAGCAACTATCTCCAAAATGTCCCCCCGATACGATGTAGCCATTCTAGGTCAATTATGGTCAGATTTTACAGACAATATGTAATAGCTTGGGACGAAACACTGTAAATATAATTGTCTGGCTCCTTCAAGGGTAAATCCCCTTGTTCGAACAACAAACCGATGGACCAAGGACATCAGTTGGGCTACCTAGAGGCACTCTGTCCCTGCAAAGGCTCTAATTCGACAGATATTTATATTCTGCAACATACACGATTGTTTATCTCCTAACTATCAGCCTCGGTCAGGCAGCTTTTTTTGCCGTTAATAACATCAATTTTGTTTTACTTACATTTATGCTCAAGGAATTTACCTCAGCATAGTTCCATAATACCTCAGCTGCTCGATTTAGCCCAGTGAATCTATGATCTAGTAATAATAGATCATCAGCTAAGGCTAATACTTGACAATGAACAGTGTCTATTTTAGGGGGCAGCACCCTACTTTGGCTAGGTTATCAGGCAAATTAGGCAAGTATACATTGAAAAGTAGGGGAGCCAAGACACACCCCTGTTTCACCCCACTACCAATGGGGATGGGTGCTGTCAAGGCTCCCTCACCGTCCAACTTCACCCTCACTGTGTCATTAGCATGAAGGAGTTTCACGAAATGTAAGATCCTAGGTGGACAACCAAATTGTTCCAGTTTCGTCCATAATATGGATCTTCTACAGAATCAAAAGCGGATCTAAAATCAACAAAGAGAGCATATATCCAGGTAAATCCTTCTTTCATGCTCTCTCCATGAGGTAGTCAATTAGCCTGAGATTGTGTGACGTTAAGTACCCGGGACGAAAACCGCACTGGAATCTATCAAGGAAATCTGTGTTGTCCGCTCATCTCTGTAACGCCCTTAACAGAAATGTTGAGAATAGCTTCTCTGTGCAGTCGAGCATTGATAGTAGACGATAATTGCACGGGCATAGCGGAGACACTGGGATCATGATGGATGTGCTCCAAGAAAGGGGAATCCTGCCTTTGATAGGACTTGTATCGAACATTATCTTCAGGAGTGCTGGCCAGAAGTCAGGATCCTGCTTGAGGATGACATTAGCTAGACCATCAAGTCTGGGTGCCCTTGAAGATTTGAATCGGCCAATTATATACTTTGTCATCTTTATCAATATCAAGGAGAGGGCCACCTATATGGGCATATGTTATGCCAGCCCGCGTAGGCCCTTCGATCGAGATCCGCTCACATAAATGCTATTTCCGTGCATCCTCATTAATGGGGCTCAGTACCCTCCATATTGTGCTGTCCTTAGCTTCACCAAGTAGTGACCATGTATTTCTAGAATTGCCAGAGGCTAACACCTTGATCATTCTTTGCCATTGTGTGCAAGACCGGGACATGCGCCACCAATGCCTCCCATTCCTGTAGGCATTTTTAGCAGTCTTCATCACGTGCTGTCTCTCAGGGATGTTGATATAGCTGAGTTTAAGTCTGCCCGGTTCCTGTCTGAGTAGATGCTTTCTGTCCCGGATTGCCCTACTATAGCAAGTGTGGTTACCCTCTGTTTGAACATTATTGATTGGGCCAGATGTAGAAAAATTGGTAAACCATGTCTCCAACTCGTCTGTCTTTTCCCAAGAATTCCAACATACAAGTAAGATCATAGACATTGGTAGCATTTTTAGCCCGCTGTATATTCTTTAATGATCAGCTGATTTGATTGCCAGGGTGGCTGACTAGGATTTCCTCAATCGCCTTGACACTTTTTATTGGAGCACATTCCAAGTTCAGTACCATGGCTGCATGATCACTCCAAACATTCCATCTGCACTTAAACTGATTACT
Source organism: Ambystoma mexicanum (assembly GCF_040938575.1). Taxonomy (NCBI): domain Eukaryota; kingdom Metazoa; phylum Chordata; class Amphibia; order Caudata; family Ambystomatidae; genus Ambystoma; species Ambystoma mexicanum. The sequence continues at coordinate 959,162,549 of NC_090934.1, read as the reverse complement.
CTTGAGAGCACACCAGTGTTTACAAAAAAGTAATCTAAAGTTGTGTTCCTTTGTCCTTGCCTACAGATATAGGCCCGCAGCTTACCCCCCTCAACACAGCCATTAAGCATTTTTAAATCCCAATTTTCTGTCAATTGCTTCCATATTAAACGAGACCTATTTGGAATTGACTGCCTCATCTAGCTCTGAATACTTATTCTTCTCCTACCAATGAAATGATATGATATGATATTTTATTTATATCACTCTCCTACACAAGTGTTTCAAATCAGTTCATCTCTACAGAAAAGTGAGCATTAAAATACCCTCCCATGATTATATTATCCTCGCCATCACCCTCCGCCCAAACAATAAATTGCTCCTGTAATATTGTTTGTAAATGGTTGCTATATTGCATCCCTGGTGGATCATAAATATTGAGAATTAAGACTGGACGTTCAAACGTGTGAGGCGGAAATTCCACTTCAACAGCTAAACGCATCCTGTATCTAAAGTTGGAATTCTACGTAATTTAAAGCTGTGATTGACTCCCAATAACAATCCCCCGTAAGGTCTTCCCTTTTCTCCTCTCTTTGCCATAATCTGATATGCAGCGTACCCATCTATATACATCTCAGACATAAGCCATGTCTCCTGTGATTAAAATAAACGGTGATTTTGTACTCAAACATTTACAGAGCCCATTGGATCAAGAAGTTCGGTAAAAACCACAAGTGTTCCAAGTCATTATGAATGTGCCGCAATTTTGGCAGAAACAATACAGCCGGTTGGGATTCTGCCAACCACTTCAGTGTAGTCTAGATATCTGAGAGTTGGACATTTGCAGTGTTTATGTTTAAGCAAGAGTTGATAGATCGCCTAGGAACTTTAGCTATTACCCTATTTAACAGGAGGGTTATGTCTTTGTAGTCCTTATCTACATCCAACTGAACCCTGCAGCTATAAAGAAGATCTTTAAAACTACTAACACTGTTACTGGGCTTGTACAATGAATCATGGATACATTTGGGTTGATGTTATGTTATAGGCATTTGTAGAGCGTGGCGTGGTGTCCAGTCAAAGGATCGATTACAAAAGGTCGAATGGAAAAGGTGAGAGTCAATAGGGTCGAAAACCAAAGGTTTGAATTTTTATTTATTTATATATTTATTTTTGGGTTTCCGTGTAGGTAAAAAAGTGGTTTTTACCACAAAAATGGGGGTGGGTGGAGACCCCCCAAAAAAAAAAAAATTTAAAAAAACAACAAATGTTTCAAACCTTTTGTTTTCGAGACTATTGACTCAAACCTTTTGTCATTCGACCCTTGGCAATCCATCCTTTGACCTATAACCGCGTGGCATTCACCCGACAGCATCTTGGCGCTGATTAGAAAGGAGAGCCGAAAGGTAACAGACTAAGTAGCAGAAAGATTAGAAAAGATAAGTTTTTAACACACAACGAAAATAAAAATTATCTCCCCTTTCGTGTAAAACATAGGGTAGGGCATTCCAAGCTTTTGATGCAGCCACAGAGAAAGCATGTCTACCAACACGGGAGAGCTTTGTCCGGTGAATTTGGATGGTCAGAGAGGTTTGAGAGCTGAGTGCTCTAGATGGACTATAGGGGGAAAATGTTGCCTGAAGATATTCAGTCCCCTGTTTGTAGAAGGCTTCATGCACAATACAAAGAGACTTGAACATCACCCTCTTCTCAACCAGAAGCCAGTGCAGTTGAAGAATAGGAGACATGTGCACACCATAGGGAGGGTGGGTGACAGCTCTAGCAGCCATGTTTTGTAGTAACTGAAGTCGGCCTAATAGATAGGCAGGTTGTCCCAAATATCAAACATTGCAGTAGACAATGCCACTCATTACCAAAGAAGAGACTACAGGAGCGTGAAAATGTGCTGGGATATAAGCAAGAACCTTTCAGAGTACCATCAGCTTAAAATGACCCGATTTGTAGATTGCTGATATCTGGTCGGGCATTGATAAGGTGTTACACGTTTTAACACCTAGATTCTTCACAGAGGAGACAGGCAAGGAAAAGGGCCCAAACTGGATGGGCAAAGCTCAGAGGTCCAGTACTGACTGTGAGGTATCCGTTGTACCCACAACCAGTACCTCTGTTTTATTAGCATTTAACTTCAGCCAATTCCTGGACATCCATTCACTCACATCCTCCAAGCAGCCCCTAAGCCGAGCAGCAGTATCTGAGCAGGAGAGATTGAGTTGAAGGAGAATCTGTGTGTCGTCGGCGTAGGAGTAGCATAGCAAGCCGTTAGACTGGATGATACCAAGAAGAGACTGAATGTAGATGTTGAAAAGAATAGGGGATACTGCGCAGTCGTGAGGGACTCTGCACAACAGAGGGGTAGGTTTGGATTTGAAAGGGGGCAAGGAGATCAATTGTGATCGTCCTGAGAGGAAGGAAGTGAACCACTTTAGCACTGTGCCAGATAGGCCAGCAGAGGAGAGGCGGGCAACCAGGGTGGGTTGGTCAACGGTGTCAAAGGCAGCTGAGAGATCTAAAACAATCAGTGCTCAAACCCCACCCTGGTCCACCAGCCGTGTAAGATCATCCACCACTGCCACAAGTACTGACTCAGTTCCTTTACCAGGGTGAAACCCAGACTGAAAAGGATTGAAAAAGTGAGATGATTCCAAAAAATTCCCAAGAAGTGGGGAAATAAGAGGTTCAAGCACCTTCATAGTGAACGGGAGAAGAGAAATGGGACGGAAATTCGAGAGGATTGCTGGGTCCATAGACTGCTTCTTCAGTAGGGGAATCAACAGAGCGTGTTTTAGATCGTTAGGGATATGACCCGAGGCAAGGGAGTCCTTAATTGCCAATGTGATCCAGGGGCCAATGTTGGCATATATATCCTTCAGAGGTGAAAGAGGAATAGGGTGCAAGGGGAAGCAGGTTTGAACCTATTTATGGCAGATAGTAAATCTTGTACAGATAAAGTAGGAAATGAAGCCCAGCCTACCAAAGACCCTGTGCAAACAGAAGACACATTTGGCCGGTCAACAGAAGAGCCTGCACTGTCAAGAGTTTTGCGAATAGAAAGAATATTTTCCTCAAAAAAAGAAACAGAGTTGCAGAGGGCTTGCGACGATACCACTTTGGAAGAGTTTTTAGCCGGTGAGGATAGCGACCTTACCAGCTCAAAGAGAGCTTCAGGTTGGTTTTTAGCAGGTGTGACTTTCTCACTGAAGAAGGATTGTTTGGCCAGGAAAATAGCTTCCTGGTAATTACTGGAGGCGTGACAGAACACGTTTTTATTGGCTGATTTAAAATGACGTCTCCATCTTCTTTCCACCTGCCTACGGAGTAGCTTTAACGCCTTTAGGTCTTCAGTGTACCAAGGTTCAGATGGACGAGCCCTAGCTTTACAGCACTTTAACAGGGCAATGGAGTCAGCCACATTGCCAAAGGCCTGGGCTAAGATGGTTAGCATGCAGGGAGATGACTTTGCACAATGTGACTCAATTTGAGTACATAGTTGTTGATGAGAGGTAGAGCGCCAAGCACGTTTCCAGAAGAACTGTGTCGGCCGAGTTTCAAGGCAGGACATAGTAGGGATAGCAAATGGAACTGCAAAGTGATCAGACCAAGTCAATGGGAACGCAGGGAAGATACTACAAACCTCTTTAGCAGCAAACACAAGATCTAAAGTGTTGCCAAAATGGTGGGTTGGGTAGGTAACCTGTTGTGGGAGACCTAAATTTAACGTAGTAGTAAACAATTGAGATATCTCGTGCTCACTGGCTTTGGTGATCAGAAGGTTAAAATCACAAACAATGAGTAGGTTAGAATGTTTTAAAAGGAGTTCAGAAACAAAAGCGGGAAAATCAGTCAGAAAAGCAAGGTCATAGCCAGGGGGCGATAAACCAGCAGCACAGTCAGAGACAAGGAGGCAGAAACTGGGAGGCGCAGCAGTAAAGATTACATTTTGAGGCTGTGGGCAGTTTGTATGGAGGACATATTAAATATAGACTTATAAATTACTGCAATCCCGCCACCAGAGTTGACACTCAGTCCAGATGGAGGATGCTGTAATTGTGAGATAATGCTAACAATACAGAGGGGTCCGAGTGCTCACATAGCCATGTTTCTGTGATAAAAAGAAGATCCGGGTGAAAGTCATCTATCAAGTCATAGCAGTCAAGGGCATGTGCAACTAGTGAGCGAGCATTTAATACAAAACAATGCAAGAAGGAGGTCCTAGTATTTGACTGTTCAGCACTAGTTTGGCTAGCCTTAATTAAATCATAATGCGGGAGGATGGTATTAGAAGGGACATGAGACAGTAAAGCCTCATGTGATAGGTATCCAGCAGAGCAGGTGTTGGTAGCGAAAGTAGGTGGCAAGCTCCATGGCCTGGACTGCGCACAGACGAGCAGAGGCGTGCTTTGGTGGGACTTTGGCGCATTAGGCTCTTGCCCGCTGCGCTCATCTGCTGCGCTTCCGGAATACTCTGCAATTATGCAGGCACATTTTGCATTAGCTCTGTCCCTCCCATTCAGAGAAATGAGCAGTGAAGACAGACCGCAACGCGTGTCTGCAAGGGAAGCCAGGCAACTTCCTGCTGTGTCAGTACGGCACATACAAGGAAAAGAAAAAGTATGATTTAAAAACAAAGTAATGTTAAAATTATGCTGCGTCCTGTCACCCGCCCGCACGCAGCGTTGTGCTGAAAGGAAGTAAAATGAATAAATGAGATAAGTGGATAAAAGTCGGCCGAGCCGGCCGTACCTTCTGGTATAGCACAGTGGAGGCAGGTAGCTCTTAATGAGAGCAGGAAATGCTCTGTCCCACCCACTCAGGGGAATAAGCATTAAAACAGACCGCAACGCGTGTCTGCAAGGGAAGCCAGGTAACTTCCTTGGTTGGAAAAAGTTAAAATCTTCTGTAACCAAAACTCACAATTGTGGTATGTAACTCAAGTGAGTTAAAAATACAGAATGACACAGCCACGCCTATCTATTTTTTTGGTTCAGATTTTTTATTAAAGGTTTGTAATCTGTCTTGGAAGGCACCTCTTTAGTTTTCTTGCCAGCAACCTTTTTCACGGTTACAACTTGCCTCTCTGCTGCTTTATTTGCTAATGTTGGTGGCGGAGGCACCAAATCAATTGATACTTCTAAACTGGTGATTTTATTTATTTCATTTGTAAAGCGCACAAACAGCCCTGAGGCATTGAGGTGCTGTTGCAAGTGTAAGTCAAGGAAGTGTACTTAGTCATACAGTTAGCAGATTACAACAGAAATGAGAACAATAAAGAAGTTACATAGAAGAGAAAGTAATAACATGCATGTTGGTGAGCGGAGTGCTGAATAATATTGGACAGGATATGCGATGCATGGGAGGTCAGGAGAAGAGCTGGGTTTTGAGAGCTTTGCGAAACAGCCAGTAAGATTTCTCAACCCTGAGCGAGGGAGATTGTTCCAAGTTTTGCAGCAAGGTAAGAGAAGCTTGAGCCTCGTACTGTGCGTCTCTTGACTTTAGGCATGACTAGGAGGCCAGTGTAAAGTGACCTGGTGGGTCTGGAGGAGTGTGCCTTAGTGATTCTGTGTGCCAGGTATGGGGAGCTGTATTTGATAAGCATTTGTTTGTGATGGAGAGAGTTTTAAATAAATCTAATACGCTCCTGGATGGGGTGCCAGTGTGCTTCTCTTCTCGCTTTGGAGATGTGATCTCTTTTAAGGATGTGGAGTGCTGCTCTCAAGGCATTGTTTTGGACCACTTGTAGTCTTTGTATATTTCTTGCTGAGGTGCCTGTGAAGAGGACATTACAGTAGTCGATCTTCGTGGCCAATGATAGCTCGGGCGATTGTGAGGAAGGATCTGGCTGCGCTAATGACCTTGGTGTGGAGTAGGCAGCTGAGGAGGCAATGGTGCTTACTTGCCTGGACATGGTAAGTGAGGCGTCCAGGTATTCTCCAAAGGTCTTCACGGTTGATGAGACGGAAATTTTGCAGTTGAATTGAATGCAGAGTATTGTTTGTCAAGGGACTTTAGAACATTTGGAAGGACGGCAATTAGGAGTTCCGTTTTATCACTGTTAAGGCAAAGGTGGTTGGCTGCCGTCCATGCTTGTATGGTTGTGCAGATGTGTTCAGGGAGGTGGAATCAGCAAGGTAATTCCCTGCTAGTGGGATCACGATTTGAGTGTCATCAGCATTGTTGTAAAGGCTACGCCTAATGAATCAAGGTGGTTGAACAGAGGCCTGGTGAAGATATCGTATTGGGTAGGGGCGATGCAGGACCCCCTGAGGGACGCCACACGTGATGGGAGAGGGCATGGTGTTAGCAATCGCTGAGAAGACCGTCATGACGCTGCCATCCAGGAAGGAGGCAATCCACACAGTGGCAGGTGAGGAGAAATTGGGGGGGGGTGGTGAGGTGGTGACACAGGATTTGGTGGTTTACCAGGTAAAAAGCTGCAGAGAGACCTAGGAGGAGCATGGCACAGTTTACTTCATCTCTGATTTCGCTAAGTTCTCTAAAGATGTTAAAGGTTTCTTTTACATCCGAGTTTGCGTTCTTGATTCTTGAGTTGAAAGAGTTAGATTTGGCTGTGATGGTGGCAGTTTTATAGCGTCTGGCGATAATACTGAAGTCATTTTTGCTTGCGTCGGTGGGGATAATACTCAAGTCATTTTTGCATGCATCAGTGGGGTCCTTTAGCCATGATAGCTGGACTTGTCGCTTCTGAGAGCAAAGTTCTAGAAGGTTGGGAGTGAACAAAGAGTTTGAGTGTCTGTTTTAGATTTGTGAAAGGCTAGGGGGGCTATGGTGTTCACTACGTGGGAGAGGATGGAGGAGTAGTTGTCCACTATTGAGTTGGGGTTGACTTTGAAAGGGAGCTTGAGGGCTGGGATGTTTAGCTTGGACTGGAAGTTTTCTCTGGTGAGCGTCGTAGAGCTTCTTGTCATGGCTGGCGGCAGTGGGTTAGGTATGGTTTTCGGTTTGGTGGGTTGTGGGATGAAAAAGTGTACAATGAGGTGGTCTGACCAGGGACAAGGGGTTGTGGTGCTGGCGGTGCTGGCGGTGACCTAGCAGTTGTGGTCAGGGATCCAATCTAATGTGCTTCCTTTGCAGTGGGTGGGCTTGGTGATGTGCTGGCAGAGGCCTAGAGTATCAAGGGCATGGTATAGAGATGTGGCTTGTGTGGTGCTTAGGTCAAGTAGGCCTAGATTGAGGTCCCCTAACAGGATGATTTTAGAAGAGGCTTTTAAATTATCCTGAAGGGTATGGAGGAGGCTTGATTGGAAGTTATGAGTGGTACCAGGTGGCCGGTAGATAAGGTTTATGGTGATGGTGCAGGTGGGTGAAGGTGTGAATTTGGGTGTTAAGAGGTCAGAATTGCCTTCGATGGATGTATTGCACTGTCTTAGTGGAAGTGCATCTCTGGCTATCAAAGCGACACCACCTCCGCTGGATGAAGGTCTGTCATTCCTGAAAATAGTATAACCCGTGGGCAAGGCTAGGGACAGTGCTGGGCCACATGTGTCCTGAAGCCAGATTTAAGTGATGGCTAGGGTGTCCAACTCATGTTTAGTGATAAGGTCAGGGATATGCAGTGCATGGGCTGGCAGTGAGCATGCGTTAATGAGGACACAAGTAAGGAGGGGGAGTTGGCTATACTGTGGGAGAGAGGGCTAGGGCTTATGTTTAGCAGGGGGGTTGGTGTGCGTGGAGGTGAGCTGGATATCAGTTGTCTATGTAGAGGATTATGCTGTGGGCTAGTGGCTGGTGGGAATGCATCCTTTGTTGTGTTTGTCAGAGGAAAAAGGTTACTATAGGTGTGGATGAGAAGGGGTCGAAGGGTAGGGAGAGGGAGTGGGGTGGCTAGATACAGTTTGGGGCGTCCTCTGTGGAGCTGGAAGTGGAGCGATGGAGTGGTTTTGCATGTTTTGAAAATGTAATGGCTGCTTTGTGTGCCGATTAGAGAGTTTCACCGTGGCAAATAGGGAATCGCTTGACGTTATACAGAGTGTGCAGTACTGTGCTTCCGTTCAGTTTGGGCAGGGCTGCCTCTGGGAAAGTGGAAGTGGATTGGGGGCAGTATGTGGTGTGGCGTATGCGAGTGCAAAGGGAGGAATTCCTGGCGAACAACTTTGGAGGTGCAGTTCTGGATGGGGTGTTAAGGAGGCGAGAGTGGAGTCTCTGGTTCCGGTGTGCAGTCGGCGCAAGAGTCACAAGATGATTCCGTGTTGGGTGGAGGATTGTGGTTGGAAAGAGTTTGCGGGGCAGTGAGTAATGCAACATTGTGTGCTTAGGCCAGAAATTTGATTGAATTTGCAAGTGTTGTTTTTGCAGGAGCTGTTTATTATTGTGGCCGTTACTGCGGCTACTATTGGGTGTGACGGGGGTGGGGATTTGTCAGTTGCTGTGTGGTGAGTAAACCTTGGGGTGAGGGCATTAGTGTCATTGTTGGAGGGTGGAGCTGGCCATGGGACATCGTACCAGCTCCCCCATCAGATGTTATGGGACACCAGCATCAGGAGGCCCAGGGCCTCGGAGGTTGGAAGGGTGGGGGCTGGCCATGGGACATCGTACCAGCCCCACCCTGCAGTGCTATGGGACATCTGCACTTGGGAGGCTTCAGTGCCTCAGTAGGTGGCAAGGCTAACCTTGCTGACCCAGGCAGGCCAGTCTGGCTGGCCGTGTAGGAGACCCCATGATGCCGTGGCCTGCGGGCCCCTTGTATTCAGGGCAGGCCTGCAGGCCACAATAAAAGACACACAGACAGATTAATTAGACATGGTGTCCGCAGCCGTACTGCCCGCAGCGTGCCTGCGGGCTCCCTTTTATTATTTTGGGCCATGACATAGTCATGGCCCATCTTAAAAGGGCAACACAGTCACAAGGTACACACCCCCTTAAAGGGGAAACACATATCGGAGGTCCACTCCGTAACATCCCTCCTTTTTCATAGGGAACAAACATGTGCGATTCCAACATAACGATTAACCAGTGTAACCACAAGCATAACTGAATTCATAACTGTCACTTTCTGTCAACTCATCCCCCCCCACAGGTGCCAGTGTTGCAGTGGGCCCCTCTCTGATGGATAGTTGGCAGTTGGACCGCAAATTACAGAACCCTTTATTAACCTCGGGTACGGAATTGCCACCATTGTAGGACACTCCTACCGAATGCCGGAGCACAGCTTGACATTGCTGTCCTTTACTGAGACCACTTTAAACATGTACATGCTATGCAGGTTCACAGCATCACATTGCAGTTTACTGAGTCCTCTTAACGCTGAGGCGGGACTGCAGGAGACCAATTCGTTCTTCATGAGCGTCAGTTCAGGAGTCACTTCCCGGGTCCAAGTCCGTTGACAGTACAGTTCACAGCCGGCAAAACCGCACCTGGTAGGTACCAGGGGCCACATCGGCATAGTCCCTTGATGGGGGCAGGGCAGCGATCCACATACCTCCGGGCATCCAGGCTGCTCCATTTCCTTGTTTATTCCCTTCCATGGCACAGGAGGGCGCACAAGCACTAAGTCCCAAGCTGCAACCCAGTGCCTGCCAGATGCGCTGCATGTTGGTGTTGGTTCAGTTTCGTGACTGCCTGGCATGCGGGCGGCACCGGTGGCAGGCAGGTCAGGAGCCTTGGTGGTTCGGTATCAAAGCCACCTGTGTGGCAGGCAGGGTGACTGTGGCGGTCCAGTGTTGGGGTTGCTTGTCACTTGGGACTCTCCACAACAACAGGGGACATACTCGGGTTGCTAGATGGTGCGGAGCACCCATGGTCGAGTGCTTGAGAGTATTCTCATTTGAATAGTCCTGCGCATGCAGCGTCTGCTATGGTGATCCATTACTGCCGTCAGTGCGCAGGGTCCTTCCTTTCCCTTTTTTTTTTCCCCCGACCTGGAGGTCTGGCACACACATGTCCACTTGAGTGCCGGTAGGAGGGGGCAGGAGTCTTCCTTTTTAGCTCTGATAATCAGGGCCCATTAATGTCCTTGTGATAACATAGAACACTTACTGTTGGAGTGGCAGTGCTCCTTCTGCTCTGCCATCCACGCTTAGGGAGTATCGGTGGGGGAGTTTGCATGCCTATGTGTAGATGTAAGGCACCAGGCACAACTGCCTACATTTTCCTCTTCTTGCTCTGCGCTGGAGCTGCATACTTTATTCCCACCAGCGGCCCAGGACCTTTGTTATAGCTTTTTCTTTCCCGGCCCGGGCCAGGGGATTTGCTTCCTTTTATCACCGCCGGGCCCAGGATCTATAGATGGCCACCCTCACTATTCCAATCCACTCCGGCACGGAGCACGCATTACCTCTCAGCTCCTGCCGGAGCACAAAACCTTCATGCCGCCGGCCCGGCATGGGAGCCTCATTTCTCTTTTACTGACACTGCCAGGCCTGGTATTGCTGTCTGTGGGGGGGGGTTTCACCCACCTGTTGCTCGCTCCTTACTGGAGAACGCGATCCTTTGATGCCCGGCAGACCAGGACCTCAGTGAGGGTTGCCGGCATAGCCGACAAACGTGTGCCTTCCTTCACTGCAGCGGGAGTCTGTTTCGCTGGGCCAGTGGGGGTCGCGGGTACCGGCGAGTACCGCCAGCTAACGCACCTCCTTCTTTCCTTTCTGCCAGCACGGCGGGGCTGCAGCTTCTCCTTCCCTGCAATGCTGCAGTTGTTTGTGGGCAGGCTCCCTCCCTGGCCGCTCGAGCACCTTCCATGCAGAGGGCCGCGGCCAGGGGCCTACCATCAGGACTCCACCTCCCCTAAAATGGCGGGGCTAGGCTGTTTGGCATTTTCCTCCTGACAGTCGGGGCAGCTCACCTCCTAATGCAGCGGGTGTCGCTGCTCAATATTTCGCAGCCGAGGCTGCATTTCTTCGCGGCAGTGGCAGCTCTGATCCTTCGCCCTTGGGCGGGCACACAGATATTTTTGACGCGGTGGAATGCCGCGTGGCGCACTTCGCCACAGGGAGATCCGGCCTGCAGCGCAGCTGCCAGTGAGGCGCAGGCCAATCCTCGCTTGCGGTGTGGGTCGGGCACTATTCCTCTTTCTTCTGGGGGGGTTGGGAAGCACCCGCGGCCTCCTTCTGATGCCGCCTCCATTGTGATGCGGCCGATGCCACCCTTCACTGCGGGGCACGAGGTCCTTTCTCCCTGGCTTGCGGCGGGTGCAGCGGGGAAAGGGGGAGATTGCAGGAACCGGCACTTTCTTTGCGGCTGTGGCCGCTCCACTTTTCCCTCCTTCTTGTCAGGCACCTCCGGATGCAGCTCACTGTAGGGTGGCCCGGGCTACTACCATAGCACGTGCGGTGGAGCGCGGGTCCTTCCTGGCTGCAGTGAGGGTCGGGTGCTGTACTGAAAGGGATGTAGAGACTGCTTGCACTTCGTGTGCTCGTGTTCCTCTCTCTCTCTCTTTTTCCCTCTTGAGAGAGAGACGACTTCCTCGTCGCCAATGTTGGAGGGTGGAGCTGGCCATGGGACATTGTACCATCCCCATTCTGCAGTGCTACGGGACACCAGCACTTGGGAGGCTTCAGTGCCTCAGTAGGTGGCAAGGCTAACCTTGCTGACCCAGGCAGGCCAGTCTGGCTGGCCGTGTAGGAGACCCCATGATGTCATGGCCTGCAGGCCCCTTGTATTCAGGGCGGGTCTGCAGGCCACAATAAAAGACACACAGACAGATTAATTAGTCATGGTGTCCGCAGCCGTACTGCCTGCACGTGCCTGCGGGCTCCCTTTTATTATCTTGGGCCATGACGTAGTCATGGCCCATCTTAAAAGGACAACACAGTCACAAGGTACACACCCCCTTAAAGGGGAAACACATATCGGAGGTCCACTCCGTAACAGTCATTGGGCTTTAAATTGGTGGGTAACGCATTTGCAGCTGGTGAGCATTCTGGGAATTGTAGTTCCCAGGTTGGGTACCTCGAGCAGGCACTGCTGTTGTTTTGAAGAGTACCAGTGTGGTGTAAAAAACTGTTTTAAAGCTGTGCACCAAGCTACAAAACCATTATATTAAAAGAAGACAGTCAAACTTGCAAGTTCTGCTCGTGCCAGAGCGAGGTAGCACGTCGGCATTTGGCTGAAGAGCTGCGTTCGGTTGCTGACGGCCATGCAGCTATGAAATGATCTGGCATTCGTGTGTGAGTGCTTCCAGGTGATGGGCGTCCATGTTGCAGCGTAGGAGATGGCTACCACTTTGTTATATGCAATGTCTATCGGCACTACAAGGATGTTCTCAAGTGTCGCAGGATCTTCTACTTCATTTTGCGAGACAACATCCTCAGATTCTGGTATGCTAGCTGGCAAAGGTGCTTGCAATTGTATAAAATCAAAAATTCTTCTGCAGAGTTTTAAAAGAATCTTCAAAGCACACTACAGATGCCAGTGAGGATTGTATCTCGGTGTACACTGCCTGACTTTGAATTGTTTCCTCATTCAAGTTGTGGGGGGAGAAATGCATTAACGATTAGGTGAGGTGGATAGCTGATTAGATTTTTCAATCGATTTGAAGCTTGCGTCTGCTTGAATTACTTGTGATTCCACCACTGTTTTTTAAACCATTATAAAAGTTTACTATATTGGTAGGCCCTGCCATACTTTGCTGCAAGGAATAAACCAGATTTAACAGAGAGTTGTTATCAGTGTCACCAAATGACGAAAGATCTTGACTCTGCAGGCCTTGGGCCATATTACTGAGTTGACCCAAATTTGTAGGACTCATGTTTGCGCTAGGTTTAACAGCCACAGGCACAGCTGGGCTAAATGATGTTCTCCAGCATTGGATCTTTCATGGATTCACATGCTGTGAATATTCCCCGTCGTTAGTCTAGGAAAACCCTGGTAACTTTAATATAGAAGTTTTCCTATGGGAAAAATCGTTGACACCTTGAGTATCCCATCAACGTAGTTATGGGTGATTTGGGTAGCACCAATGGGACCGAGAAATTTCTTTTTCCTCACTACAGCTTTTGCTGTTTCCAGTCTTTCGTAAAGGAAAGGTGTGTTTTCCGGTCCTGTTATGGAATCCTCGGGTCCGAAGAAATCTTTGTTCAGGCTGTGAGAGACCTGCGGCCTCAAGAATGTATATGAAGGGGACAGGCATTCGGAGTGCCTATACTGTTTGTACCCTAATCATTCGGCCCAAAATTGCAATATCTGTCAGGGGTTCTCACAAAAAACCTCCAAGGACAGGAACAGGCACTTAATTTGTTGGCTAAACGAGGGAGCCTATCCGGCTTCAGAGGTTTGCTTTTCACACAGGGGCAGGGCTGCCACTCCATTGCACCAAAGGTCGAGATCTGAAGAACCGCTGCCTAAGAAACAGCGGAGAGGTGAGCCTATGCCTTCATCCAGTCAGGAAAAAAACAAGTTTTCCTCCTTCACTAAAAGGCCTATGTCAAGTGGTGAGGGGTTGCAAATTCCCCCCTCTCGTGATACTTCTACATCAGGCTCTGAAAAACCGAAGGAGAAGGGCTTGCACCCGCAAATATCAGCGGACATAGCCCGCAAAGCTTTGTCATCGGATAAAGACAAATCAAGGCATAAGTCCTCATCCTCGTCCTTGTCGACAAAGAAATCTTCGTCCACGGACAAACATCACTCCTCATTGGCATCCCATAAATCTTCTTCCGGCCATGAGTCGATGAAGCACAGATCAAAGTCTTCATCCAAGCCGTTGCCTTCTCCATTAGCGGTGGTACCGGTGATGAAAACAGCATCTATGATTCGTCCCCCATCAGCGACTCCACCGATGACAGCTGGTTCATCGACGACAGCCCTGTCACCCGCTGTCTGCTCCGTCGTCAACAACGATGAGGAAAAAATCTCTGATGACACATACTTCCTCTGCGAGGCCAGCTCAGCGCGAATTGGCAACAGGCGATCCGTCTCCCAAGGAAAAACAAATGCACATAGCTGCTCCTACAGAACAACCTCTTTTAGAATGGTCTCCAAACTTACTACGAAAGGACATACTTCAACATGAGATCACCTCTGACTTTGAGGCACCTCCCTACGACGAGCAGGCAGTTTTTGAGTGAGAACCCAAAGAAGAGGGTTCGGAACCCCCGTTCCCGGATCCAACTGTTTTGGACCTGCACTGGATAACACAATTGCTTTCCCTCCCGTCCACATCAATGGGCTTGGGAGCTGTTCCTCCTCAATATCCTCCTATTAACCCACACTCATTGATTTCTATGTAAGTACTCTCCACTTTCAAGCACTCCTAGGCCAAATAGACGCCAGGCTCCCAATGCCTCTGTTCCCCTGCTGCAAAGCCCGTAAAGTGCCCCTCGCCAGAAGGATAATTCCGATACCTTACGAAACCAGGGGTCTTGGCCCAGGAAAGCATCCCCAGCTAGCCCTCCTCCCCCATCTCCTGAGGCTTTTAGTCCTTTTTTTTTAAAACTCTTTTTTATTAGTGGTCCGGAAAACACAAACACAGCAACAGCATCATCGTGCAAATTACAATCAAAATGATACAAAAATAGAGAAAATCAGAAAAAAGCAAAGAAAATAGCAGTACATATAGCCCGAATCCACCAAGGGAACCGGGTCTAAACATCACTGTCATCATCAGGGATCATATCACAAAGAAACATTCTGAGGGGTCCCCAAATGTCCTTGGGCCTGCTCACGGAAGGGCGTGTAAGGACAATTTGTTCTTCAGCCTCGTTTACATAGACCAGTTCATGGAGGAACTGCTTCACAGTGGGCGGTGCAGGGTTTTTCCATTGTTGCAGAATACATTTTTTGGCCACTGCACATGTGACATTAAACAGTCTCCTGATCTTTTCGGAGCACTTTCGTATATCCCCAAATAAGTATTTCTGTGGAGTCAACACCAGGGGAATTTGTGTAATTTCATCAAGTACATCTGCCACCTCCCTCCAGAACCCAGCCACCACCGGGCATCTCCAGTACATGTGGAACGAGCCAGCATAATCTGTTTTGCATTTGGGGCATTGACTTGGAGCATCAGCAGCGAACTTGGCTATCTTGGCCCGGGTTTAGTGCAACCCATGAGAATTTTAAACTGGATTACTCGCAGTCCAGCATTTAAGGAGACTTTCTTGATGAGAGAGCAGTACCTGTCCCAAGTTTTATCATCTAGAGGGATCTGGAGATCTCTCTCCCATTTATCTCTGTTCAGATTGGCCGTTGGTGAGTGTGTCTGTACTATGGCATATAAGCTGGACACCTTCAAGCGGCCCCCGGCCGTGATCATTTGAACGCAGGGGTGTGTAGGGGGTTCATCAGGGAAAGATGCCCAGTGTTTTTAGAAAGCCGATCTCATACGATAGTACTGCAGTACCCTAAGTGGGACCCTGCCGAACGCGCCAGTAATCTGCTGAAGAGTTGCAAATTTCCCCTCAATAAACATATCCCCCAGGCGCATCTCGTCTCCAGGGTCCCAGGCTGATCGCAGACAAACATTGTGTGTCGGGGGGATGCCAGGGTAGTTCCAGAGGGAAACCTCCGGGTTATATAGGGTCGACAATCCCAATCTCTTAAATATTGCCCTTCAGGCACCGACAGTACAACTACCCGGGTTGAAATCACACGAATCCCTATAGTGAGCATCGAAGATAACAGACTGTATGTTCGTGGGAGAGGTGGTGAGTTCCTCTACATCAACATGCGGTGGGCCGCCCTGCCTGGAATACCAATACTTAGAGAACTGGGCCTGGGACATATAATAATATAATTCAAAGTCAGGGGTCGCCAGTCCGCCTGACGAGTATGGTTCAGTTATTTTTCCCCACCCAATTCTGGGAGTCTGCCCATGCCAAAGGAAGGCTGTAGCCATAGACCTCAGTTTAGTGAAGAAGGGTCCGCCCGGCCAAATCGGTATGTTCACAAACAGGTATAACAATTTAGGCAAAACTGCCATTTTAAGCACTGCTACCCTTCCATGTAATGATAACGGAAGGCGGTCCCACAATAAAAGCTTGGCCTTCAGGACCTGTAGTGTTGCATTGTGATTATCCGCATATAACCTATTCTTATCATGTGACACAAGTATCCCCAAGTATCTGATGGACTCACTAGACCACTTCAGCCCCCCCAATGAGCCAGGGCAGCCAGTTGCCGGTGTAAGCGGGAAAACCTCTGACTTGTCCTTGTTTATGGAGTAGCCAGAGTATGAAGTGAACTCTTGAATCTCCGCCATTACAGGCGCTAGGTTGTTTTCCGGCTCACGGATATATAGGAGCGTGTCGTCCGCGTATAGAGAGATCAGCTGGGTCGCCCCCTTTAGGTTAATGCCCCTGCTGGAATGTCGAAGCCTGACCGCTATTGCCATTGGTTCTATTGTTAGGGCAAATACTATAGGTGAAAACGGGCAGCCTTGCCTAGTGCCTTGTCCCAGGAGAAACATGTCTGAGATTGCCTTGTTGGTTAGGACCCGGGCCCCGGGCTCCGTGTAAAGCAATTTCACGTACCTAATGAAGTTCGGGCCTATCCCAAATGCCTCAAGTACTGCCAGTAAGTAGACCCAGGACACAGAATCAAAGGCCTTTTCGGCATCCAATGAAACGGCCACAGCGTTTCTTTCCGAGTCAATCTGGGCCATTATGCCAAATAGCCTACGCAGGTTAAGCGCAGTAGATCTAGCGGGGACAAACCCATTCTGATCGGGATGGACGAGTGTCGGAACCGCCGGTAAAAGCCTATTGGCCAGTACCTTGGCGAATATTTTGGCATCTGTATTAATAAGAGATAGCGGTCTATAGGAGGACATATCCTGCGGAGGGCAACGAGGTTTAGGAAGAACAGTTATCAATGCCTCTCTCATGGATACAGGAAGTATATTACAGTCGAGGGATTCTTCCCAGACCCGCAACAACAACGGAACAAGCTCCGCACTGTATTCCTTGTAGAACTCTGCGCCCAGGCCATCTAACCCCAGAGCTTTATTAGACGTTAAATCTTTAATTGCCTCAGCAATCTCATCTACAGTGAGAGGTTGATCCAGTGCCAGGCGGGTCTCCTCTTGGAGTTTCGGCAGCGACAGTGTCGCGAGGTATGCCTCTATCTCAGTAGCCGATTTAGTGTCTCTATTACTATACAACTGTTCGTAGAACCCAGCAAATTCAGCATTAATCTCGTTCTCATTGACCAACACTGCACCGTTGGGTTTCTGTATGCTGGTAATTTGATTAGTGTGTCTGTCCTGTTTGAGTAGATTAGATAGTGTCCTACCAGCCTTGTTGCCCTCGCCATATCTCCGGGCTCGGATTGGTGCGGCGATGAACTGCACTTCCCAGGACGCTAGTTTATTAAATTCCTGGAGATGTTGCTGTATGTCAGCTAATAAGGCTTTGTCATGGGTGCGAGCATAAGTGTCTTCCAGAACTTTCAGTTTACCTTCAGTCAGGGCCAGTTCAGCCCAAACTCCCTTAAGAAGACCCACAGATTTGGAAAGTAGCGTGCCCCTGACCCAAAACTTGGAAGGATTCCCACACCGTGGAGCATTTATCGACTGAGTCGATGTTGATTTCGAGGAACTCAGAAATCTCTGTGTGCAGCGCCTCCACCACCCCGGGGTCCCTCAACAAACCCTCAGGCATCCTCCATCTCTTGGGGGGTCTAGGGCAGTTATGAAACGTGACCTCCAGTGTTATAGGGGCATGGTCAGACATCGTGCGAGCCAATATTTCACATGCCTGTATTCCAGCAATCAAAGAGGGGGAGACAAACCAGTAATCGATTCTGGACTCGGAATCATGAACCGATGAGTAGTACGTGTATCCCCTCGCAGTCGGGTGGAGGGCACGCCAGGCATCCTTTAGGGCGAGCTGCGAAAGGATACTTTGCATAGTTAGGACAGATCTGCTTGGTGCTCTAACAGTCGTACTGGATCTATCAAGTACCGGGTTCATAGCCATATTAAAATCTCCCCCCCAGATTATATTAGGAATATCGATCGCAGAGATCAGTTGGTATATATCTGTATAAAAGGCCGGGTCATCAATGTTCGGCCCATAGGTGTTGGCCAACAATATCTGCTTACCAGCGATCGAGCCCCAGACCAGAACATATCTGCCCTGAGGGTCTAGTTTATGGCCTTCGAGTCGGAGCCCAAGATTCGGGTGTATAAGTGTAGCGACACCCCTGGCCTGGATCGAGTAGTTGGTACAGAATCTGGACTTGCCCCAACCAGGCAACAGTATATCGTTATCAGAGCCAACAGTATGAGTTTCCTGTAACATAATAATTTGGGCACTGTGCCTGACTATGTAGTTTCCCACCTTCTTGGCTTTCAAACGATTATTTAGACCCCTTACATTCCATGAAACAACTTTAACCCTCAAAGCGTGAGCAAAACAATTGTAAGGATAGTAACCCAAGACTCCCAGATGTCAAATCAGGCATACCGGACCATGTCAGTGCACTCCAGACCACTTGTTTCAACAGTAACTCATAACCATTTTCCAAACGAACCATCCCAGAACAGAGACCCGTGCAGTTGGGCACCCATCCAACTACACTCCATGGGGTTCGAAAAAAACAGTCCCCAACTTTCCCCATCCTCACCCGCCCACCACCCTCACCGTCTGCCCCAACTCGACAGTGTCTGATCCCAAACTTGTGGAGCACTCCCGGGGTAGCCATGTTGCCTTACATGGCCGCCAACCCCGGCAACCAACGCCACCTCTTACAGGAGATGGCTGACTGTAATCTCCCATCCAAAGGGCCCGTGAAATGGAGCCACAGAACCACTGAATGTCAAATCATGAAAATGCATGCTTCCTAGTCCGCCGGTCGGGGTCTATTGTTCGGGGCAGGTCGCTCCCCTCTTAGAGGG
Organism: Ambystoma mexicanum; assembly: GCF_040938575.1. Taxonomy (NCBI): domain Eukaryota; kingdom Metazoa; phylum Chordata; class Amphibia; order Caudata; family Ambystomatidae; genus Ambystoma; species Ambystoma mexicanum. The sequence goes on along the minus strand of NC_090934.1, from coordinate 959,143,762 downwards.
AGGGGTATAGAAGACTCAATATAGGATAGGGCTTCGGATGGGTTCTCAAAAAAGTACGACCTCCCAGCATGTTGGATTCTCATTTTGGCCGGAAACATCAAGGGGTACGTGATCTGCCGTTCTCTGAGGAGCCTCTTAACAGGTTCATATGATCGTCTGCTCGCCTGGACAGAGGCGGAAAAGTCCGGATAGATATGTATGCGGTTTCCCTCATAATGCAATGTGCCAGCCTCTCTAGCCAGACGGAGGATTGTGTCCCTGTCCCTGTAGTTCAGCAGGCGAGCAATTATAGTCCGAGGCGGCGCCCCCGGCTTGGGCGTCGGGGCAAGGGTACGGTGCGCCCTCTCAACAAGGAAGTGTTCAGACAATGCCTCAGGCCCAAATAAGGATTTAAGGAGTTCTTCCATGTGTTTCTCCATCTGGCCCTTGCCGAAGGATTCGGCCACTCCAACAACGCGGATATTGTTCCTTCTGGACCTGGATTCGAGGTCCTCACACTTGCTCTGCAACTTGCTCATCGTGTCTTTAATATAGGATATATCACGACTGTGGTGCCCGATAGTATCCTCGTTAACACTTATCCTGCCTTCAGCCTCGGTGACCCGACTGAGGCTTTTAGTCCTTGATGCAGGGATCAGGAGGAAGGGCAACTGGATGACTCAGAACAGGACGTTACCCCACAGGACACCCTCTCCATGGTCTCCTCTTCTCCCAGAAGTGCAGACACTTGGGATACAGACCCGGACCAGGATGCTCCAGGTAGTCTGGCCCAACCATCTCCACCCGATGACAGAGGGGCATTCCATGGCATGATGGCTAAAGCCTTCCAGGAATTTGGTCTCATCCCGGAGGAAGAAAAGAAGGACCATTTCTTGTTCGACCACATGGAGAAGAGGAGAAAGGCTGTTTTCTCAATCCCTATACTGGATCACATATGGCAGGAGGGTCTCTGTACGATGAAGCACCTTTTTACAGAGCCAGTGGCCAAAGGCCACTTGGAGAAGAAATTCAAAGCTCCCGCATCCACTCCGAAGTGCTTAACATCGCAGCCTACACCGGAGTCAGATGTGTCTGCCACGGCTAGCAGGAAAGCTCACACGCAACACATGTGTGCCCCACCACCCGATAATGAGAACCGTAAGTTGGATGCCTTTGGGAAGAAAGTCCTCACTATTGGAGCAACTACTGTGAAAGCTGCCAACCCTTTGGCCATCGTTTCAAGGTATGACCGCGAGATGTGGCACCGTCTAGCACCACTGTTAGACCACCTTCCAGAGCAGCAGAGGAAAGAAGCTATGTTTGGTGCGAGAGGGGGAGGAGGCATCGAACCATAGCATAAACATTGCTGTCGACCTAGCGGAGACTGGTTTCAAGCAAATTAACAATGGGGTGGTTCTCAGGCATCAAGCTTGGCTTCGCTGCACAGATTTCCACCAGGAAGTTCAACACAAGGGTGTGGACATGCCTTGTGAGGGTGAAAATCTTTTTGGGGAAAAGATCGACGAGGCTTTTAAATCTATGAAAGCGGATTCGATACAGCAAGGTCCCTTACAGCTCTGCAGGGCAGAAGATCTTTTCGTCCCTTTCGTTCCTTTAATGGAGTCTCATGAAAGATTTTCGGGTTCTCGAGACAAGGGATACAGCAGACCCACCTATTACTCCCAAGGCTACAGGCGTTCCTTTCAAACCGCCCAACGCAACAAGGAATACCAAGGTCAGAGAAAAAGGGGATACTCCGCTTCACAAAGGGGCCATCAAAGCAAAGCACAATGACTGCCACATGGGCAGTCAGTTAGGAGGGAAGGTGGCGTTCCTCCTCAGCGAGTGGCGTACAATGTCAACAGACAGATGTATCCAATACGGCCACTTGTTGGAGTTCAAGCGTCCACAACTCCCCATTCCTCTGATAAAAACCTCTGAATCTCTCCTTCACATCCTGCGTCGAGAGGTTCCTCTCATGCTACAAAAGAGGGCAATCGAGAGGGTTCCCCCATGGCCAAGAGGAAAGGGTACCTATTCCAAGTTTTTCGTTGTCAAGAAGCCAAATGAAAAGTGGCGCCCATTCTAGACCTACGGCTGCTCAACGAGAACATAAAAAAGCAAAGGTTCAGGAGGCTAACGTTGCAAGATGTTATAAGGGCAGTACAACCCGAGGCGTTTTTGGCGTCTCTCGATCTCGAGGGTGCTTACTTTAACATACCTCTTACGCTCACCTGGTCTCTGCGGAGACGTTGGGGCATGGTTGCAGCCCTCCCTGAACTTGAATCACCCCCTTCAGGCCTCTCCCTCAGTAGAAAAGCTGTGAGCGGTGGTACGGGTTGATACTGCTCCTGCGTGGAGATAAGAGTGTGTGAGTGCGTCAGTCTGTGATTGTTGCACCTCTCGAGCCCTTCACCCCAAAGTACGGTTTCTATGAGCATACGCCGGCCAATAAAGCTCTCCTGTGAATTATGGAAGATAAGCTCTCCGTCCTGCTACTTCTGACAGGGGCGTGTCAAATGGGATCTAGTTCCTTCACTGATCCCTGATAAGGATTAGTCCAGTCCAGCTGCGACTATGCTTCTCCTTATGATTGGTAAGTCTTTCTTGAGCTCTTGTGATGCTGTTCGTTCTGTTTAATGTCTTTATATGTTGCTCCTATTTATGCCCTGTTTTCTTCCCTTAGATGGAAATGGGCCTCCATGCAGCTGTGAGATGCGAGACGCGGCCGGATGGAAGATGGATGCTACCTCAATGTTCGACAGCAGGTAAGTGATTGTTTAAGGAAAAGCGCGAAGTATGGCGAAGCGCATCCTTAAACTCCCAGTTTTTTCAATGTCTAACCTTGTCTTCTGTTTTTCCTTGCAGGCGCTGCTGTCGACGATGGAGCGTGTCATGCTGCAGTGCCAGGATGAAGATTTCGGCGTTCCAGAAAGTGTGAAGATGAATACTTGGTTCGCCGAAGAGATGTACAGGTAAGAACAGCTTCCCCAGTTGGTAAGTATGCTGGCAGGAAGCAGGATGTCCAGGAAGTAGGACCTTCAAAGGTAAGTCTGACCTCAGGCAACGGTGAGCGTTACGCTGCTTGCAAGTGCAGAATAACGCAAAGCGTCTGTCTTGAGGATCGGGGCAGCTTATATAGCTGAGATCGTGGGCACGCCCATTAGGGCCGGTTTACCAGCCACACCCTGCCACTCCTAGAGAGTGAGCATGTGCAAAGGCAATCCATTAGCAGCCACACCCAAGAATGCACTTGGGGGTGCTTAATGGATGGAATGTTCAAGGTTAATGCATCCTGCTTAATGGATGGAATGTTCAGGGTTAATGCATCTGAAGTGCTATGTCCATAACAAAAGCTTTTGGTGTTAAATGGATGTTCTTGTTTACTTTTGTTCATGAGCCTGGCACCAAAGGCGCCAGGACAGTGTCCACCCGGGTCTCCTGTGCATGCGACCCCTGCATGCCTGTGCCCCTGACTTCATGACAATGGCCCTCATTACGACCCTGGCGGAATTCGGAAAACGATGGCGGAAATGCAATACCGCCATCGAATAGCGCTCGGTGCGACTATGACCCGTCACCGCAAAGTACGAAGCCATTAGCGACACCGTAGTGAACGCCAACGCCAACTGCACCAAGCACGCGCGCGCGCGACATGCCAAACCGTAAACACCACCATGGCGCAAGGGTACGCCAATTCCGACCCTAGCGGACATGTACCTAACGCCATCAAGCATGGCGGAATGTACCATTCCGCCATGGTGAGAAGTACGGCATCGCGAATCAACCGTAAACGGCCCCACTGAGTGCCTGTACACCGCTCCCTGCCCACAAAGTACAACTCCCCGTAGGTGCAATGAAGTCACAATGCAACCAGTGAAATGTACAAGTCACCCATGCATGCCAACGAACAAAAGAAACACAACAGGGGCCAATGGGAGCTGCAGGGCACAGATGGCACGAATACAGAAGCCATCCCAATGGACATGACCACAGTCCCCCACCAAGAAACGCACGCAAACACAGGCACCTGTGACCAGCAATATTCCGAAAATCACATCATTCCACCAGTCCACCTGGCTGACCGGCATCTGTTACACAAAACCCAATCCCCCGCCCCTGAGCATGACAACATTCAAACAGTCATATTGGCAGCCCCCATCCCTGACCTCACGGGCTTCGTAGGCAAACGCGCCCAGTACAGTACCACGCAACTAAACTCCGAAGCTGGAACCCAATGCAGATCTCCTCACAATACATCGCTCCCCAAATAGGCATATGCCACATCACTTGCAAAGAAGAACGCTACACGGGCCAAATCAGAATAGAAATTTAATGCACAACAAAATCACCAAGCCCATACAGCCATCAGGCCATGAACTCCAAAACACATTTCACCATTGTGGGCTGCATCCGCAAGAAATGACCAGCCACTACTTGTGTGACGCCCTGTTCCATCATGGTACACAGAGCCACATTCACGTACGAAAAGGCAACATGGAAGCGCACAGAACCGCAGGGCCGTCCCAATGGGGAGGCACTAGTCCAGCTGAAAGGCCGAAATGTTGCTCCGAGCCACCAGTACTGCGTAAGGGCATGTGGCCCATTGGCGATCGTCCCATAAGATCGTAATGCTGCTCCACTGATTAACACGAAGCAGCAGGTGTCGGGAGTAAAACCCATCTGCAGGAGTGGCATACAGATGGCAGTGGCAAAAGGGGAGGAGATACCTGTCAACCAAAAGAAAAGAAAAAGAACAGAATGGCCATCAGAACTACATTCCAACAACTCACGTCAATGATCACACTAAATCCACAGCCATATGCATGCTAGCCCACTCCAAAGGTCCATCACCACCCAAAAACCACTTGCGACTCATAACTATCTATATCGAGGTGTAAACACCATCACAAACGAGTGTACCTGTGCATGCGTCTGTCAAAACAGAATCCATCAGATGGGATTGGTAACGTGCATGGACACAAGTGTCTGAGGGCGCGTCGAGACAGGGAGGGCTCAACAAGGCCAGATAGACGATGGTCCCACTATGGCAGCCCTGCATCACATAGCGTAGGGGAGGCGGATAGATCCCAAGAAGCCCTGTACATGGCAAACTCTGTATCAAATCACCTGCCCATGCATCCATTCATCATTCCCTCATCCCGGGATTAAAACGCCTGAATATTTACTCACATAACATTAGAAATATCCATTGAGTCTGTGCGTTATGCAGCCTGCAAAATCCACAGTGCCCCAGCCCGTAATTCCAGTGTAGTGAAGTAACATGTATTTGGGAACGTCCGGCCTCATCGCCCACGTCGCCATTGCGCATCCCAAACCATTCATATCAATCATTGCATCCTCGCCATGGCCCCTGTCCCAAGGACATTGAACAATAGTACGTTATATTTGCAGTCAGACCTGTGGGCATTTCCTCGCCGCTAGCTGAAAACCGAAAGCGCCGCCCTTCGAATTCCTCATTTGCAACATCACGTCGAAGAGGCATCTGTGGCCGTTTGAAATCACTAATTAATCCATCGAGTGCGGCTGTGTGTGAAAATGGCAACTGCCTTCACCCACAAATGGGACGCCCCGCCCGTCGTTGCAACTCGGTACAGTGATGCATGAGGGCCCACCGTTACTCGAGTACTACGTTCCACTGACCCTTCACAAGTCTGTTCGCGACTGCACAGATAGTATGTGAAACAATGGGACCACAGCAGAATGAACATATCAACCAATGTTACACGGCCATCGGGTACAAATACATGATTGCAATAGCAAGATGCCATTCCCCGAATTGCAGCGTTGTGCGCGGGACGTGCTCGGCCAAAGGGGAGAGCAGTTTGCACAGGTGGAATGAATCACCACAGGTGGAGGCCATACAGCCTGAAAACACATAAATTGCACAGCCAGTCTCCTCCCACAACCACACCGAAATGCTACCGGCAGGACTCGCGATGTTGGCCCTGGGGGACATGATAGCACTGCAAGTACTCCAACTCCAAGAAGAAGACGAACACCAACTACAACCGGCCGCACGGAGGAGACGCAGGAGGAGGAGGAGGGCAAGGCAGGGCCAGCAAGGGCCGCCAGCACAGCCACTACCACCACGCAGGCAGCCCGCAATGCCACGCCTCCGAGCACATCCGTTCAACCTCACTGATGAGCAGATCCACACCCTCTACCGTCTGGACCGGGACACCATAGCCGCCATTGTGGACATGACACAGGCTGACCTTGTCAGCATGATAGATAGCCCAACCGCCATCCCACCCCTACTGAAGGTGGTGTCTGTACTCCACTTCCTGGCCACAGGCACCTACCAGCACACAGTCGGACAGTTGCATGGCATTTCTCAGCCACTGTTCTCACGGACACTATTGCAAGTGCTCGATGCCCTCCTGCAGCACGCAGACGACTACATCTCCCTACCACGCTCGGAGCAGGAAATTACCAACACAAAAGTGGGATTCCATGCACTTGACGGCATACCGGGTTGCATTGGTGCCATCGACTGCACCCATGTGGAATTGGTCGTCCCACATGCCATGGAGGCCCAGTACCGCAACCGAAAACAATTTCATTCTCTGAATGTACAAATGGTGTGTGACTCCAACAGGATCATTACACATTGTTGTGCCCGATTCCCTGGATCAACCCATGATTCTATGGTCTTGAGGAACTCTACAATACCACGCTACATGGAGCGACATGCAGGGAACAGATCCTGGCTACTCGGTGAGTCTCATTACATGCATGATAATGTGGGGTATGTGATTCGGCAATGACCTGGCAGGAAGGGGGGGGGGGTGTGCGTACGTAGCAATGGCATTCCACATCATACGTTTATCGTCCACATACAGGTGATGCTGGATATCCACTGAAGAGATGGCTCCTCACACCAGTCCGGAACCCACGGGACCAGCATGAGGAGGACTACAACCATGCCCACTCACGTACCCGTGTAGTCATTGAACAGGCATTCGGCCTACTGAAGGGTCGTTTCCGCTGCCTCAGCAGGTCTGGCGGGGCACTCCTGTACCGCCATGAGAAGGTTGCAAAGATGGTGATGGCATGTGTCATGCTCCACAACATGTGCGTACGTAGAAATGTGCCCATGCCCCCTGACGCAGAACTGCAAGCACCTGATGATGGTCATGATGAGGGTGGGGATGTGGCAGCACCTCAAGGAGTCTGTGAGGCACCGGAGGGCCGTGACATTCGTCAGCATCTCATTGATGTATGCTTCTAGCACTCACGCCTGGTGGCTGATACATGGACACGGGACTCGTGGCACTGTGTGTGTCTGGGACATGCACAATATGGACTGTACGCCTATGATGGCCTAGTACACAAAGATCAATGTCCACACATCTCATTGGTTGACCGTGCACTGTTTATGGCATATGTGATATCATGTTGTACACCCTATCGACCCGCCACCCAAGTGAGCCCAACACACCCCCTCCACCCTCCTACCTCCCCCCCGAACACCAGTGTCCAAAGATGCTCATTGTCAGTGGGCAGTCGCTATTGCAAGCCCCCTCTGCGGGTATCAGGGGCACCCCTGCCTGTGGAGCGCAGGTTCCTCCCAGATCTACGTTGGGGGCTGCCCTGGACGGAACTTGCAACGGATGATGTCTCTGCCTGCTCACGTCCATGCATGTCCCTAAGGGTTTGCGAGAGCTCAGTGAGCACACGGCGCACTGCGGCAAGTTCGGCACATACGTCCTTGGACGTCGCATGCAGTTCCCCCCTCAGGCTCTCGGTGCTTCTCTCCATTTGGACTCCCAGGCTCTCGGTGCTACTCTCCATTTGTGCCCTTAGTGTCTCTGTACCTCTCTCCATTTCTGCCCTAAGTGTCTCAGTTGATGTTTCTATGTCTGCCTTAGTGCCCCCACATTCATCGGCATGGTCCTTGAGGAGCGTGGCCAGTTGCTGCTGTTGCACGATTAACTGGTCGAGGGACTGTTGCCTCTGCTGGGCCATGGCCATTTGCGGGGGTGTCACAGAGGGGCTGTTGTCCTCATGTTGCCTTGCCACAGGGCTTGTGGGGGATGGCCAGTCGTCGTCTTGTGGGTGCCCCTGCGTGGTATCCTCATGTTGTACGGGATGGGACCGACAGGGGGATTGGGACAGGTCATGGATGGATCTGACTTCGACATCCCCGTCTTCTGTGTCGGAGCATGCTGCCATCAATGGGGTGTCACCTATGGTGCTGCTGCCACCAGAGGCAGTGCCTTCTGTGGCATCCGTTGGGGGGACCTGTGGTGGTGGTGTTGTGGGCATGCTGGCTGCTGGGGTGCCTGTTGATGTTCCCTCCTCTGTGCTGCCACCTGATTTGTGCTGCTGCCGTGTCTTGATGCGTGCAGCTGAGGTGGAGGGTCTTTGGCCGTTGGTCTTGGCCCTCTTTGCAGGTGTGCTGGTAGGGGTGTCCTGAAGCTCGTCGTTTGGATCGGACCCTGTGGTGGAGTAAAGGAGGGCGAGGGTTATTGATGGGTCTGTGGGAATTGGAATGGCATTGTATCACATGCATTGGGGTGGTACCTGAGGGTGATTTGGGTCGGGGCCTTGGAGGTGCTTTCATTTGTGTGTGGAGTGAGGGTGCAGTTGTTTGGCAGCCTGCAGTTAGGGTGTGCCTGCTGCACGTGTAGTGCGTGTTTTAGGGGTTTTTAATTATTTATGTATTTATTGTGGGTTTTAACGTGCGCTATCAGGCCGATGTGTGTGGACGTTCTCCTAGACATGTGTTTCTGTTGCACTATGTGGACACATGGTACTTCACATGGATGGACTTTGTGGATTTGGCATTGTTTTATTTGGCCCACCTACCTGAATCTTCGGATGTCTGCACTCCTTTCTCCATCCCTCCGACTCCCTCTATGCTCTCCATTCCGATGGTGGAGGCACAGATTTCTTCCCAGGGGGTCAACTTGATGGGTGATTCAGGACCTCCCCCGGTGGCTGTGGCAATGTTGCGGTTGGCAGAGAGTATGCTGCGGACGCGTATCCGCAGGTCGTCCCATCGCTTTCGGCATTGCTGTGGGGTGCGGGGTGCGGTCCCCACCGCACTTACCCGCTGTGCCACCAGAGCCCATATGGCCTTCTTGTTTGCAAGTGCCGTCCTGGTCATTTGCGTGCAGAAGACGACGGCAGCATTCTCCTGGAGGGTCTCTGTTAGCACGGTGAGTTCCTCACGGGAGAAGTGGACCTGCCGCTTGCGGTCGCACGCTTTCTTCGCTACTTTTCCCATTTTTCTTGGTTTCGCTAGGGTGGATGACGGGTTGGGGTGTGTCTCAGGGTAGTGTTTTTAGTGGTTGTGTGGTTTTAGTGGTTTTATAGGTGTACGGCGGGATGTTTCCCGTTCCGGGCCCATGTTTTAACTTCCGTTTCCGTATATTTCCGGTCACCGTACTTTCCGGTAGGCGCACACTGCGGTGTCCGCTGTGATGGGTGGCGGTATTGCACCTAGGGCGCCGTACGGCGGCGGTGTGGGCCGTTTTGGGGTCATTTCCGCCATCGCGGACTTTGCACTTCCGCCATGCCGTTGTGCTCGTGCCCGATGGGTCGGAATGGGCCGCACTTTGCTCCTTCGTGCAATGGCGGAAACGCTATTTACGCTGTGGCGGTCCGGTCAGTCACTTTCCGCCAGGGTTGTAATGAGGGCCAATGACTATACCAATGCACCCAGGACATCGCAAATTCCTCAGGTTCATGTTGGGCAACAGCCATTTCCAGTTTCGAGCTCTCCCCTTTAGCCTAAAGTCAGCTCCCAGGACTTTCACCAAGTGTCTGGCTCCTGTAGCAGCTTACCACCGGATAAACGGCCACCACGTTTAGCCGTACCTGGACACCTGGTTGGTTAGGGGGACAATTTACCAGCAGACTTTGGAGTCTCTCAACACCACAGTGCTCCTTCTACAACGTCTAGGCTTTGCCATCAATTTCAGCAAATACTATCTGACACCCTTAAAAAATGTGGTCTTCCTGGGAGCACAATTTCAAACAAGCCTCAATCAGGTGAAACCCTCGAAAGATAGGATAGAGAAACTCTTGACTGTAGTGGCTCTTTTACACCAGGAAAATCTGTCACAGTCCACTCGTAAATGTCTCTCCTTGGCACTATGTCATCCTGCACCCCCCTCATTCCAAACTGTCACCTCTATATGCGCCCAGCACAGGAATATCTCACATCCAGATGGTCCCAGATCCAGGGCTCCTGGTCGGACAAGATAGTAATCTCCTGGCCACTGCTACAGTGTTGGACTCATCCCGTCAACATCAAACAGGGCTTGCCCCTGGTGGAACCGGATTTTCATTACACTATCATGACTGACGCATCACAGATAGAATGGGGTGCTCATCTGAACCACTTCCAAGTCAAAAGCCTGTGGCTACCCACGGAGGCCTTTCTACATATCAACGTCCTAGAGCTGAGGGCGGTTCACTGGGCTCTCAAATCTTTTCTCCCCCTATCAAGGGCTTGGTAGTAAGGATTCTCACAGACAACGCAACTACCATGTTCTATCTGCGCAAGCACAGCGGCCACACTCACAGATTCTATCCCAGGAAGCTCAAACCATCTGGCACTGTGCCATCCAACACAAGGTTTCAGATTCTGTCTATCCACCTATCAGGGATTCAGAACAAACAGGTGGATTCCCCCAGCAGGGACTCTTCTCAGACGCACGAGTGGCAACTGAACAGCTCCCAGGTGGCAAAGATCTTCGCGAAGTGGGGCCCTCCCCCTTTGGACCTGTTTGGCAGCCCCGAGAACAAACAGTGCCAGGGTTTGCCAGCAGAGTCCCTCATCTGAACTCCAGGGGGGACGCATTCTCTTTTCCTTGGACCGGGATGTTCGCCTACGCATTCCCTTCTTTTCCCTTCTTTTCCCCTTATTAGGAAAACTTTTCAAATGATTTGCAAGGTTCCTTGAAAAATCATCCTAGTGGCCCTGTTCTGTCCCAGACAGACCTGTTTCTCCAACCTGCTTCACTTGGAAGTGGATGATCCTCTTCACCCGGGTTCCCAACCAGATCTCCAATCTCAGAGCAAGGGATTTGTGTGGCATCACAATCCAGGCTCCCTCAAACTGGCTGCATGGCTCCTGACCAATCCGAATTCAGAAACCTAAAGATACCTCAGAACTGTTGCTGCATTTTGGCTGCTGGAAGGGCTCCTTCTACCAATACATCATATGCCCGTAAATGGAAAAGGTTTTGTGTTTGGTGTGCTCAACAGCCTAACCTACAGCCATTGCGTCTTACACCTCAACAACTCCTTCCTTACCTTTTGCAGTTAGCAAAAGATGGTCTCGCAATATCCTCTATCAAAGTTCAGCTAGCGGTGATATCAAGATTCACGTGGAAAAGAACTTCTACCCTACTTTTCAGCTAAAGACTAATTAAGCATTTCCTGGTGAGGCTTTTCTGGACTTTTCGCCCAAAGAAAAAGTTTTCTCCCGTTTGGAGCCTCGACCTTGTTCTAACAGCCCTCATGAAACTGCCGTTTGAGCCTATGTCAACAGCAGCCATAAAATTTCTCACTTGGAAGTTAATATTTCTAGTGGCTATTACGTCATCCAGACGAGTATCAGATATACATGCTCGGACAAGGTTCTTCTCTGTACAAATCCACATTTCATTCAAAAAATTCCATCAGATTTTCATAAAAACACTACAATCACATTACCAACCTTTTTTCCTAATGCTTCGATTCCGGCTGAAAAAGCTTTGCATTTCCTGGACGCCAAAAGAGCTTTAAAATACTACCTAGATTGCACTAAGTCGTTCAGATCATCCAAGCAACGTTTTGTGGCTTTTGGCCCTTCCAATAAAGGTATCCCAATTTCAAAATGAGGAATCTCACGCTGGGTGGCTGCGACTATATCTTTCTGCCACGAAAAAGCCAACAAACCACTACAATCGACTCGCAGAGCTCATTCCACAAGGTCCACGGCGGCCTCAGTACCTCTATGGGCGGGCATACCAATAAGAGACATTTGTCAGAAAGCAACGTGGGCAGTGTACCACACGTTTACCAGGCACTACTGTCTGCATCAACAACATGCTGAAGAGGTACAGGTGGGACGAGCAGTGCTCCAACACCTGTTCCAGTAAGGTAAGCCCTGCAGCTTCCAGGGTTTTGGCTCTACTCCTGTTTATTACCTTAAGGTTATATGCTTCTCTTTTTGTCATATTGCTGAAAGTGTATGTCCTGTTTGCCTGATAGGCACCTCCAAGCATTTCTACTGCTACAAAGTCTATTCACAGCATGTGAATCCAAGAAAGATCCAATGTTGGACAATGCAGTAGTTTCTTACCTGTAACTCCATTTCTCCACTGTTGGTATCTTTCATGGATTCACATGCGCCCTCCAGCTTTCCCCCTTCAGGCAAACATCTTCTTAGGACATCCTCCTTTTGGAGAGGCTAAAATCTGAGGGGAGGCCGCAGGGGCGGAGCTATACACTCGACGTCCCATTGGTGCTGCCAAAAGCACCCATAACGACATTGATGGGACACTCAAGGTGTCAACGTTTTTTCCTATAGGAAAACGACTATATTAAAGTTACCAGGGTTTTTCCAGCCTGACAACGGGGAATATTCACAGCATGTGAATCCATGAAAGATACCAACGCTGGAGAAATGGAGTTACAGGTAAGGAACTACTCCCCAATCTTACCCCTTTGCTTACTCAGTTGATTACTACAGTTTCGGGTTGTTCATGTGCTAGATTGGCCACGTTCAATACTAATTCAGGTATTAACGTAGTATCAGTAGGCTCCTGTCTGCCCTGAAGTTGTATCTAATGGACTTGGTTCTTTGTTTGAACACCGTTTTCAACTTTATTGAAATAGGTATAACAGATGGGACTTAGTTGGGATAGCCGATCAGTCTTTGCTCCAGCTTGCAGACAGCCGACAGCACTCACCACATACTCGACCCAATGCATGCAGAAGATGCAGATATAGCTCTTCCTGGTCGGGAGGTGAGACCAAGTAGTTTCTGGCCAATAGATAGAATTAGTTGCGTTGTGCAGGCCAATAGAAGTTCAAGGATGGTGTCCCAACGGTATTCCCAGCATGTAGTTTGTTACAAAATGCGAAGAAATGCTTAAAGCTTGCTGGTAAGCACATAATGAGTACAACTGGAAGGTAAGTGTTAGGAAAGATTCTCTTTACTGCACCTTTCCTTCCAACTTTATGGAACCCCCAAACCTTTTGCTTTTATTTTTGATCCTGAACTGTACTTTTTGCAGTTCAGTGAAGCTTTAAGCTTCACTGTACTAGCCTTTGCTCACATGTTATGGGGGAACTGATATGTCCTTAAGGCTATCAGTACTGGGAAACAGTGTTTCCCTTAGTTGTGTTACTATGTTGCTACTTGTGGTTACTTTTGTATCACTTGTGGTAACTTTTTATCATTGCACAAAGCAGTTTACACTGCAGTGCAATGGGGTGCATTTTTATTTTGCCCTAGACTAACCCTCAAAAGGATTTTTTGGTTACTCTAGATGTGCTTAACAGATGGGCTGGTGGCAGCAGTGACTTTTCCCCACTTTTTGGGGAATTTCGTTTTAGCTTTACCGCGTTTACTGCGTTTGGCTACTGACTGTGGTTACTGGTCAAACATGGCCGTGCCACAAGGTTTTTCGCCCATTCTTTTTGCATCTTGTTGTCTAGCCTTCTTCTTGACCTCAGAGTCCAGGAAGATCTTTATAAGGACTTCCAGTGCCCGGGAAAGCAGCAGCTTTTGGCGGGCTACTGGAGGGATTTGTGTGTTTGACAGGCAGGATGTGGTCTGGGTCGTCTGACCCTAATCCACATAATGGTTTCTGTGTGTCTGAGTGGTATGCATGAGTGTTCCCGTCAGTGGTCCTGATTGGACCACTGTGGGGGTGTGTGTGGGCTAGTTCTGCTTTTGGCTAGTGGGAGTTTTGACTCCTACCTGGCTTTTAGGATAAGAAGAGGACCCCTGCATGCATTTTGCAGAGATCCTGGAGGAACCTGAAGGAGCTAAGTATCCTGTCCAACTGAGAAGACCTGCAAAGAAACCTGAAACCTGACTGAAGGAGGCCTGGCAACCGACTTCTGCTACAGCTCTGGTGGAGCCCTGTTTATCTTTTGATCTTCAGTAGGCCTGCGAAGGGGCTACGACCCCAGGAGTGGAGGGACCATCCATTCCTGACATCTACTCTGTGCCCAGCACAGACACCGCCTTCGGGAGTGCCCAGGAATGGTCATGTGGCTGACCAGCTTCGTTTTTAGGCTACTGGGTTAACTTTGTCGCCATTCCGAGTTTCCGCCTGCAACTTGGCACACCCTCAGCTGCCACTGCAACAACACCCTCTGTGAAATTCCAGCATCCTAGCACCAAGGGGACCCGAGAAAGACCGGAAAGTCTGACCGCGGCTACTGAGTCCTGATGCATCACTGTGCACGGCGTGCACCGTCCGAAACCTGCTTTTCCGACATGAGTCCAGTCCTGAGAAGGGTGCTGAATTGTTTGTTTTTGCATTTCTTCACCGAGAGTCCTTGCACCAGCAAAGGGTCCCAACCAGAGAATCACTCGAACCTGCAACCCCTGAAAATCGAGGACCACGGATTTTGCTGGGAAAAGCAAGCCAGGACACCCTTCCTTTGTTCCACAAAGACTTGGGATGATTTGGAGAAAGGTGGGTAAGTTACAGAGCTTTTAACCTACCCCTATACTCTCATTGTAGGTCAATGGGCTTATAATAATCCTATCACTTACACTATTGGCTTTTGCCATTACTTGCATTGGCAAGACTTCTGACTGTTGGGGGTAATTGTGGGCACTTGTCTACATTGAACCCTGACTCTAAGAATCCATCACTGGACCCAGAGACCCTACCTACATTTTGTACTGCATCCTAAATTCTGTGGAACTGTATCCTAAACAATGGGGCACAAAGCCCCAGGCGATTTAGGATTGGACAATATTAGCTAGGGATAATCTCTGTGGACCTTTTTGTGTATGATACTTACCTATTCATTCCTTTGCAGGATTTTTGATTTGTATTGTGCATTTGAACCTGTGAATGTATATGGGCCTCATTACGAGTAGCGCGGTAATCTGGGGTCATTACCGGCATGGCGGAACGAGCGGGTCCGTGCTCGTATGACGCCGCTAATAGCGGGTGATTACGAGTGCATGAGCACGCGCAAACCCCCATGCCGGTAATGGCCATACCGGCATGCCGCTAAAGGCCCTCCAACCCCCTGATATTGCCATCATGGGACCCGCCGATACCGCCACCGCCTAGGTGGAACCCCTAAATACCGACCTGGTAATACCAACATGCTAATACCGGGCTCGTAAAACCGGACCCGGAAATAACATCATCGCGTCGGAACGGGAAATGGGCCGGCGGCCATCTTTAAAAACACAATCCATTGCAATCCTCCCAAACCACCAGTTGATTTGTGGAGAGCTCTGTGGCAATACTCTGAAGATGTCCAAGGCTACCCGTAAGACCAACCCGCGGCTGCGGAAACAGCGTTTCTCCAACGCTGAATTGAATATGTTAGCGGACACTCTTGCTGCACATGCAGACCTCATTACATGAAGCGTGAGGTCCAGCAGGAGAAAAAGGACATCTGGCAGGAAGGCCCGCAAGGTGTCGGCTGTGGGGACCACCCCATGTCCTGGCAGGGACTGACGGAAGAGGTGGGACGACCTCCGCTTGAGAGTCCCCAACATCATGGCAAGCAACACGAGGGCGGCCATGGCTACAGGTGGGGGTCCCCACTCTCCTGCAAAAATGATGCCCTGGGAGGAGACCACAAGCAGCTTTATAGATCCAGAGTCCATCGAGAGATTCGGGGAGATGGAGGTGGGTGCGGCATCATCCCCAGAAGGAGGTGAGTGACCCTGCAGATCCCTGTAGGGGAAACCATGACGTAGCACAAGTGATGTGGAAGAGAGTCTAGGCGGCAAGGCATGTCCCAAAACCCACATTAACATATCCAAGTCCGGATTGCGGGCCAAACCCTGCCAGACAGAAATGCATGTTGAGTGCCAATCCCATAACCAACACAGAGCCAACACACCTGGACTTTGCCCATGTAACACATCACACAAACCCCAAATCAACGGCATGCCACCTGCCATGCAGTGAATGCCAAAATGCCACCTCAGAACACCCTGTGTGACACACCTGTAAGACATGAATGCATGATTGAATGAATATTGAACAGCACAATTGTATGCTTCTGGCATGTAACACCATCACTGATGCCCTGCATCTCTTCTACCCCCCAGGCACCGATGAGGAAGATGGCAGGCAAGACAACACAGCGAGGACATCCACGTCCCACCCAAAGAAAAGGGCTACTGCCACCACCACCTCTGTGGCAGCCAAGCAGGCCACACCCACAGCCAGTGTGCCTGACCGAGCCGACACACAACCAACAACACCTGCTGCCAGTGTGCCTCACACACTTGAGACCCAGCAGCCCACACCCACACCAGTTGAAGGGGAGTCCCTTCATGCACCGGCCACCACTGAGGATGACTTGGATGGTAATGTGGACCAGGAGGGAGTCACAGAAGTGACATGTCCACCCAGCCCAAGTCCCTTGTACACCCCCCCACCCCATATCGAGCCCTCACCCACCTGCAGCAGTGCTGATCCCTGCCTCCATGACTCAGACTTGAGCACCATCGAGGAGGACAGCACCCAAAATGCAGGCCTCGTGAGTGCACCACCCACCACTCCAGCTCCCACCAACACCCTCGAGTCACGTCTGTCGAGGGTGGAGGCCCGACAGGAGGTCATGTTGGAGCTCCTGCGGTAGTACATTGTCGATGGAGAGGACACCAGGCAGGGAACTGCCATTGCCGGGACTACAGCGGCCATTGCAGCAAACACAGCCGCTGTGAATGCGTCGGCTGTGCTGATGAGGGACTGTCTGGGGGCAGTAACACAAGTACTCACTTCAATCCTGCTCCACATGCAGCGGCCACGCCTTGGAGCAGGCATGGAACCTGCCACCGACTCATCATCAGCCACCACACCTGCTTCCTCAGTCCCCACCAGCCCTGTGCACCAGACTCGAATGAGTGCACAGCACTCCGAAATGCCACCCCCGGACAGCAAAAAGTCCTGCAAGTAGTGTGGGCGGACAATGGGAGTGGGACACATGGTTGGGGGTGAAGGGGAGCATTTTGTGGCGTATATTGGGGGGTTTTGGAGTTTGTTGAGTGGGTTTGGGAGTTCACTGGGGTTTTTTGGAGTTTGTTGCGTGGGTTTGGAAGTTCACTGGGGGTTGGATAGGGGAGTGGTCAAATTTTTGCTGTTTGAACTAACACATCCATTGTGTGAAAAAACATTCAATGGCTGGACATTGTTCATTTTGTGTGTATCCATTTAATGTGTGACGGTGTTCAGTGGCCAACTCCCAACAATCCCTGTGTGCATGTCCACCTGGACCCATAGTGTCACAGACACATGTCTATCATAGTCCCTGTGGTTCAGAAGTATTCGTGATTCAGTGCGTGGTGTACTGCATGGCCATCCCGTGCAACACCTACTGGCAGTTGGGCTACTTCACCTCCGTCTCCATCCTCATCATCCTCACCCGGTACATGCATGTCAATGTCAGGTGGCAGTGGTACATTTCTCCGGACACACATGTTGTGCAGCATGACACAGGCCATGGTGATCTTTGCCACCTTCTCAGGCCTATAAAGGAGTGCCCCACCAGACCTGCTTAGGCAGTGGAAACGCGCCTTCAACAGGCCAAAGGTCTGCTCAATCACAACACGGGTACGGGTGTGAACACGATTGTACTCCTCTTCATGGCTGTCCTGCGGGTTCCACACAGGGGTAAGTAGCCACGGCCTCAAGGGATATCCTCCATCACCTGCAAGTGAATACAAATAGGTGTGTGTCACTCTGAGCTGCCACCTTCAGGAGGCACAGTCATGGCCGCAGCTATTTGATGTGGAAATGCACATCTCCCTGTACATGTGCAAGAATGTTAACTAGATGCATACTATACTGCCATGAGGTGTGGTAGTCTGGATGGCGTTCAATAGATGATGCAGGGTGAAATAGTGCATGCTGAGGCGGATGTACTGTCGTTATGATATGATATGATATGGCATTTGTAACGCGCCTATACACAAGTGTTTCAAGGCGCGACGAGGCAGGGAGGGGGGAACAAGGGGAGACAGACAATGATCCTACTAGGCCAGGTGTCATTCAGACCGTGCAAGTGCATGGGTGGGGGGGACGGGAAAAATGCAAGGGGGAAGGGAGAGGGGAAAGTGCAATACAGGGTTAGTAATGAAAGAGGGCCAGCTAGTGGCAAGTGCAAGATAAGTGCAGAACAAGTGCTGGGGGGGCTGTAGAGATACAGAGACAGTCCCGCAGTGCAGGGGTAGCAAGGAAGGCAGTGCAGGGGAGAGTGGCTGGGCCAAGGACCAGGGTTAGTGAGTGGCCCAGTTGCTGATTCAGTACAGTATCAGTGGTTTAGCAGGGGAGAGGGGGAGAGAAAGCAGAAGCAAAGAGGAAGGTTTTGAGGTGCTTCCGGAACCGGAGATGGTTCTCCTCAAGTTTCAGGGAGGCAGGAAGGCTGTTCCAGAGGGAGGCCCCTGCTGCGGAGAGAGATCTCCCCCCAACTCGTTGCTTGGAGAAGCGGCTGACCCTGAGGGAGTTGGAGGTGGAAGAGCGAAGTGCTCGAGAAGGAAGATATTTAGAAAGGGAGAGTTGAAGGTATTTTGGCCCCAGGCCCCAGAAGGCCTTGTGGACAATGCAGAGGGTTTTGAACTTAATCCTCGCAGCCACAGGGAGCCAGTGTAGCGCTTTCAGTCCTCGAGAGATACGGTCCCTGGGCTTGAGGCCAAGGACAAGTCTCGCAGTCCTGTTCTGGATAAGTTGCAGAGGGCGGACAATGTTTATCCTCCCATTTATGCTGTGTATTATACACTGTGCATGGTCACACCAGCCACATTGCCACAGTTGCAATCCTGTCAGTCATGCATTGCTTGACATACCCAAGGTGGCGTGGTTGTGCCTCTTACTTGTTGGCATCGATATGCATAATTGGTAAAATGTTTGCCAGTGATGTGTCATTTTGGGTTTGGGAGATTCAGGTCAGGAGTGTCTAGCTCTCCATGCATTCTCCAATCACCGTCAATTGCCACCCAGGTGGAGTATGCATTCCCCCCTTCCCACCCAGGTGGAGTATGCACCCCCCCTTTCCCACCCAGGTGGAGTATGCATCCCCTCCCTTTCCCACCCAGGTGGAGTATGCATCCCCCCCTTTCCCAACCAGGTGGAGCATGCATCCCCCCCTTTCCCACCCAGGTGGAGTATGCATCCCTACACATCAGTAGCCCATTGCACTGCCATGGCCCACTCAGGCAACTCACCAAGCAGCCAAGCCAGGCACATGGTCCAGCATGTTGCTCCATGTGACGGGGTAGCGTGGAGTTACGCAGAATGATGGCATCATGTGTTGATCCGGGAAATTGGGCGCAGCATTGTGTGATGATCTTGCTGGAGTCACATACCATTTGCACATTGATGGAATGGTATTGCTTGTGATTGCGG
The DNA here is from genome assembly GCF_040938575.1 of Ambystoma mexicanum. Classification (NCBI taxonomy): domain Eukaryota; kingdom Metazoa; phylum Chordata; class Amphibia; order Caudata; family Ambystomatidae; genus Ambystoma; species Ambystoma mexicanum. The sequence goes on along the minus strand of NC_090934.1, from coordinate 959,124,197 downwards.
TACACCGCCTCTATGGTATGGGGGACTACCAATTCCACATGGGTGCAGTCCAGGGCACCAACACAATCGGGCATGCCTGCCAGCGCATGGAATGCTACTTTGGTGTCAACTATCTCTTGGGCAGTCCGTGGTAGGGATATGTGGGTGCTTGCGTGCTTCAGGAGGGCATCCAGCACTTGGCTCAGCATTCATGAAAATAGTGGTTGCGAAATGCCATGCAGCTGCCCCACTGTGTGTTGATAGGTGCCTGTGGCCAGGAAGTGGAGCACAGACACCACCTTTAGTAGAAGGGGGATGGCAATGCGTATTTCGATGAGGCTGGCAATGTCGTTGTGTATCATGTCCACTATGGTGGTGATGGTGTCCCGGTCCAACCGGTACAGGTTGTGGATCTGCTTATCATGATGCCTACCCCCAGGCATCCGGACCAAGCCCATCAGCCCCGGGAGCAGGCATCTAGACATTTAGTAAAACCTCAGCAGCCCCGGCTAGGGGCTATCTGGGTTCAGTCCTGGCGCCTTAGGCGCCAGGCTCATAGTAGGAATCAGTCCTGGCACCTAAGGCGCCAGGCTCATAGTCATTACTTACCTCAGGCAGACACTGCTGCAAATGAATCCAATCCAACATGAAGCCTGAAAGGGACTATTTTTCGACAGGGACTATTTTTTACTCGGGTGTGGTTCTAGGGACTTCTTACCTGGGACTACTTTTGAGGCTATTCAAACCACACCCGACCAGCAACGCACGCTTCGCGTTATTCTGCATCCATCAGCGTAACACTCACCGTGCCTGCAGCCTACATCCAGTATTCTGCCACGCCCGCCTCGAATCCGGAGCTCCTAAAACAAAGAGGAAAGAAAGGGACAAGGTTAGAAAACTAACTTATTTCTATTCCACACCTGATTCTGGATCCATCTTGTCTCCGGACCTGTAAAGAACATCATTTCTGCAGCGCTGCACCTCCAGCTGCAGCGCCGCGCCATACTCGTCAGTCTTCACAGCATCCTTCGGGTCGGCGCTGCCTCCATCATTTCTTCGCCAAACTTCGGCACCTAGGAGACAAAAGAAAACCACAAGGTGAGCCGAGGGAACCTACAAATATAATTCTTACTGCCATAGACTTACCTGATTTACCACCGGAGGCATCCTTTTGTGACTCGCCATATTTTCACATGCCGCATCTGTAAAGAGAGACAAAACAACACGATTTCCTCATGCAACATTTACCGGACAGCGCCAGGTAATACAGACTCTTACCTGAGCGCCACCAGCTGCCACAAGAGCATCTTTTCACGAGCCAGCTGCAAGACAAGAAAGGAAGGGGGGGAACAAGAGTGAATATCGGACATATTGAACTCTATGAACTTAATACTTACTGGTCCTCACCAGGAACCTCAGAGTCAATACTCTCCGGAACTCTCCCGAGCCTTCAAACCAGTGAAGTAACTGGAATCGACGCGCCCCTGCAAATCCACGCAGGATGGAGAGCTCATCTTTCAAGAATATAACGTGAGATTGCTGTGAGGGCATTTCGGAGGTGATTAGTTGGGGAGGACTGTGGGGGTGCCATCACTTGAATCCACAAGTGGCTAAATCCATCTCTCCACTTACAGGAGAATATTTCTACAGGTTAAGCAGACAAGATTAGGAGGGCAGATCCAGTCAGTCATTGCTGCACTACGCATCACGTGGGTGGAGACCGCAGCTGTCCGGGTCCGACCGATGCCCCTGTGGGAGCCAGGTGAGCGTAACAGAATGCAAAGCCTATCTACAAATCCCCACCCGGGCGTTATGGAAACCTCAGAAACCGACCAACTAGCCCTATTGTTAGGGGAACTTAGGGCAGAAGTGCACTCCGCGCGCCAAGAGACTAATGCCCTCAGGAGAGAACTGATTGTGTCAAAGGAGCGCACTGATGATCTTGCTAGACAATTACTGCAAAACCAAGCTGGGCAAACACCATTACCTGGACTCGGGTGGAATCCAACTCCTGTTTCATCGAGCAATCCTGTGCAAGTGGTTCTACCAGGGAGCATTCCTTTAGCTCCACCCGAACGTTTTGCTGGGGACCCAAAAAAGTTTGCCGTGTTTATGAACCAATGCCGCTTGCACTTTTTATGCAGACCTGGAGCTTTTCCGAACGACCAAACCAAAGTAGCCTTTGTACTATCATATCTTAGTCGCAGCGCAGCGGATTGGTCAATTCCATTAGTTAACCAGGATGACCCTCTTCTTTGGGATTTTCAAGGTTTTCAATTGAGCATGGAAAGACTATTTGCCAGACATTCACAGGGAGAGGCCCTGGATAACAAACTTTTATCATTACGACAAGGTAACCAGGATCTACTAACCTATATCTCCACTTTCAATAGGTTAGTGGTGGAAACCGGATGGCCAGAGGTAGAACGAATTGCATTATTTCATCGTGGACTTCGGGGTGAACTCAAAGACGTTTTGGCCAAAGTTGTGAACCCACCTCAGGATTGTGCAGAATATATAGACTTAGTGGTCAAATTAGACCACCGACTTCAGAATAGAAAGGCTGATCGGGCTAAGTTCGAGAATCGGGTATTGGTTAAACACAATATTACCCTCCAAGGAACAAATGTATCAGAACCGATGCTGATCAAGGGGGTCAAGGGACCCTTAACTCAACAGGAAAGAGAAAGATGACGGCAGATGCAATTGTGTCTGTACTGTGGGGCCTCAGGACATTTTCTACGGGATTGCCCTATAAAAACATCTAAAAAAGTAGTCGGAGTTGCTGAAAAAAATCAAACAGAGCCTGATTCGGGAAACGACCATGCCCGACAAGCATAGATGTCCGCTTGCCGAGCTTGAAGAAGGATACTCAGACCTCGCACTTCATCATACCAATGGTCCTTATAGATCCAAGGCAGCCATCACGTATGCACGCAGTGAGGGCATACATTGATAGCGGGGCCATAGGAAACTATGTGGACCACGAGTTGGCTTCTAGGATGAATCTATCTCTCTGCAAAAAGACCACTTCGGATGTCATCACCACAGTCGATGGAACTGAAATTGCCTCTGGGCCTGTAACTCATTCCACTGCAGAGATGACACTATTGGGTCAGGATGGGCATCGAGAGACTAGGGTTTTTGATTTGATCAAAGCCCCGCAGTTCCAAATAATACTGGGGATACCTTGGTTGGAAACACATAATCCTTGTATTGATTGGCGATAGAAGAGAATAACCTTCCCAGATTGTGCACATACTTGTTACCCAAAAAAAACCTTGAACCAAGGCCTGGCCACAGTCGCTACTCCAGTCGTGCAGTTACCTCAGGAATATCAAGAATTCCAGGATGTTTTCCAAAAGGAACAGGCAAACACCCTACCACCTCACAGATCATACGATTGTCAAATCGATCTCATACCCGGTGCACAACCTCCATGTAGTAGGATCTACGCCCTTACGGAACCCGAAAACCTTCACCTACGACAATACTTGGACCAATACCTTGCTAATGGCTTCATTCGTCCATCCAAGTCCCCTGCATCTTCAGCTTTGTTCTTCGTGCCTAAAAAGGAAGGTGACCTCAGAACATGCATAGACTACCGCGCATTAAATCAGATCACGGTTAAGAGCCGATACCCATTGCCTGTGATCCCCGAATTACTAGACCAAGTAAAGGACGCTTGCATCAACACTAAATTAGATCTCCGAGGGGCATATCATCTGGTACGTGTAAAGAAAGGCGACGAATGGAAGACTGCTTTTCGCACTAAGTACGGGTTATTCGAATACCAGGTGATGCCCTTCGAGTTGTGCAATGCACCAGCAGCCTTCCAGTATTTTATGAACGATGTCCTTCGTGAACTCATTGACGTCTGTGTTGTTGTATACATAGATGATATTCTAGTGTACTCCTCTTCAGAATCAGACCATGTGAAGCACGTTCGTGCAGTCCTTGAGAAACTACGCCAGTTATGTGCAAAATTGGAAAAATGCGTTTTTCATGCTACGGAAGTTGAATTCCTTGGATTTATCCTGGCTCCAAAAGGAGTCCGAATGGACTCTCGAAAGGTGGACGCAATCCTCAAGTGGCCATTACCCAGTTCAGTTAAAGGGGTACAAAGCATGCTCGGATTTGCTAATTTCTACCGCAGATTCATTCTGGATTTCTCACATGTTGTACACCCTATCACAGCACTTTTGCGAGAAAACAAACGCTTCTTGTGGACCAAAGAAGCTGAAAAGGCCTTCCAAGAGCTGAAAGCGAAATTCACGTCTGCACCTGTCTTAAAGCATCCACGCCCCGCACTTCCATCTGTAGTTGAAACTGATGTATCCAGTTTAGCCATGGGAGCTGTCCTGTCCCAGAAGGATCCTGAAACCGGTCAACTTCACCCAGTAGCATTTTGGTCCAGAAAGTTCTCAGCACCCGAGTTAAACTATGCGGTTACCAATAAAGAATTATTAGCCATCAAATCCGCCTTCAAGGCTTGGCGGCATTATCTTCTCGGTGCCAGGCATACCATTACGGTAATCACTGATCACCGGAACTTGCAGTATTTAAAAACAGCCAAGGCCCAATCGTCGCGTCAACTTCGATGGGCATTGTTCTTTGCCGAGTTCGATTTCGTGATCACTTATCGACCAGGTTGTAAAAATGGCAATGCAGATGCCTTATCCCGAATTGGGATGGGAGAAGGGTGTCCAGTCATTTGGTCGACTACAAACTGGTCGACTGCAATTTGGTGGACGTCATTTGGTCGAAAACCAAATGGTCGAATTTTTTTTTTTTTATTTATATATGTGTTTTGTGGGTTTTCGTGTAGAAAAAAAAAGAAAGAAAAAAAAGGGGGTGGAGGGACCCCCCCCCCAAAAAAAAGGGGTAAAAATAAAAAAAATAAAAATTTGACCATTTGGTTTTCAACCAAATTGATTCGCCCAGTTGTCCAGTCGACCAATTGTTTTCGACCAAATGACTGGCAACCTGGGAGAAGCATATGCGAACCCGGCACCGGTGCCTATAATTTCAGAACAAAGAATTCTTGGCATAACCACTCTACAGACACTAGAGGATATTCAAGTAAAGATCCAACAACTCTTCGATCCAGCAGCCCTGCAGGACTGGGTGAAGAAAGGCCGGGACTACTCAGTCATCAATGACCTACCTTATTATCAAGGGCGACTATTTCTACCACACAAGGAACTACAAGAACTAGTCATCTCCAATTATCATGACACCCTGATGGAAGGACACCCAGGTATCACAAAAACTGAAGCTAAAATTAAGAGACAATTCTGGTGGCCCACCTGGCGAAAAGACGTAAAGTAATTTGTAATGTCTTGTGGCATTTGCGCCCAAAACAAAAGTCAGAAGAAAAAACCAGCTGGCCTCTTACAACCTTTGGATATTCCACCTACACCATGGCACACCTTATCGTTAGACTTTATTAAAGATCTACCTCCATGTAATGGATTTAACACCATTCTAGTTATTGTGGATCTTTTTTCCAAGATGGCCCACTTTATTCCTCTACAGGGATTACCTTCTGCTTCAATTCTGGCCAAGGAGTTCCTCGAAAACATTGTTCGAATACACGGATTTCCTTCAGTATTGGTCTCTGACCGAGGTAGTCAATTCATTTCACATTTCTGGAAGAAATATTGTCAACTGGCACAAATCAACGTGAGGTTATCAACCAGTCACCATCCTCAGACCGATGGTCAGACGGAGAGGACCATCCAGACCCTTGAACAGTACCTAGGTTGCATGCTACTCCAGACCGAAAGTAATTGGAAAGATATTTTATGGATTTCCGAGTAGGCATACAATAACTCTGTACATTCAGGAACCGGACAAAGCCCCTTTTATACCATATATGGACATCACCCTCGAACCTCAGAAATAGGTTCACCTCAGCATTTAGAAATGCCTGCAGTTAGTCATTTGCATTCTACTATTACACAAGCCTTTAAAGAGGCAACAGAACATTTGAAACAAGCAAAAGAGAAATATAAGAAAAATGCTGATCAACATAGAAGTGAAACTCCACAATACCAGATTGGGGATCAAGTTTGGCTGGCTACAAAACACATACCTCTGAAGGGAACTCAGACTTTTAACCCTAGATATTTGGGACCTTACACTATTAAGGCCATTATCAACCCGGTAGCCGTCAAATTGGAATTACCCTCTAATATGCGCATTCATCCTGTCTTTCATGTTTCACGTTTAAAACCAGATTAACCAAACCACCCGACCCCATCTTGATAGACAGAGAACCTGAATTTGAGGTAAAAAATATCCTGTACTCCAAGATGGTTAAATCAAAACTTTTTTATTTAATCGATTGGAAGGGCTACGAACCACAAGAAAGGTCATGGGAACCTAGTGACCACGTCCATGCACCTCGGTTGGTGAAAAGATTCCATCGGAACTTCCCAGACAAACCAGGGCCCAGGGGAAGAACAACTTTAGGAGGGGCCTTGGGGGTGTGCTGTCATGATGCCTACCCCCAGACATCCGGACCAAGCCCATCAGCCCCGGGAGCAGGCATCTAGACATTTAGTAAAACCTCAGCAGCCTATCACTATCTGGGTTCAGTCCTGGCGCCTTAGGCGCCAGGCTCATAGTAGGAATCAGTCCTGGCGCCTAAGGCGCCAGGCTCATAGTCATTAGTTACCTCAGGCAGACCATGCTGCAAATGACTCCAATCCAACATGAAGCCTGAAAGGGACTATTTTTCTACAGGGACTATTTTTTACTCGGGTGTGGTTCTAGGGACTTCTTACCTGGGACTACTTTTGAGGCTATTTAAACCACACCCGACCAGCAACACACGCTTCGCGTTATTCTGCATCCAGCAGCGTAACACTCACCGTGCCTGCAGCCTGCATCCAATCTTCTGCCACGCTCGCCTCGAATTCGGAGCTCCTAAAACAAAGACGAAAGAAAGGGACAAGGTTAGAAAACGAACTTATTTCTATTCCACACCTGATTCTGGATCCATCTTGTCTCCGGACCTGTAAAGAACATAATTTCTGCACGCGCCGCACCTCCAGCTGCAGCGCCGCGCCATACTCACCAGTCTTCACAGCATCCTTCGGGTCAGCGCTGCCTCCATCATTTCTTCGCCGAACTTCGGCACCTAGGACACAAAAGAAAACCACAAGGTGAGCCGAGGGAACCTACAAATATAATTCTTACCACCATAGACTTACCTGATTTACCACCGGAGGCATCCTTTTGTGACTCTCCATATTTTCACGTGCCGCATCTGTAACGAGAGACAAAACAACACGTTTTCCTCGTGCAACATTTACCGGACAGCGCCAGGTAATACAGACTCTTACCTGAGTGCCACCGAATGCCACAAGAGCATCTTTTCACGAGCCAGCTGCAAGACAAGAAAGGAAGGGGGGAACAAGAGTGAATATCGGACATATTGAACTCTATGAACTTAATACTTACTGGTCCTCACCAGGAACCTCAGAGTCAATACTCTCCGGAACTCTCCCGAGCCTTCAAACCAGTGAAGTAACTGGAATCGACGCACCCCTGCAAATCCACGCAGGATGGAGAGCTCATCTTTCAAGAATATAAGGTGAAACTGCTGTGAGGGCATTTCAGAGGTGATTAGTTGGGGAGGACTGTGGGGGTGCCATCACTTGAATCCACAAGTGGCTAAATCCATCTCTCCACTTGCAGGAGAATATTTCTACGGGTTAAGCAGAAAAGATTAGGAGGACAGATCCAGTCAGTCATCGCTGCACTATGCATCACGTGGGTAGAGACCGCAGCTGTCCGGGTCCGACCGACGCCCCTGTGGGAGCCAGATGAGCGTAACACTGCTTAGGGATTAGGTTGAATGGCCTGGGTCTGATGCGAGGGATTGGTGGCTGCCTACGAGCCACTGCTGGCTGCGCTGGTGGTAATTGCTGACCCTGTCTCGCCCTCCTTCTCCTCCTGCGTCTCCTCTGTGCACCATGTTGTTGCTGCTGTTGTTGTAGTTGGTGTTGTTGCTGTAGTCGTAGCAGTATAGGGATGTCCTCCAGCGCCGTGATTGCAACATCTAGTGGTAGCATTTTGGTGTAAGAAGGGGTGTGGTGTGTGGGTGTACTCATTTTATACTGGCCCAGCCTCCATTGACTCCACCTGTGGTGATTGTGTGCACCTGTGGCAGTTGGCTTGATTGCTGATTGCTGTTTGCGGGTGGTCCGCGATGCCTGTATGGCCGGCATCGTGCAGCCCCTGATTACCGCCTTCGGGATGCCGGTATTTGCATGTCCTCGTGGGTTGTGATGTCCTCCTATTACCGGCATGCCGGTATTTGCTCCCCGATGGGGCACATGTACGAGCCCATGCCGGTATGAGGAGGCACGGTAGGGGCGGTGCCAGTATTGGCTGGTTGTCAGGTCGGAATGCCCCGGACCTGTTAACGATGCCTCTATTACCATTCCGCCTTCATTTTTCCATTACCTCCATTCTCGTAATGAGGCCCTATAAGTAGTTTGATGGTATTGGTTGATAAGTCACCTGCTTGTAATCATTTTCTTATAGTGTTTTTGGCCATAATTAAATAACTGTATTTTATAAATCCTGTCTAAGTGCAATTTGTGACTCCCATTGTGTGACCTCATTGTGGACCCTTTACACTCTCACCCCTCTGAAGAACTTAGCCTAGACCGCCTGTCACTGCTACCTTAAACTGGTTTGGCTGCAGCTTCCCAGAGTTGTCCCTGTCACAATATAGGTTGGCCTTCTATACATCTGTCCCCCAGGCCAGAGTATAGAAAATCTGTCCTAACAGTAACCAGGAGCAGACAGCCGACAGCACTCACCACGCACTCAGCCCAATGCGCGCGGAAGATGCAGATATAGCTCTTCCTGGTTAGGAGGCGGGACCAAGTAGTTTCTGCCCAATAGATTGAATTAGTTGCATTGTGCACGCCAATAAAAGTTCAAGGATGGTGTCCCAATGGTATTCCCAGCATGTAGTTCGTAACAAAATGTGAAGAAATGCTTAAAGCTTGCTGGTAAGCACGTAATGAGTACAACTGGCAGGTAAGCAAGAGCAGAGAGCCAACAGCATTCACCACACACTCGACCCAATGCGCTCCCCCAACATTATTACCTTGACGGCATTTGTAGGGCAGAATCTGATTTCTGGGCAAGCGGTCTAAAGAAACCTTTTTGCATGAAGTAGTTGGACAGATTGCCTCTTACCGGATATGGTGTTGTACTGTAATAACCTATACATTATATGCAGTATAGAGGAAAAGGGATGGGACATAGAAGTAAAGAAAGGTTACTTACTGTAGTGACTACTGTCCTCCTAGGCCATAGTCCCCATTCCTACATACGCCCCTGCCTCTCTCCCCCTTAATTGACTAGTGCAGTTAGATGAATTACTTCAATTTTGCAAAACAAAGGGGACCAAGTTGGGGTCCCTGGGGCAGAGCTGGCAGATTATTGTATGAGAGCGCCCACTCTATGGCACACTTGCAAATTAAATGGGAAGCACCTATTTTTGCGGTCAAAAAGGCTCTGGTACTGTCCCCTGTCGGAGACGCCAATACAGTATGAAAGAAAGGGGTCTATACATTTCAAGTACAGTAGCCACTACGGTGGGTAACAAGTCCTTTATTTAACACTGCACCCTCCTCCAACCCCACCCCCTCTTGTGCTTGGGCTTGATTACTCGACCACTGCCTCCAATAGGTAAACAAGGGATGGAGAGGGAACCCCTGATGCCTACAACAGTTATTTTTCTTGTACCATACGCCTAGGCTAAAGGTTCGGGCATGTACTTCCATCTGAAGTTAGCCCTGTGTGTTCATGGCTTTAAAATTAGCAGTACACGCGCAATGCCTGAATGAAAAAAAGGACTGAAGTAAATATTATTTGGCTTTTTACAGTAAATGTAATGTTTTTTTGAAAAACTCTTTATTAACATTTTCAATAACACCCCAAAGTTCCAGTGTCCCCCCAGCCCCCTCCACCCTCCCCCTTTTCTCCTAACACAGTCAAGCTTTAATATTCACAACAGCAACAACCCCCAACCCTGACCCCCCCCTTCCCCTTCTCAGAGTCTGGTCACATCCAACAGGCTCCATTCTCTTCAGCGGCTGCCGTCAATGCTTTGTACTGGTCTATAGATCCTACAGGGGTGAGTGAAGCCGCCATCAATTCCCCGAGTCATATCCTCCACCTCTGTCTTTCCCCCTCTCCCCTCTATGCTCACCCGCACTGGTTCACAAAAAAAACATTGTCCCTCGACAAATCACTTAGCAGATGGGTCCTAGAGATTGTTATCCCTTCTCCCTCCGTCTCAGAGTCTGTTCCCTGCAGGACCATTAGTTCTGCCACCCCCCACCTCCGCACATCTTTCCGCCATTGACCTATCGATGGGCCTTGCGGGCAGTTCCACGCTATCGCCATTCGGAGCTTGGCCAACACAAGTAAAAATCGGCCCATCCTGTTCCGCACCTTGTATCTTTTCCCCCCTGGGAGCTTCCCCCACAGACAAACTTCTGGAATCCGTTCCCACCCAGTCCCCAACAGCCCGTTCACTCCCCAGAGGACCCCATCCCAATACTCTACTATTAGATCACATTCCCATACCATATGCCAAAATCCCGCCTGTGTCTTACCGCATCTAGGGCACTCATCCGACCCTTCCCCATTCATTGCCCAGTACGTCATTGGGGTTACATATGTCCTATGTAGAATATTGAATTGGACCAGCTGGAAATGTGCATTCCTGGATGTCTTCCGGACCAGCTCCCAGACCTGCGCCCACTCTTTTCCCTTTATTTGACGATCCAAGTCCCTTTCCCATTTCTCCTTGACCTTCAGATCTCCCCTCACCGCCCCCTCCCGTAGGGCTTTGTAGAGTCGCGAAATACGTGCCCTTCCCCCCATGCGATCTAGCAAGACCCGGAGGACCGGGCAAAGCTCTGGTTCCTCTGGGATTCCCGCCCATAGCTTCGCTAGCCTACCGACCACCGCTCCATACACCAGGAAGGGCCCTTGCGGTAACTCAAACTTTTGACACCACTCCTGGCAAGTTAGTAGTTTCCCACCCACTAATAGGTCCCCCACTTTTTCACATCCCTTCTTCTTAAGCCTCTGAACTCCCACCCTCCCAATTCCCTGACAGAGTTTCTGGTCCACCCCCCACGGGAGGCCTCCCTCATACCAGCCTGTCACTCCCTTGCCCCCAACATACTTCCTCCACACCTCCTGCACCGCCTCAAACACCACCGTTCTACCTTTACCCCCCAAAGGGCGCCAGAGTAATTGAACCGGCCTACAGTTAGGCGGTAAGTCCCCTATCAGCACTTCTAGGACCTCGCCCCCTGGTTGGTCCCACACCAATACCGACTGTAATTGTGCCTCCACAAAGTATCTTTCATAGTTTGGGAGATCAAGACCTCCCTCTTCCTTGGGTCTTTGCAGTGTCTCTAAGAACACCCTTCTCCTCTTCGTGCCCCACAGAAGTTCTCTCACTTTAACGTCCAGCATTTTAAAGAAGATTCTTTTTGCAACATACGGTATATTAGCAAAGAAGTAAAGGAGCCTCGGCAATATAACCATCTTACATAGCTCCACCCTGCCCATCAGAGAAAGAGGTAACATCTTCCAGAGTTGAATCGAGTCTCCTATTTTAGACAACGCCCTCCCCGTATTGTGCACAAACATCTCCTCCATCTCATGAAATATACGTATCCCCAAATATTGGAATGATTCAGTGTCCCACTTTATTCCCAACTCCGGCAGCCTCTCTAATGGACAGTCCCGTACCCCCCCCAACGGGAATAGCACCGACTTCCCTGGATTAATGCGGAATCCCGACATGTACCAGAAATTTCGCAGTATTTTCAACAGTTCTGGGAGGTATATCACCGGGTCCACCACATACAACAACAGGTCATCCGCTTAAAGAGACACAACGTGTGTCCTCCCTCCTACCACAATACCAGCCTCCTCCATTTCCTGCAGCAGAAACGCCGCCAGTGGCTCCAGGGCCATGGCAAACAGAATCGGAGACGCAGCACACCCCTGCTGGTCCCCCTTCCCAACTCCCATGTCCCCGACACCCAGTTATTAGTCCACACCATCGCCAGAGGTTTCTCATACAGAAGGGATACCCACCTACAAATCATCTCCCCAAACCCAAACTCTCGTAGAACCCGGAACAACCACCTCCACTCCAAAGAATGGAACGCCTTCATGGTGTCAAATGACGCTATTGCCATGTCTCGATTCTCCAGTTTCACAGAGTCCATTACGTGGTGCAAGCGAGAGAGGTTACCAGACGTATTCCTCCCCCCAACAAACCCACATTGGTCCGGATGGACCAGGATTGGTGCCACTTTTGCCAACCTGGCAGCAAGAATCTTCCCCAAAATTTTCCCATCAACATTCAACAAGGAAATCGGTCGATACACTGCACAATCCCTTGGATCCTTCCCCTCTTTTAAGATTACCGTAATAACTGCCTCTCTGATCGACTCAGGGAGACAGCCGTGTTGAAAAGCCTCCTCGTATACTTTTACCAGGTGTGGCACCAGGATGTCAGCAAACTCTGAATAAAACTCCACTGGGAGTCCATCACTCCCCGGCACCGTGCCTCTCCGCATTGTGCGGATTGCTCAGCGAACATCCCCCTCTTCAATTGGCCCTTCCAGTCCCTCCCGCGTCTCCTCCCCTAACTTCGGAAGTCACAACCTTTCCATGAGATCATCCACATCTGCTTCTACAAAACCTTCCACAATCGTGTATAACTCCCTATAGAATGACACAAAAGCATCATTAATTCCTCCCTGAGTCTTCACCATCTCCCCTGTGCTTAACCTAAACTGAGTTACCACTCGATTCGGCTGCTCCCTTTTCGCTAACCAAGCCAACAGCCTGCCCGCCTTGTCCCCCTCGCCATGTAGCCTAACGTCCCACCTACTACTGTCAAAATGTGACAGCTCTTCCAAAGTTTCCTGGTGGGATTCCAACGCCCGCGCTAACGCCTCCACAGCCCCCCAGCCACTTCCCTGCAGCCACCTTAACCTCCAACTGCCTCAACCGTTGCCAGAGCCGTCTGCGCATGCCCACCATCATGGACACACATTTCCCCCTAATGGTCACATTAAAGGCCTCCCACAGCACCCCCCTAGCTTCCACCGAGCCCTCATTCAACTCAAAGTATGTCTTAATCTCCTCTCTAAGTTCGCTCACAAACGCCCTATCTCCTACCGCCTCCCTTTGGAGACGCCACAGCCGACGCGGAGGTCGCCCCTCAGTCTCAAATAATGTGGCCACCAGAGGAGAGTGGTCCGACAAAGTGCGTCCCAAATACGCTACCTCCCCAAAATACTGGCAGTATTCCCTTCCCGTAATAAGGTAGTCTAGGCGAGAATATGAACCATGTACACCCAAATAGTACGAATAGCCCCTTTCCTCCCCATGTTGTTCCCTCTACACCTCCACCATGTCCAATTCCTTCATTATCCTACGGAGAGACTCCGGCATATATTTCTTGGGTACTCCTCTGCTACCTAGCCCATCCAACCTTTCCTCCAGGTGAGAATTAAAATCCCCTCCCCAAATGAGCATATCTCCCATATAAGCCCCCAATATAAGCCCCCGTCATACGAAGAACCGAGGGGAAGTAATCCTTGTCATCTACATTTGGCGCATACGAATTGACCACAGTGACCACCCTTCCCTCCCATGAACATTGTGCCAAGACTGTCCTGCCAATCTCATCCTTTACAACCGCCGTACAGTAAATGTAATGTTAGCCTGAATTGGTTATTAGATTAGTGTTTATCGAACCCAATATTCATATGTTTAAGTTGTTCACCAGAAATGTACATGTTGCATTGCAAATACATTTACTTTTTAATATGCTTATTTGTTGACAGATCCTTGCTCTAAGGAAGTTCTATTTTGCCAATCACTGGAACAAGTTTGATTTTGCTGTTTTAATCATGAGTGCATTAGAGATGCTCACCGAGTGGCTCTTACACATGTTCAAAGTAGCTGTTTCAAGTTATGTGATGCAGTTAGTTATAAAAGCTTTAAGATTGCTTCGTCTTATAAGAGCTCTTCGTCTTTTAAAGGTAAAGCTTTATTTTCCATATGTACATATAGCTTATGTTTTCAATATACACGTATTTTATTGTTTTGCCAACCAATGGCCTATCATATGTCTTGATATTCATTTCCATTAAGTAAACGCACCTTCCCTGCTTGATGATTTTTTAAAGATTATTGTTATAAGTTGGAGAGTGCGGCTTCAACCAGTGGATCAATACACTCACACCTTTGGCAATGTTAACATAATGAATGTGCTTCTGTGGAATATGAGTAATATGCATAATTGAGGCATTAATTATGTAATTATAATAATATATCATTGACAGGATCAGGAACCTGACGTACTTGCTTGTTTTAATAATATATGAAATATTTAACAACAATACAATTGCACAATATCCAAGAACGCTGGAGAATGGTGTCAGTAAAGGGTCATTCTTCTTTGCTCGACTGAACAACACTTAAATCCGTTCTCTAGCCTTATATTTTAACTTGCAAATAATAATGAATTCAAAATCGGCGTATTTCCAATTCTATTATAATCATTTTATTTGAATGCCTAATTGTACTCCGTCTATTCATATATGAGATCAATTGATTATAAAAGACTAAAACGTGGCTTTTTCCTTAACTGGGGCTTTTTAAAGGACGTAAAACTAATCATACATGCTCAAAATAAATATTTAAGCAACTACCTAAAATCATAGAGATCAATCATGACATACAGGTAGGAGGAACCATCTACCCCTGGTTCAATGATTGATTCTTCAAAATACAATGTACTTGCTTTACTCAATCTTTCCAGGATCATTACGATGCAGGAAATCTGGTATTCTTTATTGAAAAATGGCTGGCAGTTACTACTAATGAGCAATAATGTAATGCCATGATTGAATGGTATATGGGTCCACTTTGTGAAACACAAATTGGCCAATTTAATCGATTGAAATCATGCATGAATAGATAGATTGACGGAATTCAGTAATTCTGCGTTACGTTACAACTATTGATTGACATTGGAACCCGGCGGATTTTGAATTAATTAAAAGTGTATTTGAAATGCAGACACACTGCAGATTTGAATTTGGTTCAGTATTTGTTTTTAATTCATAATAATGTGAAACATACGTTGAGTGTTTTCAAGCACACAAGCAGCACCAGGGTCTGCTCCACGGAGCGGGTCTTGATCTCAAACCCGGAGCATATGGTGAAGCGTAAGAAGAGCACAAGGAGACCCTGCTGCTGCCATTCCACTGTTGCCACTGCACCTTGCTGCTGTGTCGCGGTCGCGCTGTTGTGGCTGTTCGAAGGTACATGTTGGCACCTTCCACCTCGTTCTACAGGCGTGTGTGTTAAGTGTTTGTGTGCACCTCCAGCCAACGAGGGGAGAAGCACCACCATAGCCTCTGAGCAGTAGATAGGGTGCCTGATCCCTGTACCCGTGCCAGCAACCTCCTTAACAAGATATCCTCCTATTATTTTTCTTCCTCATTTTGTTGTAATAGTTGCTGCTTTAGCTTTCTTTTATAAAAATGTTTGAAAGTGTGGGCTAGTTGAAGGTCATCTGTTGCAATAAGCTAGTCAGCGGGATTTTGAATGAAGGGAAGGTATGCCTTCTGGGATGCATTGATATTGAAGCATACAATCATGTGCTAGCAGGTGTTTTGTCTGAATTTGTGCAGAGGGCCTTTTGATGTCATTAATCCAAGATGCAAATAACAAGGGGGGTCCTGGGAGTCCCTCTGCCAGACATTAGTCCTGGTTAGGAGAGGCTTACCAGAGTCTTTAGCTCACAATCTTTCACAGAGGGGAAATATCCAAAACATATCAGTCTTTGTCCTGCCCTGGGGCAGTCCAGCAACTAAATGCTAGGCAATTCTCCTCCGAACAAGAGTACCAACAGCAACCCCAGACACGTGTTTCAGTGAGTTTGTAAATGACCAAACACACCCAGCTCGCCTCACATCTCCATCCTATCTGTGTTCCAGTGCAAGAGTTCTGGCTTAAACCTACAGCCAAAACTAAAAATGTATGGATATGAGTCTCTGAATCAATCATAATTACTGGCATTGCTTTCGTCAGCCTTCCAGGCCATTGTTTGGAAAACAGCCTTCTCCCTGCCACTTATGTGAGCAGCCCTGCCCAAATTGCTAGACAAGGCCTAATGATGCCTATGGTGGCTTGTGTTCCTGTTCAGAGGGGACATGGCCTAGCAATTGAGATTGAACTGACCGTTTGGTAGCAGAACCAAACTCTTTTGCTATTTGCTTGTGCCTGTTCTTTAATGGAACAGACATACCAAAGGATTATGGCATGGAAGGCTGCCCACAGTCAGTGGTGTTTTTAGGCTTTCTGCTGCCCTAGGTCCAACCAGGTGCATGCCCTCAACACACACACACAAGTTTTACACACCTTGTGGGGACTATGTGTGGAGACCTACCTTGTGGGGACTAACCTTTCCCAGTGTTTTACAAATATGTGAATAAGAGAAATATCTTCAAAAAAAATCATAATATAGGGTCCAACTTAAAATTAGCACATTTTAATGTTTAATTGTGTGTATGGTACTATCATTGTGGGGACTTTTCTATTTTTGTTTGGAATTGATTGTATTCATATTTAGAAGACTAAACGTGTCTTCCAAAGCACTCTTTATATATTAAAATGTTCTATTTCTTTATATGAGGACCTGCCACCATCCTAGGGAATAGGCATCAGATAGACGATAATGACATTGAATTTCCCATATGATATTCACTTAAAGGTCCTTAAATCTGGCATTAGATCTGGTTATTAACACTGAAAATGTTTCTGCAAAAAGAACTGGGCATGGAAAGATGACAAGAATACCCCATGATCACACACAGTGGCCAAGGTGGAAGCAGGGATGGGAAAACAGTTGTATGTGTTCCTACTAGTCACCATCCTGGCCACTGATACACATCTCCACTCGAAGTTTCATGTATTGATAAAGATATCATTGTCTACTTTGAGACTGAGTGTGTGATGATAGTTACCCACAGAGTCCCCACAGAGATGGTGTGTTATCGTACTCTTATGAATGTGCTCATACAGATGGAGTGTAATAATGGCAATGTTAAAGTCCCTTTTGGAGGTAATGTGTGATATTGAGAATTGTAAAGTCCTCATAGATATTTTGTGTGTGTGAATATTGATGGTAAAGACCCCATGTAAATGTTGCATGATAATAC
The DNA here is from genome assembly GCF_040938575.1 of Ambystoma mexicanum. Taxonomy (NCBI): domain Eukaryota; kingdom Metazoa; phylum Chordata; class Amphibia; order Caudata; family Ambystomatidae; genus Ambystoma; species Ambystoma mexicanum. Next base: position 959,106,909 of record NC_090934.1, on the reverse strand, counting down.
CAATGTTAAAGCCCCCACAGAGATGGTGTGTATTTATCATGATGTTTAAGTCTGCATATGCATTGCATGTAATGTTGGTGATGAAGTCCTAATAGAGATTGTGTGTCAAAATAATGATGTCCAGGTACTCACAGAGATGGTGTGTGATAATATTTGAGTCCCCATAATGGTGGTGTGTGATAATAATGATGTTGAAGTCCTCACAGAGATGGTGTGGATAATAATAATATTTCAGTCCCCATAGTGATATGTGTGATAATAATGATGTTGAAGTCCTCACAGAGAGGGTTTGTGATAATAGTGATTTCAAAGTCCCCTGTGGAAACAGTGTGTGATAATAATGATGTTAAAAATACCCACAGATATGATGTGTGTATGAATATTAGTGTTAAAGAACACACACAGATGTTGTATGATAATGCCAGTGCTAAAGCCCCCACAGAGATGGTGCGTGATTATCATGATGTTGAAGTCTTCATAAGCATTTTAAAGGGCCTCATTACAAGTTTGGGGTTGCAGGAAAAAAGTGGTGATAATTCAGTTACCGCCACTTTTCCCACACGTCCACATTATCATTTTGACGGATTTACTGCTGGTGGAATTAACATGCAAGAAATCTCCTGATTTTTGGCGGTAAAGTAGTGGATTAACTACTGTGAATACTGACAAAACGGTAACAAGGCCCAATGTTGAAGTCTCTAAAGAAATCGTGTCATGATACTCTTGCCATCAAAGGTGCTCAAAGAGCTGGTGTGTGACCATATTGAAGTCCCTGCAGTGATGGCGTGTAATAATGATATTTAAGTCCTCACAGAGTTGTTGTGTGATTATGATGATATGGTCCCCACAGAGATGGTGCATGATAATAACGATGTTAAAGTCCCCACATAGATAGTGTGTGATAATAATAGTGTGAGAGTCCACACAGTGATGGTGTGTCATAAAATGACATAAATGTCCCCACAGAGATGGTGTGTGTTGTGTATGGCACTAATGCCCTCACCAAGGTGGTGTGTGATAATGTCGATATTGGCGGCACCCTGAAAAATTGTGCATGATTATAATGATGTTTAATCCCCTCTCACATGGTGTGTAATGTTGATGATGTTTAAGTCACCGTAGAAATTATGTGTGATTGCAATGGTCATCAGGTCCCCGCATGATTGGTGTGTGATAATGATAATATTGAGTTAGAATTCTGTATCATCTGAGGGGTACTTAGTAATAACAGGAAACAATGGACACTGCATTAGAAGTCAAGATCCAGTGATCCACAGTTGCCACATTAACAGGGAGACCACATCTACAACAGCAGGTATACTGCTTCTCCTGAACAACATTTGTTTGTATCTACCTTATTCCCACAACCAACTGACTTTGGTTTCCCATAGTAACCCAGGGTCTCCAATTCAAAGTACTTTTTTCTGAGATACATTTCACCGCTCTAGAGAATGGGACAGTGTTTCAAAACTTCATCCCAAGCACCTCTCAACTTGGTGTACTTATATTGCTCCCTTTCCTGCAGTTCAAGAATTCAGTCGGGGGTGGGTAGCTGAGTGAGCAGTCCACCTTTATTTCCAATGCAAAGGAAGATTGTAAGTTGAAGAAATCATAAGCCGCAATACTAAAACTGGCAAACTTTTCCAGAGACGTTGACTGGAAGGATGTTCTGCTGTTTTGAATGTCTCTCTCCTTCTCTATTCGTGCCAATCTGGAGCTTATCACTGTTCTGGTTGAAAAGGTGTTTCTCCTACGTCCCGTCCCCTTTCCTCCATACTTATGGGACATCTCTCCGTCCTGTGGGACGGGACCAGAGCACTTTGTAAAAAGCATCCAAAATGTTTCCAAAAATGTGTCCTAACTCTCTTTCTTGCGCCGGGCCCGGCACGCGGCCGTAACCCCGCCCACCTTGGCTCCGCCCCGCGCATCGCCCATCAGTCCTTTTCTCCGCTCGATCGGGGCCGGACACACTTGCATCCTCGGAAGATTTTCTTCCCTTTTTTCCTCTCTGGCTCTCGCTGGCGTTCATTTACTAGTACTATGTCTTTCAAATTAGACTTTCCAGATTGTTTATCGTATCACCCTCGCTTCGCGAGGGCAGATCCCTTTCGGTCCGGGCACTTCAACATTGGTTGGAGCGGTGGGAGGAGGTGTTGCGACGAACTCCTCCTTCGCATGTTCAGGCGTTCATCGACGAGAAGAAAAAATGCCTGGTAAGTTCTTTACTTTTCAGAGCACCCTGACCGGGGTATACCTTTCCGGGTTCCTCTCGGTCCGGGAGGGGGCGTTGATCGCTCTGTCACCGGGGTTCGCCCTGAGGTGCCCATTGGGCCTAATAATTCTACCCGAGTTTTCTCTGAGGGTCTCTGTAAGGGGCCTGTGAACACCAGAGTACGCTCCAAGGCCCCTCCTGTGGGGGCTGTTCGCTCTGAGGCCTCTCTGTCGGCTTCCCTCAAAAACAAAACCGGGGTGCGCCCCGAGGCCTTGGCTGGGCTTGTCGTTACCTAACGGATGTTCGAGGCCTGCGCAGAAAAGGCTGTTACTGGGCCTGGGTCCGATGTCCCTCGTACAGAGGCTAAAGCTACCAACAGTTCTGAGAGGCCGGTCAAGGCTTTGTCGGTGAAAGCGCACCGTTCCCGCTCTTGTGGTGACACCAGATCTGTTGGGGGGCAAAGAAGCAAAGTTCTTCTTTTACCGGCAGTGCAGAGGTCCTTCCTTCGAAGGCTCAGTTGGCGGTTGGTATGTCACAGAAACATTCCAGGCCTCATAGTACCGGCTCGGCCGAGGTTCCTTATGTTAAGGCTAAGATTAAGACCCCTGATCCATCAACGGGGACCCCTGCCTCACTTCCTCACGTGCCGCAGTTCCCCTCAGAGGAGGACAAAATGGCGCCCGTTCCCGCTACGACCACGGTGGCCATTTTAGGTGCTACCCCTACAACTACGCCATCGGCTTCTGGTGTAGGGCTCGGTCTCTTTGGTGAACCTAACGTCCCTTGTGCACATCCTTACCGGCCGGTTTAAGATTGGAACGCCCGGATGCCTCTTCCGCACAATGTTTCGTTGCCCGCGGGGGCGGCTCCTTTGATTTATGTGGATACGTCGGTGGAGGGGCCGGTGTGGCACCCTTCCCCGTTACGTCCCTGGATTTGTCCTCCTCATGAGAGGCCTCCTCAGGTCCCGAAACAATCTCCTGAGGATGCCTTTTTCGGTAAATTTCAAGCACTTATGCGCACAGACCCCATGAGGGAATATTTCAAAGGACTTTTCAAGGAGATATGTCCACTGGCGCCTCCGGCTCCACCTGTTCCTCTGGTGGTTCCGCCGGCGCCTCCCTTGCCCGTGGTGCCCCCCCCCTGCTCTCCCACCTTTGCCTCCATTGTCCCCAGTGGACAAGGCAGTGCCTGACACGGCTCAGCAGGATCCTGACCTGTCAGATGACCCTCAAGGCGATCAGGACAACGAGGACCTTCCCCGCTCTATCAGAGCCTTTCATGACCGGGTACTGGACATGATGAGTTTCTTAGATGTTCCGGTGCCTGAGGCACCCGCTCCGCAGGAGGGCTTGCTTTCTGGGGCGTTCACCCTGTCTCCCTTGGAGCGTAACGGCCTGTTCCTGCAGAAGGACGTTCTGTCCGCGGTCCGAAGAGTCTGGGAAAAGCCACACTCGGGACTTTTTGTCAATAAAAAGATTGACGCGAGGTACAGGCTGCATTCTTCTGAAGAGGTGGCCCTGTCGTCTTGTCCGCCTCCCTCCTCCACAGTGGTGGCTGCGGCCACTTTGCAGTCCAGGCCTGGAGGAGCTGGTAAGGAGCTTTTTCATTCTTCTACTGATGTAGAGCTCACCAAAAACAAGGATAGCACTCAGACGGCTAAATCATTGTCTGTTCTGGTTAAAGCTCCTTTCAAATCCCAGAGACCGTTGTCGCAAAGTCGACCCTCCTCTGGTTTTAGGGGCTTCCTCGACCGCAAATCTCGCAGAGTGGATACTCCTGTGGGGAATAACCACCGTAGACAACAGCGTATGCGGTTTTTCTCCCGCTCCTCAGCCTCCTCATCAGGTTCAGGTGGCATCGCCACCAATAAGCCTGCCGAATGAGGGTTTTCCCCGCTCGCACGAGACCCCGGTGGGAGGACGCATTGCGTCTCATTGGGAGGTGTGGCAGACCATCACAGAAGACAGATGGGTGTTGTCAGTCGCTCGAGCGGGCTTCCGCTTACCTTTACGCCCTCCCTCAAAGCCTAAATTCAGAAACTTCTGGACCTCAGAGCTGTGGAACCCGTTCCCTTTGTGGGAGCGACAGGAGGGCTTCTACTCCCGGCTGTTTACGGTGCCCAAACCCAACCAGGCTGGCCTGCGCACCATCCTAGACTTTTCCCAGTTCAATTTTTTCCTACCGCAAGAGAAATTCAAGATGATCACGCGCAGCCAGATTCGCTCCTCCTTGCAGATGGGCGATTGGCTCAGCATTGTGGATCTTCAGGATGTGTACATGCATATCCTGATTTGGAACCCACACAGGAGATATCTCCGCTTCTCTTTGGGAGAGGAGCACTTCCAGTTTCGAGTGCTTCCTTTTGGCCTCAGCTCGGCGCCACGTGTCTTCACGAAAATGATGTTGGTGATTGCGGTCTATCTTCGTCTCTAGGGTATCCATGGGTATCCGTATATGGACGACTGGCTCTTATGCCGTGGTGCGCCCTGAGGCCTTGGTGGAGCTTGGTGTTACTGAACGGATGTTCGAGGCCCGCGCGAATAAGGCTGTTACTGGACCTGAGTCCGAGGCCCCTCGTTCAGAGGCTAAAGCTACCAACATTTCTGAGGGTCTGACAAGGCCTTATCGGTGAAGGTTGTTTCTCACCGTTCCTGCTCTTGCAGCGACACCAGATCTGTTGAGGGGGCATAGAAGGAAAATTCTTCTTTTACCGGCAGCGCCGAGGTCCTTCCTGAGAAGGCTAATTTGGCAGTTGGTATGTCGCAGAAACACTCCAGGCCTCATAGTACCGGCTCTGCCGAGGTTCCTTATATTAAGGCTAAGGTTAAGACCCCTGATCTATCGACGGGGACCCCTGCCTCACTTCCTCACGTGCCGCAGTTCCCCTCAGGTGATGACAAAATGTCACCCGTTCCACCACGACCGTGGTAGCCATTTTGAATGCTACCCCTACAACTGCGCCATCGGCCTCAGGTGTAGGGCTGGGTTCTGGGCCTTGTGAGCATCCTCATTGGTCAGTTTATGACCGGAACGCTCGGATGCCCCTTCCGCACAATGTTTTGTTGCCTGCGGGGTGGGCACCTTGGGTTGATCTGTCCCTCCAGATATGGGAGTGGGCCATGCTTCATGGTGTCTGGCTGCTTGCGGTGCACATCCCGGCCTAGCTGAATGTCACAGCGGATGCCCTCAGCCAGCGGACAGTGGTCAGCTACGAGTGGGAGTTGAAGGCGGAGGTCCTCTCATGGATTTTCTCACGTTGGGGCACACCGGAGGTGGACCTCTTCGCTACGGCGGTAAACAAGAAGCTTTCTCAGTATGCCTCCAGAGGGGGGCTGAGAGCCTCCTCTCTGGGGGATGCTCTCGAGATTCCATGGCACATGAGAGCTTACGCCTTCCCGCCTCTGCCTCTAGTTCATCAAGCAATTTGGAAGCTGAAGAACTCTGTGAACTGTTCCCTTCTGCTCATGGCCCCGTATTGGCCGGCCAGTTTTTGGTTCTCAGAACTTCAACACCTGTCGGTGTTTCCGCTGATCAGGTTACCAGTAACCCCAGATCTTCTTCATCAAGGGGAACAGCAGAGGTGGCACCCCTCCCCACAATCGCTCAGCTTGGCGGCATGGTGCCTGAGTTCAAGTCTTTAGAGCATCTTAACTTGTCTACGGATAACATGCGTATTATCCAGGCAGCCAGGAAACCCTCGACCAGATCCCAATACAGGAGTAAATGGCTCAGGTTCTGTCGTTGGTGTTTGGAAAAGCAGTTGGATCCAAGGGTGGCTACGATTGACATGGTGCTGTCCTTCGTGTCCTCCCTAGCAGAGTCGGATGTTCACGTTCTGTCATGCAGCACTTACCTTTCAGCAGTTTCCTCTTATCTTGCTACAGACCAATGCTCTTATTCTCTGAGTAACCCAGTGGTTAAGAGGCATTTTGCAGGCTTGACACGCCTCTACCCTCCGGTTCGTAGTCCGCACCCGCTGTGGGACCTAAATGTAGCCCTGACGGCACTGTGTCATAAACCTTTTGAACCCATGGCCACGGTGGACCTCAAGTACCTATACTGGAAAGTGTCCTTTCTGGTCGCAGTTACGTCTGCGAGGAGAGTGAGTGAGCTTCAGGCCTTGTCGGTGGACCATCCTTTCTTAGTCTTTCACAAGGACAAGGTAGTCCTACGGACAAACCCGGCCTTTCTACCGAAGGTGGTAACTGAATTCCATCTGAATCAGTCGATCTCCCTACCGGTCTTTTTCCGAACCCTGCCTCAAGAGGCTGAGAGGGTTCTGCACTGTCTTGATGTCAGAAGAGCTCTTAAGTTCTACCTCGACAGGCCCTCCGAGTTTAGGAGTTCTTCTCAACTTTTTGTGACCTTCGGTAACCCTCAGGGTAAGCAGGTGTCTAAGGCGAGTATTTCTTGGTGGATCGCCGCCTGCATCACAGAGTCTTTCACCGTCCAAGAGCTGAAACCTCCTAAGGGTATTCATGCACACCTGGTGCGGGGCAAGGCAGCCGCGGTTGATTTTCAGAAATATGCCCCTGGGAGTCCATCACAAGGGCAGCTACTTGGGCCTCCCCATCTGCTTTTGTAAGCATTATTGTCTTGACATGAGCTCAAGAGCTGATGCTCAGTTTGGTCAGGCTGTGCTGAAGAACCTGTTTCAGAAAGGGGGTATTTTCATCCACCCGTAGTTCCTGTAAGGAGTGCTTGGGAATCTCCCATAACTATGGAGGAAAGGGGACGGGACGTAGGAGTATAACCAGGTTACTCACCGTAGTGAGTCCATAGTCCCCTTTCCTCCATACGCCCACCCTCTAATAAGGTTCCTCTGTTATTGCTAATAGGTCTCTGACCTGGCGATAGAAAAGGACTGATGGGCGATGCGTGGGGCGGAGCCAAGGTGGGCGGGTTACGGCCGCGTGCCGGGCCCCGCGCAAGAAAGAGAGGAAGGACACATTTTTGGAAAAATGTTGGATGCTTTTTACAAAGTGCTCCGGTCCCGTCCCACAGGACAGAGAGATGTCCCATAAGTATGGAGGAAAGGGGACTATGGACTAGGAGTAAGGTGGTCACTGCGGTGAGTAACCTGGTTATTCTGTTGTGCATGGTGTTCTTTCTATAATCACAGTTCCATTTTTGTGAGTCACATTGGGCATCATTCCGAGATTGGAGGTAGCTATGGTGCTATTTGCGCCATGGCTGCCTCCAATACCGGGTCCAGCACCGGTCTGGTTCAATGGGGACTTACCGGTGCATTTCGAACCTGGAGGGACCGGTAAGTCCCCATTGAACCAACCAGGTGCTAATTACGGGCCTGCTCATGGCAGGCCCGTTATTAGCGCCCTGGTCCCTTAGCGGGACCCGTAAAGGATGTGTGGTCTGACCACATGTCCTTTACGGTTTCTGCTAAGGGACCTCGGAATTGGGCGGTAGGGGATTACCGGCACCGGTCTCCTTACCGGTGCCGGTAATCCCTTACCGCCCAACTCATAATGACCCCCATTGTCTTCAACTCAGGTTGATACACAGACTATTGTGTCAGTGGTAAAAAAAAAGGTCCAGTTCAGGGTCAGTACGGGCAGGGCTCCTTTTTTCTTTGTTATGGGGTCTTTTGTTTCTTTTTCCAGAGGACCTTAGGCTTGTTGTCTCTGGTACTGGTAAATAATATCAAGAGTACCTTCTTGATTAGGTTTCTTATCTTTCTCAGCTAATATTATGTTACAACATTTCAATCTTAATGCTGCCCAGAAAGGATTCCTCAATAATCAGCATTGCTTAGATATTTCTGTGCTATAACTACTGTCTCAAGGCTATGTAGGACTATTTGTATTAGGGATGTAACCAGGTGTCCATTGCTGCCACCAGGAGACACTGTGGGTCATTTTGATGACCCTTAGTAGTTGCAAGGTTGTGAAAAATGTCCCCTCAGTGGAACTGTCTTCCTTTACACCATGTAGTGTAATGGTGAGGAGTAAACAAAGGCGATTACTGCCTTTACTCTTCACATTTCCACCACCTGGTGCAAAAGTGTAAATGCCACATACATGCTTTGCAGGTAACAATGGATTCTGATCAAATCTGCCTACTTTTACTAGGTGGTTATTTCAGGCAGATTGCATAGGAATCTGTTGTATTAACATTAGCATACAAATCCATGCTGTTGTTACAGTAACTGCATTTGTTTGGCAGAACGGGAAATGCAGATAGACACTTTACGCCCTCCTCACTCCCCAACTCCAACATACAAATTTAGAAAGATGAGGCAAATCACAAAAGATTAGGTAAACGCAAGTGGTGGTTGGAGGTGAAGAGTGGGAAGTGGTTGTTCGAAGTGAACAGCAGGAGGTGGTTCTAGGCGAACACCACAGGGTAGAGGAGGTAGGAAATTGTGTTTTCAGACAGCCTAGGATGGAACAAGTGGACAGTCATTTCCCAAGGCATGGGGTAGGTGCAAGGTCCAATCTGAAAGGGTTGAGCGATTAATGGGATGAGGAACAGGAGCTTTCCATGATGATGAGAGGGGAAATATCCCTATAGGAGTAGAGAGGAGCAGGACAAAGACATGGCATCAGGGAACTGCTCAAACTAGAGTTCTTAGACCACTCTTTAGAGGCTTCCCTTGTACCTATTGATCCTGGCAGAGACAGAGCAGCAATTACAGATAGACGAGAGGACAGAATTACCTACTGGAAAGTAGCACTGCAGAGGTAAACAGGCAGAGATATTGGACAAGCAGGGAGCAGGAACCCTTTCAAACCTACTTGTACTGGCTTTTGAATTGTCCCCATGATGAGTGAAGGATGCAATGAAACCCTTAAGTCAGAGACTGTATCAAGAGATTGAACTTGTATTGTGTTGATTTCCTCATCTTTTGGTTGCATAATTAAACTCAGTTCCACTCAAATTCTGTGTGTGTGCTATCTCTTTTGCATACCCTTTGGGTACCTGACATACCTTTGAAATGACCATCGTCACATAGTATCAAAGTAACGGTGGTCATCAAATGTACTTTCTCTGGCGCATGGCTAGTGGCATTAATACAAATACTGCTACATATTATCTGAGTCATTGCCTTTAACATCATTACAATAGTACACTGGGCCTCATTACGACCCTGGCGGTCCCGTAATGAAGGGTGCCGGTACAGGCCCGGCACCCTTCATTACTGGATGCCCTATTACAAGGTTCCCTTGCGGGACCCGGAAAGCACGTCTGGTAAAACCAGACGTGCTTTCCGGGTCCCGCGAGGGGACCAAGGAGCTAATAACAAGCCTGTTATTAACTGGCCCGTTATTATCTCCATCCCCATTCCTATGGGGGCTCAAATGGGAATGGGGAATGGTTCTGTGCATGAGGAATTACCGTGTCCTCCAAGGTCGGAATGACCCGGTAATTCCTCATTCACAGACCCCGGAATTGAAGCCCGGTAGGGAGGCAGCCATGGCGCTAATAGCACCATGGCTACCTCCATACTCGTAATGAGGCCCACTATGTTGAAAATGTAAACTCAGGCCTGACAGGCTCACTATTGTAAAACATCAACTGGAGATTTCAGTGACAGTGAAAGTGTTAGACTCCTAAGGGTCTGAACAGACTGGCTCTTGCCCACTTTAGAGCATAGCCAGTGGATTGTGTGGCGTGCTGGGGTAAGGAGTCGGAAAAAGTGGTGGCATGTTCACAATAATCTTTATTTAAATAATAATGAAAACAACCTATCTTTCCCTGTCCTTAAAGGGTTTTCCCTACCTAACTAAAGAATACCTTGGATGCTCGTCGTCAGGGTGGCTGTCAAACTCAGTGTCCATCCTGTGTCCGAACTAACCTACTCTTGTGCTACCAATAATGAAAGACGTTAACACAATTACCTTAATGAGAATGACTTCCTTCTCCTGGTTCAATGTGATCATCGTTAAGGGCTGTCAGAATCCATCGTATTGTTGACCCCGTGGTGTAGCCGACGGATTCTTTTTAGCAATAGAACCCCTGTCTGTATTTTCATAGACTCGGAGGATGTATTCCTCAAAAGAATGGAAGCAGCAAACACCGTCAACCTAAGATACAAAAGAAAACAATTAGAAGTCTTTACATAATTTAAACAAGGAATTTCGAGTTTCTAAGGGAGTAAACCAACTTCTAATATAACGACCACTCCAATTAATATCCCAGAAAACCCAATAATCAGCACATTCTCAGACCTATGAACAAACAATGAAATTCTAATGAATGTGCTGAAAGGATGGATGTATGCTGGTATAAGTGGGAATATGTGTAAGCACTCATCAATGGTGGTAATAGTTGGAGGCCGTATTCTGAAATCCACTGGAGAAATTTGGTAGATGGGGTACCCAGGGATCTAACCCAACGAAACGAGGATGCCTAAGGCAAGAAGACAGTCTCAAGTCCCAGGAACTGACACCGACGGCACGAGGACGCCTAGAAAGATACTAAGCACACACGAGGAAATCCAGTCCATGTGTCAAGGTAAGTCGATTGGGTAACTCCACTTGGCTGAACACTTTTTCAGAGATGTAGCTCGAAGAAAAAGGCGAACTTCTGTAGAAGTACTGGAGTGGGTTTCCTTCGTAACGAAGAATGCCTGGATCGCAGAATGGTTCTTGCGTGAGACGGTGAGCTGTTTCAGAAAGTCTTCAATAACTTGAACGTTCAAAATGTTGTACAGCAGGAGCAAGAATTAGCAGTTCGGTAATACAGACCGGGAGTCAGAGAATACTGGATATCCGCAATAAAGTACTTGAGGAGGAGACAAGGCAGGTACGAGGGATGGACAGTGGTCAGACATGAAGTACACTGTCAAGAAATATAACAAAGTTTATTTACCGAGGCAACAAGACCAAGGGGCAGAGACAAAGCAATCTGTAGAAACGAGAGCCAGGAATTCTGTAACCAGAGAAACAAAGTAGCAGGCAAGATTAGAAATCCCTTCAGCAATCAGAAGCGCCGAACCATAGTGGTTACAATGTTTAAATGAGCCAATTCACACCACGTGATGCACGCGTACGTCACTTGCTTCTGGCTTCCGTACGCGGCCGTAGTTGCCATGGCAGCCTCCAATCCCGGCCGTAGCAACCATGGTAGCAGAAACACCAAGGCTTATGGTTCCTGTAGTACAAATGGAATATCTTGTAATAGCGCTTTACAAAATGAACTGAAGTTTCCTGTGTGGTAATGTGTCTGCGTTTAGCTGTGAACTGTGTGCAATGTTTGCCAGAACGTGTAGTGAGGTGTGCTTGATACCTAGATAATGCCGTAGGCATGACAAGGGCGTATTTCTATAAGTCGTTGATCTCTGATAATAGTTCAACTTCTGTTCTTGTAGAGAATGCCAAGGGAATGTCTCCCTTCTACTGGTCCAACAGTTCAACAACCACTATCTTCTCCTGGTCAACTTGATCAGCTTCCAGGCTGCTGTTTGGTTAAACATTTGCCTTCGTTTCTCATTGAAGAACTATGTGAAAAAAAAACAGGGAAGCTGGTTCAGCTGGTACAGCTGCTTGCTATCTTTGGATAAATTCCTGCAACATTTTTTTTTATCAACCTTTGCAATTCTGCGCAGGCTTCTCTCTTGCTTAAAGGTTATACACTGCCTTGGTTTCCAATACACTGTTATTCCTGGCCTTTCATTACCTTCTGCTTGTTGGTAAGAACAAGGGAAACTGTTCCCATAGTGTCCTTGGTTCCTACTAACACTCTAAAAATGGAGACTGTTCTTGTGGCACTCTCTAGCTTTAGGGTCCTTCTTGAGGGAGACTACTTCCGATATGTTCTTCTCTTTTAGTCTCTTTGACACAACAAATGAGATGAGAAAGATCACTTGTGATGTAATGTTCACACTTGGTATCACAACTCTGGAGATGAGGGAGATTACTCACAAGGCTTTCTTTCCATTGAATACTCTTGTACCATAGCAACAACTACTGAGACGAGGAAGATTGCTTCCGATGCCGTCTTTACATTCGGTACATCTGGCACAAAGACTGAGACAAGGGAGGTCGCTCCTGATGCATTCACTACTTCTATGACAAAGACTGAAACGAGGGAGATTAATCCCGATGCCTTCTTTACATTCGGCACCCTTCCACAATCCCTTACTGGGTCTCCCATGACTCCCTTTACCTCTTTTCTGGTGGGGACATGTCACCAGTTGTTCCTGGGTTGTTGGGTCACTGTGTTCCCGTTGAATGCTCTCCTTGCTTCTCCTTCCATTCCCTGCTGCCATGCTTTGGTTCAGCGGGGTCTGCGGCCAAGCAGTGTCAGTGAAGTTAATGGACCGATTAGTCTACCTCCTCGAGGACATGCCCCCGTCAGTCGGTTCCCAGCTTCCAGTCCAGCCTGCTCTGCGTCGGCTTGCAAAGGACTCCTGCAACCTGCTGTCGGCATCCTCCCAACTGGAGGTTAGCCTCTTTCTTCTAGGTCCGAACTTCCCGGGTCTTCCTGGCTACACACCTCCTTTGCCTCACATTGAGTCCTTTCTTCATTTTTACATCATACAGCTTGGTCCTCCCCAGGGGAGTGTCATAGTCCTTTGTTTGTGTTCATTATGTATTCTTCATACCTCCTCGGGCCACCTCTTCTCAGTACCTTCTGTACTTGACAAAGGAGTAGTTTGTATAACTCCATCAACCTTCTTCGTCACAGTACTCTTGGAAGATGGCTTGAGATCAGACTATGTTTATTTTAGACGTCCCTGAGTATTGCAATAACATACAGTAGTGCTTTCAGCTTTTTTCTCAATAGACTTTGTGGGTTTCATGGTCTCAAGGGCATGAGGGATGCAGAGTTCCTTCACAGAACTGGAGTCCTTTTCCCCATGAGGCAAGTCTCCCTCTGTGAGGTCCCGCTTTCCACCACCCCTAAGCGGACTGTTGCATAGCAGGCTCAACTCCTTAGCCTCACAGGGAAGGGATCCCCCCCGGGGAGAAGTGACGTGTTCCCATGTATTGTGACATACCCTTCTCCTCAAGATTTTGCCTTCCTCTTCTAAGATTAGGGTTTGATTTTCAGGAAAAAAATCATCTTGACTAGAGGTAAAGGTAACCCTTCCCAAAGTAGATGATAGATTGTTCTAATTCAAACCCTCACAGACTGTCTATGGCTAGTTTTAGGGAAGGGGGCTCATCACAGTACTTATTGTATGAAGGAATTCTGGCTGCTCACAGTATGCAGTACTCACCTCACCCATATAAACCAGGACTAGACAGCACCTGAATAGTCCCATGATCTTCTAGTTAGTTGTGTGTCCTTCAGAACAGTGAATTCTGAAAAGGCCAGCTGGGCTTGTCTCTTGTTTTCCAGAAGGGTTGATCACATTGTGGGTCTAACTCTTATTTGGGTGGTTCCCCCTAAGTCCCTGCAAGGCTTGGACTTGAGGAGGGAGAAGCAGCCCAGGCATTTGTAATTCTGGGGCATCCCTGGCGTATTAGCTGGCCTGAGCACCAGGAGTGGGAAGGTTTGTGGGTGACTGCATATGGATATCCCTAGACTTGCAAAAGGGAAGGGCAATGGGAGTGAGCAACAAAATTCGACAGCACTGGATCTCACTGGGGACCACACTTTAGACATGACTTGAGGAAGGATCCCTTTTCTTGCTGTTGCCCTCCCACCACTTCAAAAACATGGGCTGCTTCAATTTTTCAATTTTCTTTTGCACACAGTTACTGGTCTCGAATTCGTACTATACCCACCTACCCTCCCCCAGAAATCTTCAGGCTCCTGAAGGGAGTCTGCCACACAATTTGCATACCACTGTCCCACCCTCTGACTGCTGAAGGAATATGTCAAGGTTTTGTTGTATGGTACTCCGTTATGTTTGGCATTTTGAAAGATGGTTGAGATGGTTCCCCCATCATTCCTCCTACACTTTTCTATCAGCTGTGAGTATGAAGTCGTCCTCACACTGGGTATGCCGGTTCTTCCTGTCATTCCTCCTACACTATTCTATTAAGTGTGAGGATGAAGTCGTTCTCACACTTAGTATGCTGAGGGCTGAGTCCAGCATTCTTTTAAGTGGCTTTGCAGTGCCTGGTCTCTGAATCAGCATATGTCCTCAGCAAATTCCCACCTCCGATATTTCCTGTTCTGCAGTAGCAAGAAGGTTCTGCTTTGCCAGCATGTTGGAAGCTGCAGTTGGGGGTCTGAATCTGGGCACTTTGGCACCAGTTTCTGGCCGCTTTTATATCTGCTTGTTCAGGACACCTGAGCCCCTGCCTTTTGCTCCGTAGTTCATTAGAGCTCTGGGAGTTTGTATTTTGGCTAGGTTTGCTTTCTTTCACAGTCTTTAACTGTGGCTTCTGTGATTCTCTACGTGTGTCTGGGTTTGGACTGTCTAAGGCTAGCGGCATTTGGCTGCTTGATTATAGAACTGTTGAACAGACTGGATACATCTTTGTTGATTGTGTTTGACTTTTTACCCCTCTCCTGTTGGTCTGTTGTTGTGAGGGATGTCCTCCACATTTCCCTCTCTCTATTTTTGGGGTGCAGGTGCTTATGACTCTCCAAGGGATGGAATGTACTTGGTTGTGCATGGAGCGATATAAATTCTTAGTAGTGAGAATATTGGCCAGTCTGATATTTGAAGGTTGGTCTGCATTGTTGGGTGGGTACTGTGACGAGTAGTTGTAGGAGTAATGTGGATTACCAGTGCGGATTGTTACAGACAACCTTCATAGTGTAGGAACTGTGATGAGGAAGAGGAGGTGTAGCAGTAATGGGAATTACCAATGCATAATTGTAGTGGAACACCTTTATAGAGTAGGTAATGTGACGAGTCATTGTTATTGGTTATTTATAACACGCTTAATACCCAGAGGTTTCTAAGCGTGGACCCGGGGATCAAACCTTTGTTGCTGCGCGTCGTCTTGCTTCCAAGGCGAGCGTGTTGCCCCTGAGATTTCCTCCCGAGTAACAATAGGAGTAGGTGGAAGGGAGATTACAGTGCATGAATGGCACAGAGCACCTCCATAGTGTAAGTACTGTGATGAGGAAGAGTAGGTGTAGATGTGATGCGGGTTACCAGTGCATGATCGTCACAAATCACCTTCATAGATGAAGTACTGTGACAAGGAAGAGTAGCTTTAATGGAGATTACTGATGCATGATTGGCACAGGGCACCTTCGTAGTGTGATAATGGGAGTACTGTGATGAAGAATAGTAGGTGTAGCAGTAATGTGGATTACCAGTGCATGATTGTCGTGGAACGCCTTTATAGAGTAATTACTGTGACGAGGAAAGCTAGAAGTAGGTGTAATGGTTATTACGGTACATAATTAGCACAGAGTGCCTTCATAGTGTAAGTACTGTGTTAGGAAAGATTTCTCTTTACAGCACCTTTCCTTCCATTTCTATGGACCCCCCAAACTTTTTTTGCTTTTATTTTAGATTCTGACCTGCTCTTTTTACAGTGCAGTGAAGCCTTAAGCTTCACTACACTGTCTTTTGCTCATTTGTCATGGGAAACCTGACATGTCCTTTGTTTCCCTTAGTCTTGTTACTTTCTTGCCACTTTTGGTAACTTGTTATCACTTTTGTATGTTTTTATCATTGTACAATGCATATTACAATGCAGTACAATGGGGTACACTTTCTGTTTTGCCCTATGTCTAGACTAACACTCTGATGTTGTTTGGTTACTCTAGCTGGTGGCAGCAGTTATTTTTCGCAATAGTTTGGTGTATTTTAATTTAGCCTTACTGCGTTGACCACGTTTGGCTACCAACTGTGGCTAGTGTCCAAATGGCCATGCGACACTGTTTTTCATTTGTCCTTTGGCCATCTTGTCATTAACCCTTCTTCCTGGCCTGTGACTCCAATGATTGTATATATGTATCTATTATTAGTGTTGTGTGATAGTATACCTGTTAGTAGTCATTTCTCTCAGTGTTATCGGGCCATAAATAAATATTTGTATAACTGATTGAGTAAATGTAATCCCTGACTTTTCAATGTGTGTACTCACTGGGGACCCCTTCCAGGCTCACCACCTCTTGAGACTTAGCATAGATCAATTGCTACCTTGAACTGGTTTGGCTACAGCTCCCAGAGTGTTCCCTGTCACTATACTAGGTTGGCCTTCTATGCATCTGTCCACCAGGCCATAGTATAGAAAATCAGTCCTAACATACTGTGAATAGTATGTGCAGGAGTAATGTGGATTACCACTTCAGGATTATCACAGAGCACTTTCATAGTGCAAATACTGTGACAAGAAAGTACATTATTGTCACAGAGCATCTTCATAGTGTAATTACTGCGACAAGAAAGTATATGGATTACCAGTGCATGATTGTCACGGAGCACCTGCAGTGTTAGTTCTCTGATGACGAAGAGTAGGAGTGAGAGTAATGAAAATAACTGTAAATAATCTGACCCCTCATTCTGTATGATTACGCCCTGCAGTCGCCTGGCATTTGCCTGTTAAGAGCTTCCCATTGCGGCGCATCTCTATCTGCTTCTGCGCAGGCACGTGTTGTGGGCGTGGCCAGCACTACAGGTTTAGAGGCGCTATCTGGTTCCGTGCTGGGCAAGTGTTGAGGATTTTGCCAGCACTACAGTTTTTGCTTTACGATGTTGAAATCGAGCTGCTTTTATTGTGTGAATCATTTTGCAGTATTGAATTGGTCTCCTAAAGTGAATCTTCCTTTTTTTGGTAACGTTACGCAACACTTTAATTCAATCGTTTTCTTTTTTTATTTTTAAATGCATATGGTTTATACCTTAAAACCTTACATTTATAACTTTGTTGATTCATGTACATACAATAGAGCAAAAGCAAAACTTTATCCTTTCATGAATAGATGCTGAATTGCAAACCAAAAGCGAATAACTGCAATAGTCATTGATCTGTTGTTCCCAGATAATAAGAGCGACCATCGTTCTCCTGGGTCCAATGTATTTCGGTCTTTCAAATACAATTGGGCAATAATACTGCGTCTTTCTGAGAGCGCTGAACATTGCATCATGATGTGATGGAGGCTCTCGACGGATGCAGGCACTCTGCAAAATCTAAAAGTTTGATCAGGGTCAGTCAGACGATTTCTTATCCCTATGATTTCTTGCGTCGGGAGAATGTTAAACCTGAGTCGCATAAAGATATCGCGTATCTCCAGATCTGGGAGAAGTTTTAGGTAGAGAGGGAGTTCATTCAAGGCTCGGCACTCAGCGTTGCAATTGAGGGTTAGTTTGTAATTATCTTTAGCTTTCTGTGTCTGAAGCCAATCTCGTCTTGCCAAGTACAGTTTTGCCTTTTGTGGTCTATTGATGAGAGTGTCCATGGATAAGTAATTTTCCGTTCGTTGAAGATTGACAAAAGATCTCCATTTATTCAGGGCTGTTGTCTTGATGGTCTCTGGATTCAAGCGAAGAATATTCATGGCTGGAATCTTGTCATTATTCATCAATTTTCTGTAGAGGTCGAATTGTTTCCATCTCACTATTGAGAGAAGTGATTGGAGACCAAGTTCAAATCTGATACGGGAGATTGGAAGTGATAGCGGGAGAGCAAGGACTTTTTTCCAAAAAAATGCTTTCTAATTGATCCCATAGAGTTGTAGTGAGGTTAATCATTGGCTCTGCGGAATATGTCAAGATCGGTGTCACCTTCTGTTTGTAGAACAGTATAACGGGATTCAGGGAACATTTCCCAAATTTTTTGTGAAGGATCAAACCCTGTCTAGCCAACGTGAGGGCCTTAGATTTTAGATAATCGATCCAGGGTTGTTCTGTTTGGGAGTTGTTGATCCAAACTCTCAAGTACTGGAAGGTCAGTACTTGTTCTATTTTTTCTTTTTGTAGGAAAAAAGCAGGTATATTTTTCTGGGCGCCCAACTGTCGAGTCAATAACATGATTTCGAAGGGATTGTGTCCTCCGACGTATTCCTTATCTTGATAGATCATCTCCAGCTTGCTGGCCTCAGAATTTTTTTTTCAGTAGAGGGCGCTGCGTGTCGACATCCCACGAGCCGATGTCCCTCGACAGCCTCCATATCGGCGCCGACGTCATCATGTGTATAAATAGACTCACGCAGCGTCCGTTGCTCAGTTCCGTTTTTCCGTGCTTCGTGGGCCTCGGAATCGCGTTGCTCAGTTCGTTAGTCAGAAAATATATTCTTCATTATTCCTTGAGAATACCAACTCTTACTCGATCGCTTCCTCATCCGAACCGACGACTCCACGGTCCAGCTTCAAAAAATGTCGAGACTGTGGAAAGAAAATGTTGTTGACAGATCCTCACAGGATCTGTTTGTGGTGCCTGGGGTCGGAGCACCAATGTTCGGAGTGCGAGGACTGCATGTCCATGATGGCGAAAGCCTTGAAGGAGCGTAAGGGGAAGCTTGAGAGAGGTAAGACAGTTAAAACTCCTTTGAAAGTTTCCTCGGCAGAGTCGAGACATTCATCTCCTCGCCGACACAGGAAACATTCTCGTTCTAGATCTCAAAGCAGTTCCCACCACTCTTCGAGATCCAAGCATTCAAGTAAGAGACGTCCAAGATCCCCTTCCTCGTCTTCTTCTTCTGTTTCTCCGGAAAGAGTCACCTGCCCCACAAAACATAGCTCTCAGACTGAGTGGGAGGAATGCGGCCTCGACCCCCTCGAAGACAGCTGAGGGAGATACCCTGGGTGAAAGACCCGAAAAATCAAAACGCCGCGAGTCGCTGCACCCGACGAAAAAAACTACTCGAGAGCATCACAAACCCTCGAGCAAAGGCACTGTGCCATCGACGCCATCATCGAAAGTCCCTTCAATGCATAAATCTGCGTCATCAACGCCATTATCGAAGGGCTCATCGACGCATAGGTCGATCGAATCGACGTCGTCTTCGACGCCGACGTCGACGCCGAAAAAGAACAAACCCACGGCCGTCACCACCTCACAGCCCGTGGTCATACCCAGGGTCTCTAACACGACTTCGAGAATGTCATCGACAACCTCGAGTAGGATTCCGATCCTCTCGAGTTCTTCGAGGCCTCTTCCAATCTTCTCAACGCCTTTTTCGGTGTTTTCGAAGCCTTTAACGTCCGCGTCGACGACGTCGACGTTTTCTCAACCAATTATGACAAATTTAGCCCTTTCTGCTCTGGAAATGGGATTTAAGCCATTTCCAAGGTCTGATAATTTCAGACCTTTGTCTTTAATCTATGAGGAAGGGGAGAATTCGGATCAAGAAAGACCCTTTATGGTGCAGAGATCTGCAACACCTGAACGACAGGAATTTACCTCTGAGGAAAATAGGTTAAAGGATCTTCGAGAATCCTTACATGAGGCAAGTGGGTTAGATACTTCCCCAGAAATAGAATTTGCCAAACCAGACCCAGGGGAACATGCCAAGTCCCCTTACAGAATTTTAATGGCAAGAATTATAGAATTCATGGGTTGGTCTACACCTTCACCTGCATTCCAACAGGATGACCTTACAGACATTTTAGTTAAAGGCCCACAGGAGGATCCTGTGGTTCCATTTCAAGCTGCATTACAAAGAAAAATATTGGCTAACTGGGAAACTCCTGAGGTTATCCCGGCGGTTAACAAAAAGTTATCAGCCAAATATAGGGTATCTACTACTGACCCTGAATTTTGGTCTAAACATCCAACTCCAGAGAGTCTGGTTGTTCAAGCAGCAACTGCATCAGGCAGTAGATCGGCATATCCTACTGTTCCACAGGACAGGGATGACAAAAGTTACAACTCTATGGCTGAGAAAGTTTTTTCTGCATGTAGCATGGCGTTGAAATCTATTAACGCTACTTGTACGCTCACAAGGTTCAGCCATACACTTTGGGAGTGTGCTTCATCAGCAGCTGACTGCCTCCCAGAGGGAGAAGAAAGGGAAGCATTTCTAAACATTGTTAAGGATGGTAAAGACGCAATGTGCGAATCCCTTCAAACAGGCATTGATTCTGCTGACAGCATCAGTAGGGCCATGGCGGCAAGTACTACAACCCGCAGATTTGCGTGGTTGTGAAAGTCTGGGTTTGCTTCAGATGTACAAGCCAGACTTTTAAATATGCCCTTTGACGGCTCTTCTTTGTTTGGTAAGAAGGCGGATGACAGCCTAGAAAAGTTACAGACATCCAAAGCAGCAGCAAAATCCCTGTGAGCTGCAATCCGTCAAATACCATATCGCCCCTCAGGAACCTCTTGGAGAGGTAAGTCCTTTCGCTTTTATTCCGCATTCGGAAAAGGCAGAGGACAGTCGGTTCAAAGAGGTCAAAAAAGATTCACCCGAGGTGGACGGGGTAAAAATACAAAATCCGCAGCAGCAGGTGCCTCTTTACCCTCGGCACCTGTATCAGCCGCCTCTAAATCAATCTGAGGACTCTCCTCACAAGACACCAGTAGGGGGCAGGCTAACACAACATCTGACGGAATGGCAGGCTATTACGTCAGATGCTTGGGCATTGGAGACAGTTGCCCAAGGTTACTACCTGCCTTTTCTACGCATTCCTCAGATTCATCCACCGGGGAACAGCTCTCGGAAAGTTCCAGATCCGCTCCTCTTGCAGGAAATTGTAGACCTGCTGGAGAAAGGTGCCATAGAACCGGTATCTGTAGCGGAGAGGAACAAGGCTGGTACTCCCCCTACTTCCTAATACCGAAGAAAGACGGAAGACTGAGACCTATCTTGGACTTACGAGAATTGAACAAGTTCCTCAGGAAGGACAAGTTCAAGATGGTAACTCTCTCTCAGATCCTTCAGGCCCTCCAGCTCCAGGACTGGCTGGTATCTCTGGACCTGCAGGATGCTTATTTCCATGTGCCAATCCATCTCAAACACAGGAAATATCTGAGGTTCGCAATTGGCGGCTCTCAATATCAATTTCGAGTTCTGCCATTTGGACTGACCTCCGCCCGAGGGTCTTCATCAAGCTAATGTCGGTAGTGGCTGCAAGTCTAAGGAGGGAAGGGATTCACGTCTACCCCTACCTGGACGATTGGCTGATCAGAGCTGTATCTCCGGAACAAGCTAAGATCCAGCTAGATTATGTCTGCCACTTCCTTCACAAACTGGGCTTCTCCCTCAATTTAAAGAAGTCACAGATGATACCATCACAGAGACTCCAGTTAATTGGAGCGGTCCTGGACACTTCCCTGGGAAAAGCCTCACTACCAGAGGTGAGGGCTCAAGATATTCTGCAGATGGTCACCAAGTTTCAAAATGCCCAACGTCTCCCAGCCTTCGACTTTTTGAGGTTGCTAGGCCTCATGGCATCCTGCATCTTCCTTGTGCCAGAGGCTCGCCTGAAAATGAGATCTCTTCAGTGGGCACTAAGAACTCAGTGGTCGCAATTCTCAGGTAGAAAGACAGATCTCCTTCAGGTTCCGGACAAGGTGGCTCGAGACCTTCTGTGGTGGGCCTGCCAGGAGAACATCTTGAAAGGAGAACTGTTTTGGCAACCATGGCCGGAGATAACAGTAGTCACAGATGCCTCACTCACGGGGTGGGGAGCCCATGTGTAATGCTCACCTGACTCCCACGGAGGCGCTGGTCTAGTCTGGGTTGCTGTGGCCTCTTCGAGCGTGATGCGCAGAACTCGGAACACTGACTGAACAGGACCCTCAAATCTTGCTTGTCTACAGAATAGTGTGCTTGCTCCCCCCCTTCCCCCCTTCGTTCTTCTCTAACTTCCTCCGAAATCCCCGGTTGAAGCTCACCTTATGGTTTGAAACGATGAACTCTCCATCCTGCTTCTGGTGCAGGGGCGCGTGTTAGTCCAGTTACTTCACTGGTTTTCAGAATGGCGCTGGCAAAATCCACTTGACTTTTCCGAGCGGAACGCCGTAAGTATGAAGATTACAAAAGTTCAAGTGTTGAGCCTCCTTTTCTGTTGCCTTCCTAACCTGTGATCTGTCCTTTATTTCAGGTGCAGAATGAAGGCGATGCGTTGAGGGATTGAATTGCCGATGGCAAACTCAGGTGAGTTAGCGATGGAGGCAATCCCTCTTAATGTCTTTATATTCCTCCAGTAATGTCTTTTGTCCTTTCCCCATAGGGGCCGGGGTGCGGTACCTGCCAACGAAACGGCGCCGACCCGAAATGAGGAATGGTGCACCAACAGAAGGCCGGTAAGTGTTATGGTGGAAAATTAGGCTTTCCTCATATGTTCCTTCTGCTCACCTTTTGTCTCTTCTTCTCTCCCCTAGGCGCAGAGATGTGGCGACCGGTGCAGACAGTCGCGGTGGAGCCAGAAGAACTCCCGAGGACAGGTGAGTGAAGCGCGGCGCTGCAGCGAGCAACGCTGTTCTTTTAAATGAAAGTCTTTTCTCAGGAACAGGAACGCTGGCGTGAAGGTTCCGGATGCAGGTAAGAAGTTTGATAAAATTCTTGGTTTTCATCCTTCTCTTCTCTTCTTTCCTTACAGGTGTTCCAGGATCGAGGCGGGCGTGGCTGGAGAGCAGATGCAGGAGCAGACACGGTGAGCGTTCAGCTGCTTGGATGCAGAACAACGCGAAGCGTGAGCTACTGTCTGGGCGTGGCTTAAATAGCCCCCAAAGTAGTTCCAGGTAAGTATCCTTCCCTGGCCACGCCCGAGTGGCAAAATAGTCCCAATTAAAAAATAGTCCCTTTCAGGTCTCAGGGAGGCCTGAATCTTGCAGCATGGTCTGCATCAGGTAAGTGCACAAAACACCTTCCTTTATGAGCCTGGCGCCTATGGCCTATGGCGCCAGGACTGATGTCCAACATGAGCCTGGCGCCAACGGTGCCAGGACAGAGTCCAAAGAGCCCCTATAAGGGGCCACTGGGCTTTTACCCGGGGGCATTTTGCCTGCTCCCGGGGGTGCTGGGCCTGGCCTGGTGCTCCGGGGGTAGGCATCATGACAGCACTCCCCCCCAAGGCCCCTTCCAAGGTCGTTCCCTCTGGAGGTTTCGGTTTGTTTGGGAAATTCCGATGGAACCTTTTTACCAGCCGAGGTGCATGTACGTGGTCGCTGGGTTCCCAAGACCTTTCCTGAGGCCCGTACCCTTTCCAATCAATTAGATAGAAAAGTTTTGATTTTGAGATCTTAGAATCCAAAATGTTCTTCACCTCGAATTCAGGCTCCCCATCTATCTGGATTGGTTCTGATGGCTTTATTAATCTGGTTCCTGGTTGCACTGGTTTCAGAAGTGACACATGAAAAACGGGGTGAATCCGCATGTTAGCTGGTAGATCGAGCTTGACTGCCACTGGGTTAATTATAGCTTTGATCGAGTAAGGGCCCAAATACCTTGGATTAAAAGTTCGGGGTCCCTTGAGCAATAAGTGTTTGGTAGCCAACCATACTTGGTGCCCTATTTGGTATGGAGGCGCCTCACTCCGATGCAGATCCGCATTCTTTTTGTATTTCCCTTTCGCTTGTTGCAAATGTGCAGTTGCATCCTTGAAGGCTTGAGTTATCGTGGAATGCAAATGGTCCACTGCGGGCATTTCAAGGCTCAGAGGTGAGTCCAGGTCTGAAGTACGTGTCATGATGCCTACCTCCAAGGAGCCAGGCCGGGCCCAGCAACCTCAGAGGCAGACATCATTTTCCCCAGGGAAGTCTCAGCGGGCCCAAGTTGGGGCCCTTTGGACTCAGTCCTGGCGCCTTAGGCGCCAGGCTCATAGCAGAGGATATGTGTTTAAGTGCTTGGGTGCACACTTACCTGATGCAGACCTTGCTGCTTCATCCAGGCCCTCTTGAGGCCTGAATGGGACTACTTTACCTGTAGGACTACTTCACCACCCGGGTGTGGTCGGGGAAGGATACATACCTGGTTGGTGGAAGGATACATACCAGGAACTTCTTCCAAGGCTATTTAAACCCCACCCAAACAGCCACACATGCTTCGCGTTGTTCTGCACCTAGCAGCTGGACGCTCACCGTGTCAGCTCCTGCATCCTGACGTCAGCCACGCCTACCAGCACCCTGGAACACCTGCAAGGGGAGAAAGGAAGAGAATAGGAGAAGAAAAGCCCTTACCTGCTAAATCTGCATCCCGGAGTCATTTCTCCAATGGCTCTGAAAAGGAAGACATCATTTTAAAGGCATTTTGTTTCGATCGCTGCAGCGCTGCATTTTACTCACCTTTGCAAGGCGCTTCCATCTTCAGCAGCGATCTTCCGGATTCAGCTACGCCCCGGCGCCTAGAGGAAAAAAGACAAGAACAAAGGTGAGAGGGAGAAAAGGAATAAGGAAAGCTCAGTTTCCTTTTAAGTCTTACCTGTTGGATTATTCCCACTGCATTTCGGGTCCTGCCGCTTCCTGGCATCTCCGGACCCCGGCCCCTATGGGGAAAAAAGACAAAGACATTGAATGAGCGAATGCAAAGACATTACCTGAGCGCTCATCCAGACCTGTTTCACTTCGGGTCGGCGCCATATCTCCGGCACTCCGAACCCCGGCCCCTAAGGGGAAAAAGACATAAGCATTAGCGCTTGCTGCAATTAGACAACAAACATTATTATTAAGCTTGAACTTTTGAACAGAACTTTTACAGCGCCTTACCTGAACAGTCAAGCTTACCTGAACTCCCATCAATCCTCAATCCAGTGAAGTAACTGGGTTTCAATGCGCCCCTGCATCAGAAGCAGGATGGAGAGCTCATCCTTCCAAACCCTAAGGTGAGGCTTCACGGGGAATCGTGGAGGAGGTATCGTGGAGGGTTGGAAGGGAGTGGGAGGCTTGAGCATTGTTCCACAGTTGGTAATACTCCCTTTTCACGCACAGGAGGGTATCCAACGAGCCAGGGAAGCCAGAATAGAGGGGCCCTTCCTGTCCATCTTCAGAGTTCTGCGCCTTCGACGCCGCGCCTCCGTGGGAACCAGGTGAGCGTTACAGAACGCGAAGCCTTACCACAATTTCCCACCTGGGCGCTATGGAGACTTCCGAGACAGATCAGCTGGCCCATCTTTTAGGGGAATTACGGGCAGAAGTGCACTCAGCCCGCCAGGAGACTAATGCTCTCAGAAGGGAACTAATCCTATCCAAGGAAAGAACTGATGATCTGGCCAAAAGATTATTGCAGGGCCAGGCAGAGCACACTCCTTTACCTGTTTGCGGAGATATTTCTACAACAATGGGTTCGAATAACCCGGTACAAATCAATCTACCTGGACACATGCCTTTGGCCCCGCCGGAACGTTTTGCGGGGGATCCCAAGAAATATGCCGTTTTTATGAACCAATGCCGTTTACACTTTTTATGCAGGCCCGGGGCCTTCCCCAACGACCAGACCAAAGTAGCCTTTGTACTATCTTACCTCAGTGGCTGTGCTGCCGATTGGTCTATTCCATTGGTAAATCAGGATGATCCCATTCTCCGGGATTTCCAGGGCTTCCAGGCCAGCATGGAAAGATTGTTCGCTCGACACTCGCAGGGACAGGCCCTTGACAACGAACTGCTATCCTTACGACAAGGTAATCAGGATCTTTTGTCCTATATCGCCACCTTTAATAGACTAGTTGTGGAAACCGGATGGCCTGAAAATAAAAGGATCACATTGTTTCATCGAGGCCTGCGTGGAGAGCTTAAAGATGTTATAGCTCAGATAGTAGATCCACCCCAGGCCTGCACAGACTACATAGACTTAGTGGTTCAACTTGATCACAGACTTCAAAATAGAAAAGCAGATCGGCTCAAGTATGAAACCAGAGTACCTATCAAGACCCACGTTAACTCCAAGAGTACTGACGTTTCCGAACCTATGCAAATTGGCAGTGTTAAAGGACCATTAACGCAGAAGGAACGAGAGAGAAGGCGACAAATGCAACTTTGTCTGTATTGCGGAACTTCCGGTGACTTTCTTCAAAGTTGTCCAGTTAAACCACCCAAGAAGGTGGTTGGAGCCACTGATAACGAGTTATTGACACCTGGTTCGGGAAACGACCTAGCCCGACAAGCGTAGGGGTCCGCTTGCCGAGCTTGAAAACAAACTCTTTGACCTCGCATTTTGTCATGCCAATGGTGCTTGTGAACCCAAAACAGCCTCAGCAGTTGCATGCTATAAAAGCATACATAGACAGTGGAGCTATTGGAAATTACATAGACCGTGAATTGGCTTCCAGAATTAAGCTTCCTCTCCGCCCGAAAGTAACCCAAGATGTAATTACTACAGTTGATGGAACCGAAATAGCCTCAGGGCCTGTAACGCATTCCACAGTTGAAATCACTCTGGTGGGTCAGGACGGACATCGGGAAGCAATCGTGTTTGATGTGATCAAGGCCCCACAATTTCAAGTACTTCTTGGTATCCCTTGGTTAGAAACACATAATCCGAGAATAGACTGGCGAGCAAAGAAGATAACTTTTCCTGATTGTGAACCAACCTGTTACCCAAGGAATCCAGCTATGGGTCTAGCCTCTGTAACTTCCACCCCTGTACAGCTACCATCTGAATACCAAGAATTCCAAGACGTTTTTCAGAAAGAGCAGGCTAACACCTTACCTCCCCATCGATCTTACGATTGCCAAATCGACTTGGTACCCAATGCACAACTACCTTGTAGTAGGATTTATGCTCTTACTGAACCTGAGAACCTGCATTTGCGCCAGTATTTGGATCAATACCTGGCCAATGGCTTCATTCGCCCATCAAAGTCACCAGTCTCTTCCGCTTTGTTCTTCGTACCTAAAAAGGAAGGAGACCTTAGGGCCTGTATTGACTACCGCGCCCTAAATCAGATAACGATTAAGAATCGTTACCCTTTGCCCCTGATACCTGAGCTTATCGACCAAGTAAAAGATGCTTGTGTGTACACCAAGCTAGATCTCCAAGGAGCTTACCACCTGGTACGTATAAAAGAGGGCGACGAGTGGAAGACTGCATTCCGCACCAAATTTGGGCTCTTCGAATATCAAGTAATGCCCTTCGGTTTGTGCAACGCACCTGCCGCCTTTCAGTACTTCATGAATGATGTTCTTCGGGAACTTATCGATGTTTGTGTCATCGTTTATATTGACGACATCCTGGTGTATTCCTCCTCAGAATCTGATCACAGAAACCATGTTAGGGCAGTTCTTGAGAAATTGCGCCAGCACAAATTATTTGCCAAGCTCGAAAAATGCGTTTTTCATACCACAGAAGTGGAGTTTCTCGGATTCATCCTGACACCTCAAGGAATCCGAATGGACTCGCGGAAAGTGGACGCCATTCTCAAATGGCCATCTCCTAGCTCTGTGAAGGGAGTGCAAAGCATGCTTGGCTTTGCCAATTTCTATCGAAGGTTCATCCCAGAATTTTCTCGAACTGTTCAACCCATCACAGCTCTCCTAAAGAAAAATAAACACTTTGAATGGACTCTTGAGGCTGAACAAGCCTTTCAGGACCTGAAAACCAAATTCACCTCTGCACCTGTATTGAAGCACCCGCGCCCAGATCTCCCTTACGTCGTGGAAACCGATGCATCCAGTTCGGCCATGGGAGCTGTCCTGTCGCAAAGAGACCCAGAGACTAACCAACTACACCCTGTAGCCTTTTGGTCCAGAAAATTCTCTCCACCTGAACTCAATTACGCAATTACCGACAAAGAACTACTGGCTATTAAATCAGCTTTCAAGGCTTGGCGTCACTATCTTCTCGGTGCAAGACACACCATCACCGTAATTACGGACCACAGAAATTTGCAGTATTTAAAGACGGCCAAAGCTCAATCTTCGCGACAACTCCGATGGGCTTTATTCTTTGCGGAATTTGATTTTGTAATTACCTATCGCCCTGGCTGCAAGAATGGTAAGGCAGATGCCTTATCCCGGATAGGCATGGAAGAACCCAATTTGAGTTTAGAACCTGTGCCAATCATACCGGAACAAAGAATTCTGGGCTTGACTTCATTGCAAACCATTGAGGACATCCAAGCTCAAGTAAAACAGCTTTTTGACTCTTCTGCCTTACTGGAATGGAGTCAAAAGGGTCCTCACTACACCGTTAAGGATGATTTACCCTACTTCCAAGAGCGGTTATTTCTGCCAAGTAAAGAATTGCAGGAACTTGTCATTACCCGTCATCATGAATCATTAATGGAAGGACACCCCGGTATCGCGAAAACAGAAGAAAAGATCAAACGCCACTTCTGGTGGCCTTCTTGGAGAAAAGACATAAAGTCATTTGTGTTGTCTTGCGGAATCTGTGCCCAAAATAAGAGTCAAAAGAAAAGGCCAGCCGGCCTACTTCAACCTTTGGACATTCCACCAGCACCTTGGCACACCTTGTCAATGGACTTTATAACTGACCTGCCTCCTTGTGGTGGTTACAACACGATTCTCGTAATAGTGGATCTATTCTCCAAAATGGCCCATTTTATCCCTTTAAAAGGATTGCCGTCAGCTTCCACCTTGGCCAAGGAATTTATGGAAAATATAGTGCGGTTACATGGTTTCCCTTCCATATTAGTCTCAGACCGTGGAAGTCAATTTATCTCCCACTTTTGGAAGAAATGTTGCCAACTAGCACAAATAGACGTGCGGTTATCCACCAGCCACCACCCCCAGACCGACGGACAAACCGAGAGAACCAATCAGACTCTTGAGCAATATCTGCGGTGCATGTTACACCAATCCGAGTTAAATTGGAAAGACATCCTTTGGATTGCAGAATATGCATACAACATTTCAGTGCATTCTGGAACCGGACAGACTCCTTTTTATACCCTGTATGGTCACCATCCTCGGACCTCTGACCTAGATCCACCTCTGACCCTGGAGATGCCTGCAGTAAATCACCTACATTCCACAATAACCCAAGCCTTCAAAGAAGCTACAACCCACTTACAGCAAGCCAAGAAAAAGTATAAAGAAAACGCTGATTTGCACCGAAGTAAAACTCCTCCTTACCAAGTAGGAGATCAAGTATGGCTAGCAACTAAACATCTACCCCTCAAGGGTCAGCGAACTTTTAATCCCAGATTCATTGGGCCTTACCCCATCAAAGCTATTATCAACCCAGTGGCCTTTAAACTCGATTTACCATCCAACATGCGGATTCATCCCGTTTTTCACGCATCTCTTCTAAAACCAGTACAACCTGGAACCAGACTGTCTGAGCCCCCAGGCCCTGTCCAAATTAATGGAGAATTAGAATTCGAAGTGAAAGACATTTTAGATTCCAAGATAGTTAAGTCGAAACTCTTCTATCTTGTTGATTGGAAAGGATATGGACCTCAGGAAAGATCTTGGGAACCCAGTAACTATGTTCACGCACCACGATTAATTCAACGATTCCATCGAAGATTCCCGCACAAACCAAAACCCCCGGAGGAAAAGACCTTGGGAGGGGCCTTGAGGGGGGGTACTGTCATGATGCCTACCTCCAAGGAGCCAGGCCGGGCCCAGCAACCCCAGAGGCAGACATCATTTTCCCCAGGGAAGTCTCAGCGGGCCCAAGTCGGGGCCCTTTGGACACAGTCCTGGCGCCTTAGGCGCCAGGCTCATAGCAGAGGATATGTGTTTAAGTGCTTGGGTGCACACTTACCTGATGCAGACCTTGCTGCTTCATCCAGGCCCTCTTGAGGCCTGAATGGGACTACTTTACCTGTAGGACTACTTCACCACCCGGGTGTGGTCGGGGAAGGATACATACCTGATTGGTGGAAGGATACATACCAGGAACTTCTTCCAAGGCTATTTAAACACCACCCAAACAGCCACACATGCTTCGCGTTGTTCTGCACCTAGCAGCTGGACGCTCACCGTGTCAGCTCCTGCATCCTGACTTCAGCCACGCCTGCCAGCACCCTGGAACACCTGCAAGGGGAGAAAGGAAGAGAATAGGAGAAGAAAAGCCCTTACCTGCTAAATCTGCATCCCGGAGTCATTTCTCCAATGGCTCTGAAAAGGAAGACATCATTTTAAAGGCATTTTGTTTCGATCGCTGCAGCGCTGCATTTTACTCACCTTTGCAAGGCGCTTCCATCTTCAGCAGCGATCTTGCGGATTCAGCTACGCCCCGGCGCCTAGAGGAAAAAAGACAAGAACAAAGGTGAGAGGGAGAAAAGGAATAAGGAAAGCTCAGTTTCCTTTTAAGTCTTACCTGTTGGATTATTCCCACTGCATTTCGGGTCCTGCCGCTTCCTGGCATCTCCGGACCCCGGCCCCTATGGGGAAAAAAGACAAAGACATTGAATGAGCAAATGCAAAGACATTACCTGAGCGCTCATCCAGAACTGTTTCACTTCGGGTCGGCGCCATATCTCCGGCACTCCGAACCCCGGCCCCTAAGGGGAAAAAGACATAAGCATTAGCGCTTGCTGCAATTAGACAACGAACATTATTATTAAGCTTGAACTTTTGAACAGAACTTTTACAGCGCCTTACCTGAACAGTCAAGCTTACCTGAACTCCCATCAATCCTCAATCCAGTGAAGTAACTGGGTTTCAACGCGCCCCTGCATCAGAAGCAGGATGGAGAGCTCATCCTTCCAAAACCTAAGGTGAGGCTTCACGGGGAATCGTGGAGGAGGTATCGTGGAGGGTTGGAAGGGAGTGGGAGGCTTGAGCATTGTTCCACAGTTGGTAATACTCCCTTTTCACGCACAGGAGGGTATCCAACGAGCCAGGGAAGCCAGAATAGAGGGGCCCTTCCTGTCCATCTTCAGAGTTCTGCGCCTTCGACGCCGCGCCTCCGTGGGAACCAGGTGAGCGTTACAGTACGAGGGTGATTTCCATATAGGGTATAAAAGGGGCTTTGTCCAGTTCCAGAGTGTACCGAGTTATTGTATGCATATTCGGCCACCCATAAAATATCCTTCCAATTACCCTCCGATTGGTGCAACATACATCGTAGGTATTGTTCAAGGGTCTGGTTCGTTCTCTCCGTCTGACCATCGGTCTGTGGGTGGTGGCTGGTTGAGAGTCTTACGTCGATTTGTGCCAGTTGACAAAACCTTCTCCAAAAATGAGAAATAAACTGACTTCCCCGGTCGGGGACTAGTATGGACGGGAATCCATGCAAACGGATGATATTTTCGAGGAATTTCTTGGCTAGGACAGAAGCTGAAGGTAATCCTTTCAACGGAATAAAATGGGCCATCTTGGAAAATAAATCCACCACAACCAGAATAGTATTGTATCCATTACAAGGGGGCAGGTCCGTGATAAAATCTAGTGACAAGGTGTGCCAAGGTGCTGGTGGAATGTCTAAAGGCTGAAGAAGACCGGCGGGTTTTGTCTTTTGGCCTTTGTTTTGGGCGCAAACTCCACAGGACATCACGAAAGATTTAATATCCTTTCGCCAGGAAGGCCACCAGAATTGTCGTTTAATTTTTTCTTCAGTTTTGGCAATGCCAGGATGTCCTTCCATCAGGGTATCATGATGACGGGAAATAACCAGTTCTTGCAACTCCTTTTTCTGGCAGAAATAAGCGTCCTTGGAAGTAAGGTAGGCCATCGTTGACCGAAAAGTAAGACCCCCTTTGGATCCAATCCTGCAAGGCTGTAGAGTCCAGGAGTTGTTTTACCCGTGCTTGAATGTCTTCAAGGGTTTGTAAAGAGGTTATCCCCAAAATTCTTTGTTCGGGAATTATCGGCACAGGTTCTGAGTTTGTGTCTATTTCTCCCATTCCTATTCGAGATAGCGCGTCCGCTTTGCCATTCTTACAGCCGGGGCGGTAAGTGATTACAAAATCGAACTCAGCAAAGAACAAAGCCCATCGGAGCTGACGTGACGATTGAGCCTTGGCAGTTTTTAAATATTGTAAGTTTCGGTGATCAGTTATCACGGTGATGGTATGCCTGGCGCCAAGAAGATAATGCTGCCAAGCCTTAAAGGCGGACTTAATGGCTAATAATTCCTTGTCGGTGATTGCATAATTTACCTCAGGCGGCAAGAACTTTCTGGACCAAAATGCTACGGGGTGCAGTTGGTTGGTTTCAGGGTCTCTCTGAGACAGGACCGCTCCCATGGCTAAGCTGGACGCGTCGGTTTCGACTATATATGGGAGATCGGGACGCGGGTGCTTCAAAATAGGTGCCAACGTGAATTTAGCTTTCAATTCCTGAAAGGCCTGTTCGGCTTCCTCGGTCCATTCGAAGCGTTTATTTTTTCGCAAGAGTGCAGTGATGGGTTGTACCACACGTGAAAATTCCGGGATAAATCTGCGATAAAAATTAGCAAAACCAAGCATGCTTTGGACACCTTTCATCGAACTGGGTGATGGCCATTTGAGGATGGCATCCACTTTTCGTGAGTCCATGCGGACCCCTTTAGGTGTCAGGATGAATCCAAGAAACTCAACCTCGGTGGTATGGAAAACGCACTTTTCCAGCTTTGCAAACAGTTTGTGCTGGCGCAATTTCTCAAGGACGGCCCTGACATGCCTTCTGTGATCAGATTCCGAAGAGGAGTACACCAGAATGCCATCGATATATACGACAACACAAACATCGATGAGTTCCCGAAGGACATCGTTCATGAAGAATTGGAAGGCAGCAGGCGCGTTGCACAACCCGAAAGGCATCACCTGGTATTCGAATAATCCATATTTTGTACGCAAGGCCGTTTTCCATTCGTCGCCTTCTTTTACTCACACCAGATGATAAGCCCCCCGGAGATCTAACTTGGTGTATACGCAAGCGTCCTTCACCTGGTCAAGGAGTTCAGGGATCAGAGGCAGAGGGTAACGGTTTTTAACAGTTATCTGGTTCAATGCGCAGTAGTCGATACAAGTTCTAAGGTCGCCTTCTTTTTTGGGCACGAAGAACAAAGCCGAGGATGCCGGAGACTTTGACGGGCGAATGAAATCATTGGCTAGGTATTGATCTAAATATTGTCTCAAATGCAGATTCTCAGGTTCAGTAAGGGCATAAATCCTGCTACATGTCATGATGCCTACCTCCAAGGAGCCAGGTCCGACCCAGCAACCCCAGAGGCAGGCATCATTCCCCCCAGGGAAGTGCCAGCGGGCCCAAGCTCGGGCCCTTTGGACACAGTCCTGGCGCCTTAGGCGCCAGGCTCATGTTGGACCCCTGTCCTGGCGCCTTAGGCGCCAGGCTCATAAAGCTAGACATGTGTTCAAGTGTTTTAATGTGCACTTACCTGATGCAGACCATGCTGCTACATCCAGGCCCTCTTGAGGCCTGAATGGAACTACTTTACCTGTGGGACTACTTTCCACCTGGGTGTGGTCGGGAAAGGATACATACCTGATCGGTGGAAGGATACATGCCTGGAACTTCTTCCAAAGCTATTTAAACCACGCCCGATCAGCAACTCACGCTTCGCGTTGTTCTGCTCCTCGCAGCTGGACGCTCACCGTGTCAGCTCCTGCATCTGGACTTCAGCCACGCCTTTCAGCATCCTGGGTCGTCTGCAAAGGGAGATAAGAGAGAATTGGAGAGAAAGAAGACCTTACCTGCTAAAGTTGCATCACGGGGACATCACACCGACGATCCTGAAAGGGAAGGCATCATTTTAAATGCATTTCGCTTCGATCGCTGCAGCGCTGCATTTCACCCACCTTTCCTGGGCGCCTCCATCTTCAGCAGCGATTATCCGGATCCGCACCCACTTCCCAGAGCCTAGAGAGAAAAGACAAGAAAACAAGGTGAGAGAAGGAAGGGAAATAGGAAAAGCTCAGTTTCCTTCTAAGACTTACCTGTTGGGTCATTCCCATTTCATTTTGGGTCCTGCCGCTTCCTGGCATTCCGGACCCCGGCCCCAATGGGGAAAAAAGACAAAGACATTGAATGAGCGAATGCAAAGACATTACCTGAACGCTCATCCAGAACTTACACTTCGGGTCGGCGCCATATCTCCGGCATTCCGAACCCCGGCCCCTAAGGGGAAAAAGACATAAGCATTAGCGCTTGCTGCAATAAGACAATGAACATTATTATTAAGCTTGAACTTTTGAACTTGCAACAGAACTCTTACAGCGCCTCACCTGAATAGTCAAGCTTATTTTGAACTCCATTCAAACCTCAATCCAGTGAAGTAACTGGGTTTCAACGCGCCCCTGCATCAGAAGCAGGATGGAGAACTCATCCTTCCAGACCCTAAGGTGAGACTTCACGGGGAATCGTGGAAGGGTATCGAGGAGGGTTGGAAGGGAGTGGGAGGCTTGAGCATTATTCTGTCAGTAGGTAATACTCCCTTTTCACGCACAGGGGAATATTCCTGCGAGCCAGAAAAGCCAGAGTAGAGGGGCCCTTCCTGTCCATCATCAGAGTCCTGCGCTTCACCATTGAAGAAGCATCAGCACTCGAAGCCAGACCTGCACCTCCGTGGGAATCAGGTGAGCGTGACACTACAAGGGGGTTGTGCACCGGGCACCAGATCGATTTGGCAATCGTACGATCTGTGGGGAGGTAACGTGTTGGCCTGTTCCTTTTGGAAGACGTCCTGAAAGTCTTGGTATTCCGGAGGTAGTTGCATGGAGACAGAGGTTACAGACGCTAGACTAATCTTCAGATTTTCTGGGTAGCAGGTTTGTGCACAATCCGGGAAGGTTATTCTCTTCGCTCGCCAATCAATTCGAGGATTATGTGTCTCTAACCAAGGGATTCCGAGAATAACCTGAAACTGTGGAGCCTTGATTACATCAAACACAACTGCCTCACGATGGCCGTCCGGATCTATAGGTGTCACCTCAGCAGTGGAATGTGTTACCGGTCCAGAGGCAATTTCGGTTCCATCGACTGTGGTGATGACATCTTTGCTGGTTTTAGGACGCAGAGGGAGGTTAATCCTAGAAACCAATTCACGATCCACATAATTTCCTATAGCCCCACTATCGATGTATGCCTTTATTGCATGCAACCGCTTAGGCTGTTCCGGATCTACGAGGACCATTGGCACAATGAAATGCGAGGTCTGAGAGTTAGTTTTCAAGCTTGGCAAGCGGACCCCTACGCTTGTCGGGCGTGGTCGTTTCCCGAAACAGTGTCTTCATGGTTTTTATCAGCGGCTCCTACCACCTTCTTGGGTGGTTTTGCCGGGCAATCTCGTAGAAAGTGTCCAGAGGACCCACAATAAAGACATAATTGCATCTGCCGTCTTCTTTCACGTTCTTTTTGAGTTAAAGGTCCTTTAACCCCTCCGATTTGCATAGGCTCAGAGACATCAGCACCCTTGGTGTTAGCGTGGGTCTTGACCAACACCCGGGTCTCAAACTTGGACCGATCTGCTTTTCTGTTCTGAAGTCTGTGATCCAATTGGACCACTAAGTCTATATATTCTGTGCATTCTTGGGGCGGATTTACAACTTGGGCCAGGACATCTTTAAGTTCTCCGCGTAGACCTCGATAAAATAACGTGATTCTTTTATCCTCTGGCCACCCAGTTTCCACAATTAGTCTATTAAAGGTTGCAATGTAGGATAGGAGGTCCTGATTGCCCTGTCGCAGGGATAGGAGTTCGTCATCCAGAGCCTGCCCCTGAGAGTGTCGAGCAAATAACCTTTCCATGCTTGCTTGAAATCCTTGAAAATCACGGAGAATCGGGTCATCTTGAGTAACCAGTGGAACTGACCAATCGGCAGCACAGCCGCTGAGATATGACAATACAAAGGCTACTTTGGTCTGGTCATTAGGGAAGGCCCCAGGTCTGCATAGGAAGTGCAAACGACACAGATTCATGAATACGGCGAATCGTTTGGGGTCCCCAGCAAAGCGTTCGGGTGGGGCCAGCGGCATGTTTCCAGGTAGATTAATCTGCACAGGGTTACTGGGAACCACAGGAGCGGGGTTCCCCCCGGAACCGGGTAGAGGAGTGTGTTCAGCTTGACCTTGCAAAAACTGTCTAGACAGGTCATCAGTTCTTTCCTTTGATACAATCACTTCCCTCCTGAGAGCATTAGTCTCTTGACGAGCGGCGTGTACTTCGGCCCGTAATTCCCCCAGTAGTTGGGCCAACTGATCAGTCTCAGAAGTTTCCATAGCGCCTGGGTGGGAATTTGTAGGAAGGCTTCGCGTTCTGTAACGCTCACCTGACTCCCACAGAGGCGCTGGTCTAGTCTGGGTTGCTGTGGCCTCTTCGAGCGTGATGCGTAGAACTCGGAACACCGACTGAACAGGACCCTCAAATCTTGCTTGTCTGGCCCCTAGGAATATCCTTCTGCAGATGAGAAAGGGGATTAACAGTCTACAGAATAGTGTGCTTGCTCCCTCCTTCCCCCCTTCGTTCTTCTCTAACTTCCTCCGAAATCCCTGGTTGAAGCTCACCTTATGGTTTGAAAGGATGAACTCTCCATCCTGCTTCTGGTGCAGGGGCACGTGTTAGTCCAGTTACTTCACTGGTTTTCAGAATGGCGCTGGCAAAATCCACTTGACTTTTCCGAGCGGAACGCCGTAAGTATGAAGATTACAAAAGTTCAAGTGTTGAGCCTCCTTTTCTGTTGCCTTCCTAACCTGTGATCTGTCCTTTATTTCAGGTGCAGAATGAAGGCGATGCGTTGAGGGATTGAATTGCCGATGGCAAACTTAGGTGAGTTAGCGATGGAGGCAATCCCTCTTAATGTCTTTATATTCCTCCAGTAATGTCTTTTGTCCTTTCCCCATAGGGACCGGGGTGCGGTACCTGCCAACGAAGCGGCGCCGACCCGAAATGAGGAATGGTCCACCAACAGAAGACCGGTAAGTGTTATGGCGGAAAATTAGGCTTTCCTCATATGTTCCTTCTGCTCACCTTTTGTCTCTTCTTCTCTCCCCTAGGCACAGAGATGTGGCGACCGGTGCAGACCGTCGCGGTGGAGCCAGAAGAACTCCCGAGGACAGGTGAGTGAAGCGCGGCGCTGCAGCGAGCAACACAGTGCTTTTAAATGAAAGTCTTTTCTCAGGAACAGGAACGCTGGGGTGAAGGTTCCGGATGCAGGTAAGAAGTTTGATAAAATTCTTGGTTTTCACCCTTCTCTTCTCTTCTTTCCTTACAGGTGTTCCAGGATCGAGGCGGGCGTGGCTGGAGAGCAGATGCAGGAGCAGACACGGTGAGCGTTCAGCTGCTTGGATGCAGAACAACGCGAAGCGTGAGCTACTGTCTGGGCGTGGCTTAAATAGCCCCCAAAGTAGTTCCAGGTAAGTATCCTTCCCTGGCCACGCCCGAGTGGCAAAATAGTCCCAATGAAAAAATAGTCCCTTTCAGGTCTCAGGGAGGCCTGAATCTTGCAGCATGGTCTGCATCAGGTAAGTGCACAAAACACCTTCCTTTATGAGCCTGGCGCCTATGGCGCCAGGACAGAGTCCAAAGAGCCCCTATAAGGGGCCGCTGGGCTTTTACCGGGGGGCATGATGCCTGCTCCCGGGGGTGCTGGGCCTGGCCTGGTGCTCCGGGGGTAGGCATCATGACACCATGCCAACGACTTGACCATCAGCGGTCGTTGGTCTCCATCGGATTCCAGACTACATATCAACCTGTTAGAGCTGAGAGCAATCAGACTAGCGCTGAAGGCTTTTCTGCCGTCTGTACAGGGGAAAAATATCCTGATAATGACAGACAACACAGTGGCCATGCACTACCTCAACAAAAGAGGAGGCGTAGGATCACTGCCTCTGTGCAGAGAGGCGATGCAGCTCTGGCTTTGGGCAATCCAAGAAGGAATCTCTCTATCGGCAGTTCACTTAGCCAGAGAGAAAAACTTGACGGCGGACGCTCTGAGCAGGCAGAGTACAGTCTCCCAAGAGTGGGAACTAGCTCAGGAAGTCCTTCAAGAGATCTTCACCCTTTGGGGAACCCCTCAAGTGGATCTGTTTGCCACCAGCATCAACAGGAAGTGCGATCAGTTTTGTTCACGGTAATTTCCCCCGAGAGGAGCTCTAGGGGTCGCATTCGTAGTGGACTGGGAGTTTCCACTTCTGTACACGTTTCCTCCATCCCTGTCATTCCTCAAATGATCAGGAGGTTGAGAAGGTTCCGGAAAGCCATGATCCTAGTTGCCCTGGACTGGGCCAGGAGAACGTGGTACCCGGACCTTCTGGATATATCCATCTGCCCTCCAATTCGTCTTCCACTCAAGGAGAATCTTCTCTCGCAGAAGGGAGGTCATGTTCTCCATCCAGACATCAGAACCCTCAACCTTCACGCTTGGTATCTGAAAGGTTGAGATACAAGGATTGGGACCTCCCAGATGACATCATGGAGGTGTTGCTTTCGGCAAGAAGGCCAGCAGCAAAGACTTTATACGGCTGCCGTTGGAACAAATTTTGCAGCTGGTGTAGAGAAAAGAATATCGACCCCTTTTCGTGTGGTACACTAACAGTGTTATCTTTTCTACTCTATTTGGCAAATTCGGGCCTTCAGGTTGTCACTATCAAGGGATATCTCGCAGCGCTATCGATCTTCAAGCGCACTGCAGAGGAACCATCGTATTTCAAGTTACCCTTAGTAATACAATTTCTGAAGGGATTAACCAATGTCTATCCTCGGAGTCCGTGAGCAGAGTCCAGTCTGCAGCAGAAAGAGCAGGAGTGAGGAGCTGCAGCTACGACCCACGATCTTTGTTTCCAGTGTGCCTTTAAGAAAAAAAAAGGCACTATTTTCTTTAAAAACATTAGGAGAGCGCGGAGCGCGCGCGGAGTCCGTGAGCAGAGTCCAGTCTGCAGCAGTCCGCAGCAGGCAGCAGCAGCAGCAGCAGCTCGCGGCTTGTGACTGAATACAAGTCAAGAGGTAAGAGACTTTCATGGGGGATAATAGGCCGTTCACTCGGCTTAAGTTAAAACAAACCCAGCAATCTTTATCTATAATGAACAGTAATACTATGGACACTGACCTGCATTTAAACAGTGCCCCTAGAAATGACCTTGAAATCGAGGGTGATCTAAGACAGCACATACCCCTTGACGCAATTAAGGGAGGAGAAAGTAGTGTGAATGGACTGATAAATTCCGCCACTCCCGCTACCTCTATTACCCAATGCATAACAGGTACAACAATGGAAGCGCGCAAAGAAATTGCAGCGCCGGTCTCCTTAGAAGCCCCCCTTCTCACAGAACTTGAGCCGGCGAGTGTGTCGTCCTCTGATGAACTGGTAATTGAACCGGCAAATGACTTAGTGCAAGCCCAGGCGCCGGAAGAGGTCTGCGCAGTGAACTTTGATGTTGAACTATTGTCAGCACCGCAACAATTACACCTGCGTGACCAAGCAACAAATGAAAACGCCTGTGTGGCGGTTGAGAGTAACGCAGTGTTAAAGAAAGGAATGGTTAACAAGGAAAAGGCTCTCGTTGAAATTCACCTCGAACCAACGGACTCGCACATTACTAACGGCAGAAACGTTAGGAATTGCTTTAATTCAGGCGGTAACCCGAGCAACGAGACAAATCATTGGGAAGTTGATCTAAACAGAGACAACGTGGAATCGGACGTGATTGAGATAAATGTTGAGGCATTTCAATCACCTTTTGATGTAACAGACAACGAACTGCTTGCACTTGAAGTTCCGAATATTGTACTTGATCCAAACTTGCTGAAATGTACCTTTCCATTGTCCGTTAAACACCATGCAAACCTGCGCAAAGAAAGCACGCCAATACAAAAAACCACAAACGGCGCTATGGCTTCTAACCAAATCAAACCAACAATGTTTTCATGCAATAGAGATGTGTTAAAATCCTCTAATTTATCAACTAGTGGTAACACCGTATCGGAGCTGTAACCTTAAACTCGTCCAATGGCTTACAACAGGGTCTCTCTATTGCATTGCCGCAAAAAGAGATTGACTTTGCAGCGCGAGAAGCACGCCTGACTAAGAGACTTCTAGCTGATTTTGAAGAAATAAAAGAGAGATTAGCTACAAGCTTCTCTCATGGAACTTTAAGTAATAACTGCTCGGCGGAAACTCTCACTGACACTAATATTGGAGGGGACCCTGAGTATATCTCCAGTGGCAAAGCGTCAGGTTCGAACCAGAAACACGCAGAAAAGAAGCACATTACAGATTGCCTGGACCCACATCCAGCTATTGCAATAACACCTTACTCAAAATGTCAAGGAAGGCACTTCTGCACCAAGGCTGACATCAGCTCAAAAACAAAGAACCAGATGGGATATGCCCGTGATGAACAAACTCTGCCACAGCCAAAATGTATTTCATCAACCAGCAGGAGCGACCAGAGCATTCCAAGCAAGGAAAATAATGGCAGTCCGCAGAGAAAAGATTCTGATTCAAAATCGAATCTATCAGTTGCGGCTGCCATTCAGATTCATAACAACGTCTTGGCTGCTACATCATTGGCTTTAATTCCATTTATAAAGCTGTATGAAAGCTTGAATGAATCATCCCAAAACAACGGAGCAATAATGAGACATTTGGATGACAAAATAAACAAAATTGAAAAGGAATTCGTGGCCTTCCAACTAAGACAAGAAGCTGAAAACAGTCAGTTTACTGAACACATGAGCAAGTATTTTGATCAGCTGCTGCTGGAACATAAAGGAACCAAACTGTGTTTAGAGGAAGTGCTTGGCAACATAAAAGAAACGCCTTTACATGCATTGGAGAAATGAGAGCACTCTGTGAATAATCCCCATGGTAGAACAGACGCAGGAACACAATGCAATAAAGAAGAAGAAACACATGGAACAGATAATTCAAACGACAAAATTACCTTAGACACTGGGTCTAATCCACACGCTCCCATTGACTTAACTGGTCACCAAGTAATAACGATGTCAAGGCCCTTGACAAAAGGCAATGCCCCTAAAGCAAACAAGAGCGACTTAACGGGGAACAGCAAAAAAAAGAGTTAAGGCCCTTGATAAAAACGACATTTCCCCTGGAGCAAATAAGATTGCTGATATCTCAAAACAATCAACGGCGAAGAGTTCAAATGCCTCAATTGTCGACTCCTGTAAAAAAGGTAGTGAGATAAATCAGATACCGGAGAAGCGTTTCGAGAATCCATCGTGCTCTACTGCAAAGGCTTCATATGGAATTTTCAGCGGTCCCGCTAAAAACCTCGAGATTACGACAACTAAAGGAAAAGCGACCGTTGAGACAAATGGCTATCCAAAGAAAAAGCTAGGAAAAAAAAAGCATACTCAGGCCATCAGAAAACATAGAAGCAACTCAAGGCAATTTATAAGAAATCTGACCACGCCTGTAAAACCAAAATTAACTGAAAATAAAAGTATTGGTACTTCACACGCAAACAAAAAAGAGGGAAAAGAAGAGACGCGAGTCAGACCTAAAAGCAAAATGTCTGCAAATCCAAAAAAGAGGATGCGAATCGAATCAGACCAGAGCTCTTCCCTCTCTAGAGATTTATTGGAAGAACTATGCAATCTGTCTACATATTCTGACAATGAAGCTGATGAAAGCTTGCGAGGTACTGCTGCCGACTTAACTAAGATGTCCACAAGCAGTGCAGATTCACCAATACCGACTAAACTAAAGAAACCGCTTTTAAAGAAAACAGGAGGTCAGAAAATCGCAAGCGGAGAGGCCTGGGAGAAAGAAAGAACAAGTGATGAGCATTCGATTGAACGGAAAAGCGGCCTATTAGATTCTCACTTTAAGTCATCAAACGTCCGTCGTTCTGTATTGAACCCGAAACATACAATTGCACATAGTCGCAATTCCCCCTTTGAATTGCATGAAGTTTCCCGAACTGCACCGCAGTCATCTTCTCAAAAGATCAAGATTGAAAATATTTTCAGAAACGAAACAGACGTTAACCTGAACCGTAGAGACATAATGTGCTTACTGCATGCAGTACCAGCACTACGGAACATCAAGTCCGATGACATCCGTATCGTAGAATATCTATCGGAAGATCGAGTGGACATTGTACTACTCCATATAAACTCCCAAGCAGTACGCACAATGTTATTGTCTGCAAAGCAAGATCTCATGTGTTTGGGGTTCGAGATCTCACTTTATGATACAACAAGCAGACAAGGACTAAACGCGACATCTGACTCCAAAAGAATGAAAGAAACCTTGGAACAGAGTCGTGATGACCTGAGGAGACAGTTAAAAATCGAACCACTCCGAAGTGCAAAGAATGGGAATGACGCCACTAAGTCAAACAAGCATTAGCTCCTAAAAGAGAATAACGATGCTCCTGCGACCGTGATCTCGTGGAATACAAGGGGCTTCAGCCATTTATATAATGACTTTCCGGTAGACCTAACTGATAACTTTGCCATTTGTTTACAGGAAACCTGGCTGCGGGTGTCACCAATTAAAGAACGGATATGTAACTCTGCTAAACCCATCAGCAAAAAACAACAAGGGACGTCCATTTTCTGGGCTAACTACAATGATAAAATCAGGAACAAACTGGGAAGTAACTGGAAAATTCAATCCCAACAGCTATGTTCAAGGTACACTACTACAATTAATGAATGTTCACAATAATAAAGAACACCTTTTATTGTTGAATGTTTATCGGAATCCGATAAAAATCTCGGCTGATTCATTTATATTTGCAGTAATGCAAATAATTGACAGCCACCAAAGGACTTGCTTGGATCTTGCAATAATTTTGTGTGGTGACCTGAACATTTCCTGGTTTGACGAAAACAAGAAGCTTATCGAAATTAACTCGATAGATGGATGCTCCAGAAATGAAAGAAGAACGCAACGGAACAAAGAACTGGAAGCTCGAGACTGTATGATGGCAAATGGACAAGTGAGAGGTGATATACCACCAAATTTCACCTGGGAAAATATGGGATATAAAAAGACCTTAGATTATTTCTGGACATCGAGAAATATGTTTGCATCCATTAACAACTTACAAATTATACCAACAACAAACAGTGATCATTACCCATTAGTAATGTCTTGGCCGCTAAAGCGCAAAAAGAAATGTGCGACCAACAGTCAAACACTTGAAGTAAATCACGGGCGAAATCATCTAAGAATAAAAAAATATCAAATCATCAAAATATCTAGTGCGATACAAGAAGCAAACAATGATAAGGCTGATTCCCTAATTTACATACTGCTGCTACCAAGCCTGAAAACAGGCCTTGTCGGAAAAGCATACCAAAATAACAACGATCACAAACATAGATGGAGCTGCACTCTGAAAAATCAAAAAAAGCAGCTCTGGAAAGACCTAAGAAAATAAAAAAAAACAGCATGGAGCGAATGCCCTGAGCCTATTAAAACAGAGAAAACAATATTATCGAAATTGGCTAAAATCTTTCTCTTACCAGAGAGATCAAGAGCGTGGCGAAGAAATGCTGGCATTAATTATAAAAAACAACTCTAGAGATATATGGAAAATCCTAAACAAATGAACGGTTAATCAGGACGCCTTAATATCAAACGGAGTGTCCGAAAATGACTGGGTAAAGCACTTTCAAATGGTCTTTACCGGAAAGGAACTGCCAGACCTTGTAGAAAGCAGAAATG
Organism: Ambystoma mexicanum; assembly: GCF_040938575.1. Lineage (NCBI taxonomy): Eukaryota > Metazoa > Chordata > Amphibia > Caudata > Ambystomatidae > Ambystoma > Ambystoma mexicanum. The sequence continues at coordinate 959,063,440 of NC_090934.1, read as the reverse complement.
ATGATACAGCCTGGGACATAATTGAGTCCAGTGAAGACATTCTTATGGCCATATCAAAGCTAAAGACATCGAGAGCTGCTGGGCCAGACGGTATTAGTAATTCGCTGTTAAAAGAGCACAGCTTAGCGTGGTCAAGATTCATTGAAAAGCTATTTGCGGTAATAGCTGACAGAAAACAGGTCCCGAGTTCATGGACTGAGTGTCATACCATGTAGTACCTGGCGTTTGTGGAGCCGATGGCGACGCGGACGCTAGTTTTCGTTCCGTTCAGCCTCCGCTTAGCCACGCCCCCTTTTCCTGTGTTTCTCTCTTCTGCCCTGATTCCATTGGTTGTGACGCTCCCCGGCTCAGAGTCTTTACCAGCTCTTTCCGGGTCGGGGATGCGTCGCAACGCTTCCGGGTTTCGGACCTTCAGCGCCTTGCCTGCTGTTCCCGTTCGCCTCCCATTTGTTCGTGCCTTCAGCTCTTTCCCCTGTGTGGAACCTTGCGCCTTTTCCTGGCGCCTCACCTCTCGTCTGGTTCCCCACTGCACCGGTCTTTTCTTTTTCTCCTTTCCCGTATCTTTTCTCGTACACGCCTTCTCCTTCTCCTTCCCGCCTTTTACCTCCCTTCCTCCCTTCTCCGTTCTACGCTTTCCTTTCTTCCCCTTCTGGTTTCCTTGTTTTCTCATATTCTTCCTTTCGGGGTTTTTCTCCCGCCAGACTCTCCTGTTTTCTGGATACCTCTGCCCTTGCCCTACAGTGTACCGGATCCTTGCCTGTTCTCTGGACTGCCTCTTCTTGCCGTCTTGGATACCTGCCTATTTGCTTACCGTGTACCGGATTCCTGCCTGCCTTTTTGGACTGCCTTCGCTTACCGTTTGGGAAGATTGGTTGATATCAGGCGCCTTTGTTTGTTCTTGGCTGGCCTTGGACTATTGCCCTTCCCGGGTACCATTCCACGGAGTACCCCCAGATCTCCTGTTCTACACACCCTTCCAGAGATTCCCAGCGGTACCACAACCAACGAACACTGTAGAATTCAGGGGTTTTTTGTGCCTCGTAGGCTTTTTCCCCTCCTGGGCGATTCCGGGAGAGGAGCCCCCTGGTCTTCCTTATTGGAGACACGGTGGCTTCCTTTCGGAGTCGTCCCTACCTCCATAAAAAAAAAAGGAACCTTCACGGAGAAGAGAAAAGAAGGGTACCTGGAAAGAAGAAGAAGGTGAGGAGTTAGGGGAGGGGGTAACTTCAGAGTCTGATTCATCTGACAAAGAGATCACTGATTCCGGTGACACTGAGGCAATAATTGTACCAGTATACAAGAAGGGCAGTCGGGACGACCCTGCCAACTATCGCCCGATTGCCCTCCTGGATGCTATTGGCAAAGACTATCTGCATGGGCAAAAGAAGTCGATCTACCTGACGTCAGACAAACTGGATTTACAAAGGGCGTGGGAACAGAGAACAACCTTGCCCTAGTAAATCTGTTAAAACTCGATGCACTAAACAAGAAAGAGCAATTATTTATGGTATTCATCGACTTACAGCAAGCGTTCGATTCAATTAATCGAAACAAATTATGGGAGACGCTGGCAAATAGAAATTGCCCAAACGCCCTGCTACAACCAATAAAGGCATTACACTCCAATACAACAATCAGAGTAAGACTAAATGCAAGTGGAGACCTGTCCAAATCCATTATTACCACCAGAGGTGTGAAACAGGGATGTCCACTCGCTGCCCTCTTGTTCAAACTTTATATCGCTGACATCTCAATCGCATTGGCAAGCGTCAAATGTTTCCCTCCAAAAATCAATGGTCATCCAATAAGCTATGTGATCTATGCTGATGACTTAGTACTGTTCGATAAGACCCGGATAGGATTACAGCGACTCTTGTCAGCGCTCGAATCTTACATGATTGTCAATGATTTGTCAATCAATGTGATAAAAACAAAAATCATGAAGTTTGGCAGCGATCGGGTCGCTAAAAACAAGAAATTTAAATGGCAAATTGATAACAAATTTCTTGAAGAAGTTACAGAAATTCGTTATTTAGGAATTCTGATGAATACCTCGATTCGGGAGTGGAGCTGGGTTCAAGATCTAATCCAGCAGACCCGAATGCTTGCCTTACAAGGAGCAAGATTACATACCCTATACGGAAAATTTTCAGTAATACCGCTGCGCACGTTTTACCTCCAAAAAGTGGTCCCTACAATAACCTTTGGGGCTGAGGCGGGCTGGAATATTGACCTAAAGATCTCGTCTACTTTGGAAGGGTTATTCTGGTGCCAAGTACTTAGATTACCTAAGTATCTCTCAATGACCACAATTCGTCATGAACTGGCACTAGAAAGCTTATATGGAACAGTTCTTTGGAAATCCTTGTCACTACTACGAAAGATGGAAATATCGAATCCTGAACCAGCTTACAAAATACTAAGATCAGGAGGATCACACCATCACAAAGGTTTGCTTTTAAGATGGTCAGAGAAACTGAAAGCCATCATGCATAATGTAAATATCTCAATGGACACATTGACAAATCGGCCACAAATTGCAAGAACTAAGTTGAAAGAATGGTTATGGATCGACAACTTGAACAATCTTGCAAAGATGCCGACAGTGTTAGATCTTGGGCCAACAAAGAATAAAGTGGACAATATGCCAAAATATCTGTGCCAATTTCCCTCGAGATATCACAGAGACAAATTTCTCAGACTTAGATTGAACCTTCATAAAACAAACCAAATGATGGTGATGAGAAAAATGAAACCGGCTACTGATGACGCTTGTCGGCACTGCAAACTCCATGTATAGTCATTAAAACATCTGATAATCGAATGTGTGGCAATAAATGAGTTGAGACTCATCCACCTGAGTAAATTCAAGCCTGCAAACGATATGATGGAAGATTTGTGGTACTGTACTGAGTGGTAGCTCGGAACATCTAATCTGTTCAGTGATAAATGTTCTCTCTCGATAAAGTCTTAATCTGAGTGTTTAGAACTTAATTTGAATGTCAAGAACTTAAATGTACAAGGAAAGTGTTACTAATGAATTGAGGATGAGTTGTAATAAAAGTTTGTAAAAACTAGATGTTACAAATAAAAATAAAAAAAAATGTCTATCCTCCAAGACCATTCCAAGTTCCCTTATGGGACTTAAATTTAGTCTTAAATTACCTGATGGGTACTCCTTTTGAACCACTCCACTCTTGTTCGCTAAGGTTTCTCACCCTTAAAACTGTCTTATTAGTGGCATTGACATCTGCTAGGAGGGTGAGCGAATTACGAGCTCTATCTTATAAACCCCCTCATACAATTTTTCATAAAGACAAAGTTGTCCTACAAGTGAAGCCTAATTTCCTCCCAAAGGTGGTTTCTGAATTCCACATCACTCAGAAGATTACCTTACCTTAATTTTATCCCCCTCCCCATCCGGGGAAAGAGGAAGAAAGGCTATATAGGCTGGACCCAAGGCGGGCTTTGAGCTTTTACATCAGCAGACTTGCTAGGATTAGGCAAGCAGACCAACTGTTCGTAGGTTACTCAGGGCACAAATTGGGATTACCGATAACAAAACAGACCATTTCCAGATGGCCATTCTGGAATGTTACAAACTGGCAGGGAAAGAGCCTTCTCAAAATCTTAGGGCTCATTCAACCAGGGGTATCGCCGCCTCTTCCGCCCTCTAAAGAGGGGTACCGATTCGAGACATATGTGCGGCTGCCACATGGCCGTCTGCACATACCTCCACAAGATTTTACAACCTGGATTCCTCCTCTAGCCAAGAGACTAGATTTGGCAAAGCTGTGTTGCACTCTGTTCATTCTTGAAGGGAAACATGGCAATTTTACTCCCACCTCCAGTTACACACCACTGCTATGGGAGTCTATCAAGATAAGGAATACGTCGGAGGACACAATCCCTTCGAAGAACAAGTTACTTCTTACCTGGTAACGTTCTTTCGATGGGATCGATGGCATGTTCCTCCGACTTATTCCTTATCGCCCCTCCCATCCATCCCCTCAGTAAAACTTCCCTTGTGGTTACAGCTTACGCTCCTTCTGGGTAAATAACCAATTCATGTAAAACAACTATTAACATCAAAACGGAACTGAGCAACGGACGCTGCGCGAGTCTATTTATACACATGATGACGTTGGCGCCGATACAGAGGCTGTCGAGGGACATCGGCTCGAGGGACGTCGACGCGCAGCGCCCTCTACTGAAAACATTTTTCCGAGGCCAGCAAGCTGGAGATGATCTATCAAGATAAGGAATACGTTGGAGGAACATCCCATCGAAAGAACGTTACCAGGTAAGAAGTAACTTGTTCTTTTGTCTTGTTTACATTGATTTCGAGTTTCCTTGACTCCATGTAGTATTGCACTTTAAGCGCTATTTGTAGGCCTCTTGATGTTTGTGCAAAGAGATCAATATCATGAGCGTAAAGGATTCAAGGAATGGGCGTTGAATTTAATTTCGGGGTTTTCGCTAAAGGAGTGGCTACCATCTCTTCAAACTCTGATGTAAATAGATTAAAGAGGGCTGCAGCTAAGGGACAGCCTTGTTTCAGGCCGTGCCATGTTTCTATTGGCTGGGTTACCAAGCCATTTGTACTCATGCTATTGTATTTGAATAGGGGAGTTTAATTGGTTCAAGGATGTCTTTTGGACAGCCCCAGTTGGTCATCTTTTCCCATAGAAGATTTCTATTTATTTTATCGAATGCAAGGTGTAGATCTAAAAACGCTGCATACGTTTGGTTTACTGCTTTAATTGTTTCATGCTTGAGGAGGTTTAGAATCAACAGGTTGATATTAGTCCCAACCTGTTTAACGAATCCAGTTTGCCAGGGTGCTTGGCGTTTTGCTGTTACTGCCCAGGCGGTCAGTTTGGATAATAGGATGCTGGCGAATATTTTCCCCAAAGGGTCGAGAAGAGCGATTGGACGATAATTAGCAGGGTTTTCTGTTGGTCCTTTCTTACTAATGGGAATTAAAATGGCTTTCTGCCAGGAGGAGGGAATTTGGTTAGTTCGATTGATCAGATCAAAGATTTGCATAGAGAAGTTTGCCCAGATTTCAGGATTTTTCTTTATGATGGAATTTGATAAGCCATCTGGGCCAGGTGCACGTGATACATTTAAGTTGTGGATGGCAATGTTTATGTCTTCAAGATCCCAGTTGAGTGTCCATTTCTCTTGTGGGGTTAAGGAGTTGTTTGTAAGAGATTGCGATCGTTGTTGGTACAGATGTTTGAAATATATCATCCAACTAGCCTCTGGACCTCTGAAGTCATGGTGTTAGTTGCTTGAGTGTCATGGTTGAGCAGTTTCCAAAGGTCTCTAGTGTTTCTTGACCTCATCGCTCTCATCATCGTCTTTTCTCAAGTGTCATTTTAGCGGTCTTGAGCCAGTTCTTATATTGTTGTTTTGCTTTTTTAATCTTCAAAAGCCTTCCCAGCGCAGGTTCTTTTTTAGTTGTTTCAAGTAAATTCTCAGAGCTTTTTTTTTAAGAGCAACCATCAGACTATCTGCATGTCTGTGAGAGTGCTGCAGAGAATACTTGGATAATGGCAGGTAATGGGATTGGAGCAGAATCCAATCGTAGTTTAATTTATCTTCATCTGGCATCTCTGTTTTCCTAAAAAGGTCTGGAAGTTGGCTTAAGTGTTGTTGTATCAATTTCAACCGAGTTGCGGTTGAATTTGTTTGTAATTCCAGGAGTGTGATACGGATGTGGATGATTTCACTGCAGAACACGCACGAATCATGATGAAATGGTCGCTGTCTTTCATATAGATATTTTCATTCTAATATGATCAGAGCGATAGATGTAGTCAATAATCCCTTTGGTAATTCCGCGGGTCCAGGTTGGAGTCGGGACACCACTATCAGCCCTGAATGCGTCCAGCCGTTTCATGCTCCTAATGCGCATTTCTTCCGACCATTTTTGGGCTCGCAGTTCTAGCTGCTGATCTTCCAATTCTCTGCCATCCTTGGAGAAGAGATGGATATTCAAGTCTCCACAGACGATGAAGGTAAAGCAAGGAAATATGATAGCAATTTCATCCATAGCTGTTAGGAGTGAGTCAATGTAAAGTTCATCCTTTATTTTTTTTGGATTCCAGTAGGTGTTTATAACTCCCAGGTATTGGTAGTCGGAAGTTGGTGAGGTTTGGGGGTTTGAAGTGCCAGGTATCTGATCTTGCAGTATTATTACTATTTGAGTCCATGGGTTGATGATCTTGTAGTCGATAACTGTTAATTGTGCGCCGATTTTAAGCAAGATGAGTAGACCCGATGATGGGTGGCCTTTCTGGCCACTCATTGCGGGATTCATGTACATTGAGTAGCCTTCGCATAGTGGTTTTTGGCGTAGCCATGTCTCTTGGAGACAGATGATTTCAGCATTCATGAGTTCCAATCTTCTCTCGCGATATAAGTGGACATTGCTGCGAGTGTTCCATGAACACACAGTTAATGTGTGATTAGTTACAATTGATCGTTGCTAATGTTGTTCAGATATGGAAATGTTAGTTGGTGACCGCATACTGTTTGTTTCTCTCCAGAATGGCTGTCTGTCATTCTGGAGTTGTTGTATGGCCCGGCGATTACTGTGGTCAAGGTGTATTGGGGTGTATCTTTCGGCATCAGAGAATTGACTGGAGGAGTAACTGCTTTCATAGGAGCTTGTTGAAGAATGTCTTGTTGTGTTTCTCAAGTGTTCTTCTTGTGTAGGGATGATCTTTTCCTCAATAAAGGGATTTGAGTCCACGACCTCCAGATTAAATCCAAGTTCACGAAGGTCGTTTGTATGGGCTTCAAGGAGGAGTAGAGTTTTGATGGTGGCACAGTCTATCCATATGCGATCTAATTTAGTTGAGTCCATGAATTCGATTAGATGCATGTCCTTAGTTGTAACTGGCTTGAGTTCAGGTATTGCATGGAAGAGCCGTAGGGTGTTGGATCTATTCAGTATTAAATTGTCGTTCGAATCGCGGAATCTTTCAATCATTATCCTATTTCAGTGATTTTGTAGCCTTGGATCAATAAATTGAGGCAGTTCAGTCTCATGGAAGGTGGTGCAGGGAAGATGGTGCTGCAAAGCGGGCTTTTAGAGATGTCAGTTCCATTCATATATATTCCAGTCGATTGTCGAGATCGTTCTGTCTCGGAAATGTCTTCACCGTTAAGTGTAATTGTGTTCTGGTGATCTGAGCAGGATTGTTCGTAGAAGTCCACTATAATAAGCAAGGCGTCATTTAGCTGCGTTTTCTCTTGAAGATTTCCTACCATCTCCTCGTTAGAGTAAGTGGATAGGTTCATCAACAGGTCAATTGTCGCTGCATGGTCAGCTGCTTGATGATCTAGTGGGTTATTTGTATTCGAAGCTGGCTTGTTCATGTTCTGATCATGTCTAGGTTTATCTATATTACTGTTTTCGTTTGGTCCTACGGTTGCAAGCTTATGCACGCTCTTTGATGTAGTGTGCAACTGATGGTTCAGTGGTATTGTTAAATTTCAAAGAAATGCTCTGGAGCCTTTTTGTTGTTTTTTTGTATTGCTTCTTTGTTTTGATAGTTTGTGGATGTACTTGTAGGTCAATCGAGTTGAATCAAAGATGCTATATGTATCTTTATTTTTGGTTGTCACATCGGATGGAGGCAACTGCGTAGTGTCGATCTGTGCGGATTGTAACGGAATAGCATCTGGAGTTAGATCAATCAGTATATCTTCGGGACCGGGAGGAGTGTTCTTTGTTACTGAAATGTGGCTCTTTCGCACTTTCAGGGAAGGTTCCTGGAGATCAGTCTGTGTCGCTGTGCCTTTAGATGAATGTCGAAGCGCATGCTGCCCATCTTGTTTGTTAGTAGTTTGGGCCATGTTGGCATGCATCAATTCTAGGAGGGCATCAGTAAGTTGAACGTTTTCTGCCCTATCGTTTCTGGCTATGTCTGCAAACCTTTGTTGGCATGATGTGCTGATTTCAGCCTCAGCTTGTAGACGATTTTCGATTTTAGTCATCAAGAGTTGATGTATTTTTTGCTTGGAGAAGATTGATGCCAGTATGGTTGCTTGGTCACGGGAGACTTCCACCTGTGCTTCCTGAAGTTTCATGTAGGGAATCATGGCCTGTGTTGTCACAGCAATAAGCATATTTTGAAGGTCAACCATCGTTGTGGGTATTGATTCCTGTTGTCCTGGATCCGGTAGTGGGCAGCAACACTTACAAGGCTCAGAAGGATAGTCTCTCTTCTTCTTATCAGAGATTGAAGTTTGCTGGATGCTTGGGTTATCTTTGGTAGTCGGCGTGCTCGTCAAAAGATGAGTATTTGTGTTATAAATCTGTTTCAGAATGAGTATTTTGGAGTTGATCAGCAGAAGTTCTTGTTGTTCTCCTTTTAGTTTCCTGTAGTTCCATTAAGGCTCCTATTTATGTTAGATCTAAGGAGAGTCTCTGCAAACAATGATTTGTGGTAGACCTTGAAGGAAGATAGTTCAGTTCGGATCTTCTTTTTTGCTCATACAGTGATTTCCATCTTTGCTTGGCCAGCCGAGCTCGATCTTTTTGCGTATTTCCTGTAAGGGCGCATTGTGCATCCAAATGGTTATTGATTGTTTCAGTGTCGGTACAGTCTCTCGTCGACTGGAGGGTAGATTCATCTGTTCCTTTAGTCGCAGGTATTATTTGTTGCATGTTGGCAGCTTGGAGCTGGGTGAGATCACCTGATTGTCGTTGTAGTGTCAAATTGATGTTCTGTGTAATAGTTGACAAGGCCTTGTCAGACGTGAAGGGCCTTTCACCATTAATTAGAGAGCTATGTGTGGAGTGGCTCATGGTGTTTTGGTCTTGGGGAAGAATGGGGGATGAGGGGACATCATGGGAGTAAGTTAGAGGGATATCTCTTTCGAAGTTTCCAAGTGGGGGGAGGCTCTCCTGAGTTGATGCGGACAATAGAGGTGCAGATACAATTTTATTCATAGCATCATGTTGGTTAGGGTCAGGATCCTTATCAGAAATAAAGGTAGATGCTTGAAGTTGCTTTTCGGATTTGATCTTGGAGATCAGTGTTTTTTTGGCAGTTTGCAGAAGAGATAAGGTCCGATGGCGGGTTTGTGGGCCATGGGATGTTTCATTTGAGCATTTGGGTTTGGAGTCTTCCATAGTCAAAGGGTAAGTTTCCAAGAATGCGCTCTTGAGCAACTCAGAGTGTTGTGGGCAAACTGTGTGGGTCAAAGGAAACCCTGCAGTCCCCAACAGCAAGGCTGCCTGGTAACAACAAGGTATGCTGGGAGGGTGGAAAGAGTACAGGCAAGAAAGCTCCCAGCCCCAGCAAACAGCAAAACAACAGGAGTCCTTGTCGCCCTTCACTTGCACGGGCTTAATGCCGCAAGGGCGGCTGGGGCAGAGTTTTATAGGGCCGCCTCAAAAGTGGGCAGAGCTTGCAGGTCACGGGATTCACTGCGTCCAAACAGCAATTCTGGCAGCAAAACTGCAGGAGTCCTTGTCGCCCTTCACTTGCACAGGCTTAACTGTTTTCTTTTTAAACTTTAATTATACTGTGGTCAATTTGTGTACAGAAACTATTATTTTGCAAACTTTGCAAACACTAAAAGCAGCTATTCAGAATTAATTACCTATGTACTTTCTTCCTACATGGTGGCAAGTGTCTGTATAGCGGTTTTCTATGCTAACAAGTTTGAATAGATTTTGCGGACTGCAAATGTTTTATACAAAAAGTTGAAAAGCCCTTTGCATTTTGACTTTTCTAACAGAACTAAGGTTTTGTGGTTTCAAGCAAAATCCTATTTGGAGGACAAAGTGCAGCAGGGGAGACGTGTGAATGGAGTGTGGCATGATAGTGATAGCAACATGTGCACATACACAACTGTACATGAATATAATTCACACAATGATTCACACAATAAAAGCAGCCCAATTTCAACGGCATAAAGCAAAAACTGTAGTGCTGGCCACATCCACAATACTTGCCCAGTGCGGAACCAGAAAGCGCCTCTACGGCGCAAAACAAAAACCTGTAGTGCTGGCCTTGTTTAAAAGCTGCCTTCTTTTGTGCAGCTGCAATTACCTGTACAGAAATAAGTTACCAAATGTGGTACTATTCATGTGGTATTAGCATGTGCAGGAATACCACATTTTCCCAAAGGAGTCCAATGGGACACTGTATCCCACAGATCCTTCCAGTTACTGAATGCTTACCGCATGTGGTAACAGTATTCTAGTATTGAGCTATTTTGAGAGGAAATTTACCGAAACACAGGATGAATCCCTCCGAATGATCTAAAATGCATTTTGCGCTATAAACTGTCACCTTTTAGGCAACTGAAGATATTTTCCATGGCTTGTCAATCATCTGACTAAGAAATTAAGGACTCACCTACCTCCTAGAATTGTTGGGCTTTTTCGAGAACTCCGAAGGACTCACCCAAGATTTTTTTATATATAAACAAATAATGTTTTTAAGGCAGTCTCTAAAAGGGTAACATTATTACTGTCACTTCGTGCCATTTTGATCATCGAAAACACTTCCTTCTGAGAATTCTCCAATCCTAATTCTCTTTTACTTGTTACTGTCCATTCATCCTCTAAAGCCTGGTACAACCAACCCTGTGTGTGGCCCAAGTTTCATAAAGACAGATTTAGGCCATATTTCAAGAGCTACCTTTTAACCATTCATGGTTTGAAGCTGTATTCATGCCTTGTTTCCAACACTGTAATAAGTAGTATGAATGTGGAAAGCCGGTGGCCCAGATAAGGCCAGGAAAAGGCCCTTTTAGCCCCTGTTGGCTCCTGGAAGGCACGGCCAGTGCCCTTGCCTCATACTTCAAAAGGTACATTATTAACCCTACATATTCAGTCAACTGATACGGCTCCTGAACGCCTTGAGAAGTATTCAATGAACTTACATGATTATATTTCCTCACAGCAAAGGTTTGCTTTCTGTCTAATATCAATGCCCATAACTGTCTGCTACATTAACACTGCTGATTTGCCCTTCTTCAACGCTGTATGGATGCATTGTTAGATTTATTCACATAATCCGCTCACGCCAATAGTTCGTTTAGCTTATAACACTCATCCCCTCACAGCCAACTCCCCTATCAGATTACAGGGGCCCAGTTCATCTGCTCATTGTTCTGTCATGCGACTGTGTGTAAGCCCACACGGCCAACTCTACCTTATATGCATCCCATTGTTAAACTAGCCTACTCTTGACTATTTTCTTGACCGAACCTATTTTGTAATTATGATTGAACTGTTTGAAGCTGCTCCTCTGCCGCATTAGCTTATCCTGCAATACTGTCTGAACTGCATGAAATAACCTCTTAGCTGCACTAGCCCTTCCAGAGATTGTGATTGTATTGACTGTAGTTGCTCATTCAGTCGCACTAGCCTACCCAATGTTTGTGATTGTATTGATTGTAGCGGATCATCAGCAGCACTAAACTACTTGTCGAGATAGCTAGATGATTGAAGGTTGTTAATCTTACCTACATGATTTTAATATTCCTAACCACCATCATGTTCCCTTTCTGTATAATACCCCATTCTACACCATGCTCAAAGGGTCACTTCATCAAGATCGATGAAGGTTTAGCTAGATTAGGATGTCAGCGCCACCACCCGATCCCGTGCTCTACCCCATTCCTTCCCTCATTACTCCCATTCCCCAGACTTACTGCTCCTACCCGTAGTACACCCTCTACTGCCACTAATAAAATGACCCTTACCAACTCTAGTACTAGCCACATCTCTATCAAACACAACCAAATGAAAGAGACAAATAACAAGACCACACCCACCTTGGGCATTGATAGGTTTAACAGACTCAGGTCCAGAATCAAAGCCAGCCACCGAGCCTCCACTATCATCTCATCTACCAACACTTCCACCAAGTTAAATACCACCACTACTAACCGCCAACCCAAAGACCCCCCCATGAAACGCACACAACACCAAAACAACTCCAAAACCTCTACTCACACTCCTAACCAAGGTATTAAGCCAGCCCCTAACCAAGGCACTACACCAGGCAATACACTGTCACATGCCCCCAAATCCACTCTCAAAGGCGCTCTCATCAACATGCGATCACTCGTAGCTCACGCTATTAAAATCCACAACCTCATTGTGGACCAACAACTTGATATCCTGGTAGTCACCGAAACATGGCTACACCCTGCTGCAGGCCCACTCCCAACCATTGCTATATCTACAGGGTTCAGCATCCTCAGGACAGACAGGACCGATACTCAAGGAGGCGGAGTCACCTTAATAGCCAGAACCACACTGCAAATCAGAGCCTGCACAATGGAATCTATACAAGGATATGAACTACTACTAGTAAAGTTTACATCCAACCCTAAAACCACTGCCAATTTCCTGGTAGTGTATAGATCACCAAATAAAAACACTCACCCCAACCTGGACATCCCACTACTATTAACACCCATTATAAAGCCCAACACCAAATGTATCATCCTCGGAGACATCAACTTAGGTTTCAGTGATCCATCAGATCTTGACTCATCAGCTTTGCATGCAGCCATGTCAGACATGAACTTTGTACAGCTGATAAATGAACCCACCCACTCCAAAGGGAGAACTCAGGATTGGATACTCACTCTTAACTCACAGGTCACTATTGATTCCATCCCCCCCGTAGAGTGGTCAGACCATTGCGTCATTTATTTTACACTAAGCAATAACTCCATTGACCACTCTATACCCAAAAAACAGATACCTTTGAAACCAGAAATATCAAAAAGCTCTCAGCAGACAACCTCTCCCCCACTCTGAATTCATTGCTAGCCAACACGACCCCAGACACAAAAAATCTGGATTACCTAGCAGAACGCTATCAACAAAGCCTTACCCAAACTATTGACTCACTCACCCCCATCATTACCAAAACTTGCAGGCCCGATAAACGATCCTGTTTTTGGTTCAATGAAGAACTAGTATCCCTGAGACATGTAAAAAGATCACTCAAGCACCCCCATAGGAAAAACAACACCCCAGAATCAGCTAAAGCCTTCAATAAAGCTAACAAAAAATACAAATCAGCAATAATTGCTCAAAAAGCAAATGCCTATAACCTTCGCATCACCAATGTTTCCTCAGACAGCAAAGAATTGTTCTCTATCCTTAGAGAGCTCGAAAATCCTTGTCCTGTTCCAGCACCCACTAATGCTAGCAAAGACTGGTGTACCACAATACAAGATGCCTTAGCATCCAAAATCCTACTACTTCAAAAGAAAATTGATAGCAAAAAAACTCTCCTAGCGTAAAAAATCCCACCCACCATCACAGTGAATCTAACTAACACCACTCCCAACACCCCTTTCTATTTCACCCCTGTCTCACACAAAGAAGTGTCAGACACCATAACCAAACTCAAAGCCTCCAACTGCAAAGAAGACCAATTCCCTTCCCACTTAGTTAAACTCTGTGCCCCCACCCTAACACCCATTATCACAAAATGTGTCAATGCTTCCTTCCACACCAACACAGTGCCCACCAGTATTAAAAAAGTGAGGGTGACCCTCCTCCTAAAAAAACCAACCATGGACACATCGATCCCTACAAACTACTGACCCATCACAATGGTCCCGTTTCTCCTGCAAATAATTGATAAAATAGCTTACTCCCAAATACAAAACCACCTAGAGCTTCCTCAGCTATTTGGGGACCGACAGTCAGGATTCCGCCCCAATCAAAGCACAGAGACAGCCCTTCTCGATCTGAAGATCTAAATTGATGCCTCCAGAGAAGCTGGCAAACTCTGCTTACTAATGCTTCTGGATCTCTCTGCGGCTTTCGATTTGGTCGACCATGACAAACTCTGTGACACACTCGCCAATAACTTCAACCTGTCTAAGGATGCCATTGACTGGATCAAATCCTTTTTAGCAGACAGGACATCAAGAGTGGCTATCGGCAAAGAAGCAGCCGACCCTATAACAGTTCCTGTAGGTGTCCAGCAAGGCTCCTGCCTATCACCCACATTGTATAATGCCTATACCAAGTTGTTGTTTGCAGCCTTGGATGCCATGGGTGTCATCTACACCAATTTTGCAGATGACACCCAGATCCTTATCCCACTATCAGGCAACCATGAGCAAGACACACTGCTCATCAACCAAATCTACTCCCTCATCCAAAATTGGATGGCTAATAATAGCCTTTGCATCAATGATGACAAAACAGAGCTACTTATACTAGGCTCATCCTCCAAAATCGACACTCTTCGGCCTGCACATAAGTCATTCATCATTGATGGCACCACAATCCCAGTAATTAAACAAGTTAAGACACTTGGGGCCTCTTTACGAGGCTTGCGCTCCCGTAATGAAGGCTGCCGGTACGGGACCGGCACCGTTCATTATGGGATGCACAATTACAAGGTTCCCTTGCGGGACCCGGAACAGACGTCTGGTAAAACCAGACGTCCTTTCCGGGTCCCGCGAGGGGACCAAGGAGCTAATAACGGGCCCGTTATTAACAGGCCCCGTTATTAGATCCACCCCATTCCCATTGAGCCCTATGGGGATTGGAGGAACCCGGTACTAGAACCCGGTATGGAGGCAGCCATGCCCTTATTAAGTGAAACCAAAAAAGTGATGGGTGGAAGGTTTTGAATTAATCTGAACCACTGGCGTTGCTCTGGGCAACCTTCCACACCACTGTTTTTTAGCCCGTCTGCGCCATTGCAAAAGGGGTCCAGCCATATGCAAATCAGTCAGGTACTGCCCCCAATGGGAGCAGCTCTGCCCGAACTGCTAGGCCAGGTCCCCTCTGCACAGAAACACAAGCAACCCCAGACATGTTTCGGCCTTGTTGGGCCTCCTCAGTGAGGTGCAGCTTGGTTCCCTGTGGCGCAGCGAGCAAGGGACCCACGTCTGGGCATACCCTCTCTCACATAGGGAGACAAACTGAAACCAAAAAAGTGATGGGTTAATGAATTAATTAATTAATCTGAACCACTGGCGTTGCTCTGGGCAACCTTCCACACCACCGTTTTTTAGCCCGTCTGCGCCATTGCAAAAGGGGTCCAGCCATATGCAAATCAGTCAGGTGCTGCCACCAATGGGAGCAGCCCTGCCCGAACTGCTAGGCCAGTGCCCCTCTGCACGGAAACACAAGCAACCCCAGACATGTTTCAGCCTTGTTGGGCCTCTTCAGTGAGTTGCAGCTTGGTTCCCTATGGCGCAGCGAGCAAGGGATCCACGTCTGGGCATACCCTCTCTCACATAGGGAGACAAACTGAAACCAAAAAAGTGATGGGTGGAAAGTTTTGAATTAATCTGAACCACTGGCGTTGCTCTGGGCAACCTTCCACACCACCGTTTTTTAGCCCTTCTGCTAACGATGGTCTGGAAGGTTGCCCAGAGCAATGCCAGTGGTTAAGATTTAGTCTAAACCTTCCAGCCATCACCTCTTTGTTTTTGCTTTGTCACCACGAGTGGGACGGGTATGCCCAGACGTGGGTCCCGTGCCTGCTGGGCCTAGAGACCCAAGCTACTCCTCACTGATGACCCAACAAGGCCGAAACATGTTTGGGGATGCTTGTGGTCTCGTGCAGAAGGGATGTGACCTAGCAGTTCGGGCTGGACTGCCCCCTTTGGGGTGGGACCAAGCCTGATTTGTATATGGTCTTTCCCCTTCTGTAATGGCTTGGCAGGTGAAGAACGATGGTCTGGAAGGTTGCCCAGAGCAATGCCAGTGGTTAAGATTCAGTCTAAACCTTCCAGCCATCACCTCTTTGTTTTTGCTTTGTCACCACGAGTGGGACGGGTATGCCCAGACGTGGGACCCGTGCCTGCTGGACCTAGAGACCCAAGCTACTCCTCACTGATGAGGCCCAACAAGGCCGAAACATGTTTGGGAATGCTTGTGGTCTCGTGCAGAAGGGATGTGACCTAGCAGTTCGGGCTGGACTGCCCCCTTTGGGGTGGGACCAAGCCTGATTTGCATATGGTCTTTCCCCTTCTGTAATGGCTTGGCAGGTGAAGAATGATGGTCTGGAAGGTTGCCCAGAGCAATGCCAGTGGTTAAGATTCAGTCTAAATCTTCCAGCCATCACCTCCTTGTTTTTGCTATGCCCTTATTAAGGGCATGGCTACCTCCATGCTCGTAATGAGGCCCTTGGTGTCTATTTAGACACCACCTTAACCATGTCAAAACAAGTTAACACCCTAGCCTCCTCCACCTCCTATACCTCCAAACTCATCTCCCTTAGTCGTAAATTCCTCTCACCTGATAACTGTATTACTTTAGCAAGAGCACTTATACTTTCCAAGCTCGACTATTGTAACATCCTCTTCCTCAGCACATCCAAAACTAACATAGCCAAACTCCAACTCATGCAGAACAAAGCCCTCAGAGCTGCCCTAGGAATAAAAAAATCCGACCACATCTCCAATATCAGGAGAGATAACCACTGGCTCCCCATCCAAGCCAGAATCCTATTTAAAACCCTAAGCATTACGCATAAATGCATTGCTAACAAAGCTCCTAAATATCTCATCAACACAGTCATGAAGAAACCCCAGACCAAACTTCTCAGATCCAACAACAACTCACACCTTGAAATCCCACGATATAAAAAAGAGAAAGCATTGGGTAGCAGCTTCAAAATCCTTGCTCCCAGACACTGGAACTCCTTACCCACCAACATCAAGAACGAAATATCCTACCCACAATTAAAAAAATCTTTGAAAACTTGGCTATTCAACCAATACTAACTAAGCCAGGATCACCAACCCTACCAAGTTGACTCCGCCCCTCATTTGTATATACACCGTATGTAACATTTTGTTTTGTTTTATTGTATCTCTGACATAATATAAAGATTGTACTTATCCACTGTCTGTAATTACGCCGTGATACCTTCGGGCCTGGTCGTATAGCAAATGTAATAAATAAATACAGGATCATGCAAAGTGCCCAGATGCAGTTTGTACCCATTTATGCTAGTAAGAATAATTGAAGTGACCTCTAGAAAAGGAAAACCGACCATATAGATATAAAGTTCTAACAGTTTCGATCTCCAACCAGAACTAAGCAGACTGTTTCTCATACTAAAAATGAGACATCCTTTTGAAAAGCATCACTCAATATGCCACATAACATTGTAAACTCTTTCCCTAGTTGCATCCAGTCCTGCTAGCCCATGCTCCAATAAAAAACAATATCACCTCTCCAGTGGATTAGTTAGATCTCAAATACCTATCATTACCAGAGTTCTACCAGCAACTTTTAAATAATATATCCTCCATTCTGGGCAAATAAATACATTTTATTGCACCTGTAAATAGTATTTCTGCAATTTTATAAAGGAATAATAAATACAGCACTTTTGATCTACAGGTTCTTGCTCTGTTTGATCACACATGCGACCTAACCTTCAGGCAGGCCCATTCAATCTCGCTGTCAAGCGTAATGTCTGGAGAATACAAGATTGGTGTAGTCCTAACTGATGGCAAATACACCTTCATCACAATCAACATTTATTGAAACAAGAACCTGGTGACTTAAGCCAATCAAGACAATAATAATACAGTCACCCTTTAGGCATGAAAACAAAAACACAAGACCCGCAAACGATAACTATCAACCTGCTATACCCACAACCAATATACAGTGTTCGACAGTGGCTCTGTCAATGCCAGACATCAAAAACACCTGCAACCAAACTTCTGTTAGGAAGGAGAGAGGGTCTTGCCACCCCATAAGCAATACTGAATGAGAAACAATCATAGTGCATGCATTAGGAGCTATTTAGTAGAGGCAAGTGTAAACCACATCTTGGTTATTGACAGCCATTTTTGTAAGTAGGCCCAAGCGCGGCAAAAGGCATTAAACGTGTTAGTAAGAGATTTGCATGGCCCACAAAGACATAACCCACACCACGAGTAAGCTTCGGCGAGTTATACACCTGCCATTGTTTCAGAGGCTGTAGGCCTCCAGTTCCCAGAAAGAATGTTCTCTGCAAGGCTACGAGAAGGGGGCTGAGCACCTCTTGGCAGTTACCATTCCACCATACAGATAGCATGACCCCCTCAGCACCAACCCCCCACATGTTAGGCTTATAGCCCCCCCATGCTTTGATCGTAAGACCCCCACATACCACAGCACCAGCTAAGCCCTAGACCACCGGCCATAAAGCTGTAAGACCCCCGATCGATCATAAAGATCAGAAAGCAAGGCTATCTTGCCTTCACAATTGGGTCACGTGATTTGTGCTGCGGGGGCCAGGGAGGGATTGAAATTATAGCTCAAAGTGAGGTTGGAGGACTGTGGAGGCTGCTGGCGCATTTGGGAGTGAGTGAAGTATGCAAGTTGGTATGACCTTGGTTCTCCCCCTGGGCCCATCTCTGTGTCTGCCAGGTGCACCATTACATTGATAGAGTAGCATTGTTTTTTAAATAAGTAATTGCTTGTTAGGCCTGTTTTATTGAAGATGACGAGCCCAGCAGCAACCACATGGACGGAGACGGACAAGAAGGCTGGGACCAATGGCCTAGTATCCCCATCGACTCATCTTCTAACAGACAGATCATCTTGTGTCTACATCAACAACTCCACTGCCCCTGTCACCCCAGTGTCCTGTGGAGTCCCGCAAGTCTCCAGCATTTCCCCTACCCTCTATAACATCTACACTAAACCCCTCTTCACCCACATGAACTCATTAAGCATCTCCTACACCAACTATGCCGATGACACCCAAATTGTCATCCCCCTCTCCCGCACATACCTCCATGACACCAACAATATAAATACCATCTATGAAACCATTCAGGCCAGGATGGCATCCCAAAGTCTCTGCCTGAACAATGACAAAATCGAGATCCTGATTGTCGGCACCCATGCATCCCTTGCCAATCTGGACTTGGCCTATCGATCCTTCTCCATCGATGGCAACATTATCCCAGTCACCCCCTTGGGAATCCATATTGATGCCACTATAAGCATGTTGGGACATGTGAATGCCATTGCTTCATCTGCCGCATACACCACTAAATCCCTGAACGTCGGAACGCCTGTAAGCCCTACCTCTACACCAACAACCTCCTCACAATAGCGCTTTCCATTATTTGCGCTAAATTGGACCACTGCAATGTCCTCCTAGCTGGCACCACTGAAAGTAACCTCAACAAACTATTAGTGATCCAGAACAACACCCTTCACACCGCCCTTGACATCCCAAAACATGATCATATCTCCACTTCAAGAAGAAACGTTCACTGGCTCCCTATCCATGATGTATCAATTTCAAGACCCTTGTTATCACCCACCAATGCCTCTCTAACTCGGCTCCTCCCTCTCTGTCACACAGCCTCTCCTTCAGCAAACAATCAAGACCAACACACTCCAACCACACCCACAAACTCTGTGTCCCCAGTGATAAGCAATCCAGAGCAGGAGGTTCTAGCTTGTCAGTAATCACACCCTCCTCTGGATCTCCCTGCCAACTGCACTATGGTCAGAACCGTCCTACAAGACCTTCAGGAAGAACCTCAAAACCCTGCTCTTCAAGTAACCGATTATGACTCATACATTACCTGCCATGAATCTCTTCTATTGCCATTGAACCCCCTGTAACCAGTGGCCAGTTGCCCTCGGGTTCGAGTGCACTTTACAAATGCAAAAATAAATAAATACATTTATAAAACGGTGCAGGTCCATCACCCGTGTTCTTACACTTGTTAGTCCTTCTAGAGGTCCAGGAATCATACAAACAACCGAGGTACCTTGGGCAAACATTTTTGTAAAATCAGCAAACATTGCTTCATAAGTAGCAAATGCCTTACTATAACAATTGATATATAGGATGTCACCTACTAACAACCACACACGTCATTGAGCGAAAAGGAGCACCTAATAATAGTTTGAGTGCAATAAACAAATTGACTCCAAGATAATGTATCTTTAATGTATGTTGGCTTGGAGCGCCTGCTTACAAGTGTGCCTTCTTTGCTCAGGTACCTGAAATGGGCTTGCTGGTGTTCTTCAGTCATTCACAGGCTCTTCTCTGGTTACTTATGGGTCTCTCACAGCCCCTGTTGCTTTCGGGTGTGCTGCGTTGGAGCTGCAGCATTTTGTTCCTTGTGAGTTGCACCTCTCTTGTTGACCATGCGTTC
This sequence comes from Ambystoma mexicanum, assembly GCF_040938575.1. NCBI lineage: Eukaryota > Metazoa > Chordata > Amphibia > Caudata > Ambystomatidae > Ambystoma > Ambystoma mexicanum. The sequence goes on along the minus strand of NC_090934.1, from coordinate 959,043,283 downwards.
TAGCTGCTTCTTGTGGATGGATGTCTGCTTCTCTACGGCTCCAGTCGGTCGCTCCATGGCTGACTGGACAGGGCCAGCTCTACCTGCAGGGCAGCTTCCCCAGCAGTCTCTGGTCTCCACTCCGGTCTGCTTCCCATCTCATGGTTACACCAGGGAGGCCTTCTCTCCCCTTCCTGGTTGTCCTCTTCAGTTTTGAATGGGCTGTGCTCAATCATGTTTCGACAGAAACTAGACTGATCATTCACATTCTCGTAAGGGCTCTCTATGCTTCCGCACTTCTTCTTCGTCCCAGTACTGATCTTGAGGTCTTGCATGGAGTCAACTGGTCTCTCCCTCGTCTCAGTACTTAAGGGATACCTGTCCCTTGAGCATTCTACACTCTTCATCGTCCCAGTACTTGCTATATTGCTATTATGGCAAAAACATATAGGAACACTAGGGAAAGTGTTGGTTCGAGGGGGGTAGGAAGGTGTGTTAGGGTTAGGTGGGCTGTGGTGATACCATGTTCTCCCCAGGTCAACACCAATCCCATTGGGGCTTTCCTCCCTATAAGATCCATCTGCTGAGTACCACCCCCAGGGGGATCATTGAGTAGCAGCCACACCTCCCTGGACTCATGGGAAGGGGCTCCCCCTAGGTGAGAAGTGACAACATCTGGGGATTAGTCACATTTCCTTCCCCTATTGCCACTGGATTCCTCACCTCCTACCAGAAACCGGGAGAGGAAATCTACATCCCCTTGTTCCTTTACCTTGCAATGTTCTACACAAAAGCAATAAGGTTGTAGAACGAGGAACCAATGCATTATTCTTAGTTTTGTATCCTTTCAGAGACTTAGCCAATGTGGGCGGTGAATGGTCGGTGATTAATCTGAAGTTCCTCCCTGTGAGGTAGTATTTCTTGTACCCAATGGCCCACTCTATAGCTAAAGCTTCCAACTCAATGGTTGCATAGTTTCTCTCTCTTGGAAAGAGTTTCTGGCAGATATAAAGTACGGGATGTTCTGCACCACCATATTCCTGTGATAATACTGCACCTAGCTCCACTTTAGAAGCATCCGTTTGGAGGATAAACTCCTTTTTAAAGTTGGACACTTTTAGTACTGGTATGCTACAAAGGATTGAATTGAGGGTATTGAGGCATACCTGATCTTCATTATACCATTTTAGTTTTTGAAGTTCTACATTCTTTAACTTGTCTGTGAGGCAGGAGGCAATGGTGGAGTAGTTAGGGATACACCTCCTGTAACAACATACCAAGCCTAGGAAAGCTCTTAAATCCCTTTTTGTTTTTGGAACAGGAGTTCCTTGTACCACCCTAACCTTTTTGGTCTGAGGCTGAACAAGCCCATTTCCAACAAAGAAACCCAGATTTCGAAGGGATTGTGTTCTCCGACGTATTCCTTATCTTGATAGATCATCTCCAGCTTGCTGGCCTCGGAATTCTTTTTTCAGTAGAGGGCGCTGCGCGTCGACATCCCTCGAGCCGATGTCCCTCGACAGCCTCCGTATCGGCGCCAACGTAATTATGCGTATAAATAGACTTGCGCAGCGTCCGTTGCTCAGTTACGTTTTCCGCGCTTCGTGGGCCTCGGAATCACGTTGCTCAGTTCGTTAGTCAGAGAATATATTCTCCATTATTCCTCGAGAATAAACCAACTCTTACTCGATGGCTTCCTCACCTGAACCGACGACTCCACGGTCTGGCTTCAAAAAATGTCGAGACTGTGGAAAGAAAATGTCATTGACAGATCCTCACAGGATCTGTTTGTGGTGCCTGGGATCGGAGCACCAATGTTCGGAGTGCGAGGACTGCATGTCCATGACGACAAAAGCCTTGAAGGAGCGTAAGGGGAAGCTTGAGAGAGGTAAGACAGATAAAACTCCTTCGAAAGTTTCCTCGGCAGAGTCGAGACATTCGTCTCCTCGCCGACACAGGAAACATTCTCGGTCTAGGTCTCGAAGCAGTTCCCACCACTCTTCGAGATCCAAGCATTCAAGTAAGAGACGTCGAAGATCCCCTTCCTCGTCTTCTTCTTCTGTTTCTCCGGAAAGGGTCACCTGCCCCACAAAGCATAGCTCTCAGGCTGAGTGGGAGGAATTCCGTAAAAAGATGCTTAGCGTCTTCGAGAAAGCGGCATCAACCCCCTCGAAGACAGCTGAGGGTGATACCCTGTGTGAAAGACCCAAAAAATCTAAACGCCGCGAGTCGTTGCACCCGGCGAAAGAAACTACTCGAGAGCGTCACAAACCCTCGAGAAAAGGCACTGTGCCATCGACGCCAGCGTCAAAGGTCCCTTCGACGCATAAATCTGCGTCATCTACGCCATTATCAAAGGGCTCATCGACGCGTAGGTCGATCGAATCGACGCCGTCTTCGACGCCGACGCTGAAAAAGAGCAAACCCACGGCCGTCACTACCTCACAGCCAGTGGTTATACCCAGAGCCTCTAACATGACTTCGAGGTCATCGAAAACATCGGGTAGGATCCCGATCCTCTCGAGTTCTTCGAGGCCACTTCTTGACGCCTTTTTCGGTCTTTTCGAAGCCTTTAACATCCGCGTCGACGACGTCGACATTTTCCCAACCGATTAGGACAAATTTAGCCCCTTCTGCTCTGGAAATGGGATTTAAGCCATTTCTAAGGTCTGATCATTTCAGACCTTTGTCTTCAATCTATGAGGAAGGGGATGATTCAGATCAAGAAAGACCCTTTGGGTTGCAGAGATCTGCAACACCAGAACCAGAGGAATTTACCTCTGAGGAAAATAGGTTGAAGGACCTTAGAGAATCCTTACATGAGGCAAGTGGTTTAGATTCTTCCCCAGAAATAGAATTTGCCAAACCAGACCCAGGGGAACACGCTGAGACCCCTTACAGAATGTTAATGGCAAGAATCATAGAATTCATGGGTTGGTCTACACCTTCACCTGCATTCCAACAGGATGACCTTACAGACATCTTAGTCAAAGGCCCACAGGAGGATCCTGTGGTTCCATTTCACGCTGCATTACAAAGAAAAATATTGGCTAACTGGGAAACTCCTGAGGTTATCCCGGCGGTCAACAAGAAGTTATCAACCAAATACAGGGTATCTACTACTGACCCTACATTTTTGTCTAAACACCCATCTCCAGAGAGTCTGGTTGTCCAAGCAGCAACTGCATCAGGCAGTAGATCGGCATACCCTACTGTTCCACAGGACAGGGATGACAAAAGATACGACTCTATGGCTAAGAAAGTTTTTTCTGCATGTAGCATGGCGTTGAAATCTATTAACGCTACTTGTACGCTCACAAGGTTCAGCCATACACTTTGGGAGTGTGCTTCATCAGCGGCTGACTGCCTCCCAGAGGGAGAAGAAAGGGAAGCGTTTCTAAACATCATTAAGGATGGTAAAGACGCAATGTGCGAATCCCTTCAAACTGGCATTGATTCTGCTGACAGCATCAGTAGGGCCATGGCGGCAAGTACTACAACCCGCAGATTTGCGTGGTTGCGAAAGTTTGGGTTTGCTCCAGATGTACAAGCCAGACTTTTAAATATGCCCTTTGACGGCTCTTCTTTGTTTGGTAAGAAGGCGGATGACAGCCTAGAAAAGTTACAGACATCCAAAGCAGCAGTAAAATCCCTGGGTGCTGCAATCCGTCAAACGCCATATCGCCCCTCAGGAACCTCTTGGAGAGGTAAGTCCTTTCGCTTTTATTCCGCATTCGGAAAAGGCAGAGGACAGTCGGTTCAAAGAGGTCAAAAAAGATTCACCTGAGGTGGACGGGGTAAAAATACAAAAGCCGCAGCAACAGCAGCAGGTACCTCTTTACCCTCGGCACCTTGATCAGCCGCCTCTAAATCAATCTGAGGACTCTCCTCACAAGACACCAGTATGGGGCAGGCTAAATCAACATCTGACAGAATGCCAGGCTATTACATCAGATGCTTGGGCATTAGAGACAGTTGCCCAAGGTTACTGCCTGCCTTTTCTACGCATTCCTCAGAGTCATCCACCGGGGAACAGCTCTCGGAAAGTTCCAGATCCGCTCCTCTTGCAGGAAATTGTAGACCTGCTGGAGAAAGGTGCCATAGAACCGGTACCTGTAGCGCAGAGGAACAAGGGCTGGTACTGCCCCTACTTCCTAATACCGAAGAAGGACGGAGGACTGAGACCTATCTTGGACTTACGAGAATTGAACAAGTTCCTCAGGAAGGACAAGTTCAAGATGGTAACTCTTTCTCAGATCCTTCAGGCCCTCCAGCTCCAGGACTGGCTGGTATCTCTGGACCTTCAGGATGCTTATTTCCATGTGCCAATCCATCTCAAACACAGGAAATACCTGAGGTTCGGAATTGGCGGCTCTCATTAGCAATTTCGAGTTCTGCCATTTGGGCTGACCTCCTCCCTGAGGGTCTTCACCAAGGTAATGTCGGTAGTGGCTGCAAGTCTAAGGAGGGAAGGGATTCACGTCTACCCCTACCTGGACGATTGGCTGATCAGAGCTGTATCTCCGGAACAAGCTCAGATCCAGCTAGATTATGTCTGCCCCTTCCTTCACAAACTGGGCTTCTCCCTCAATTTAAAGAAGTCACAGATGATACCATCACAGAGACTCCAGTTCATTGGAGCAATCTTGGACACTTCCCTGGGAAAAGCCTCGCCACCAGAGGTGAGGGCTCAAGATATTCTGCAGATGGTCACCAAGTTTCAAAATGCCCAATGTCTCCCAGCCTTCGACTTTTTGAGGTTGCTAGGCCTCATGGCATCCTGCATCTCCCTTGTGCCAGAGGCTCGCCTGAGAATGAGATCTCTTCAGTGGGCACTGAGAACTCAGTGGTCGCAATTCTCAGGGAGAATGACAGACCTCCTTCAGGTTCCGGACAAGGTAGCTCGAGACCTTCAGTGGTGGGCCTGCCAGGAGAACATCTTGAAAGGAGAACTGTTTTGGCAACCGTGGCCGGAGATAACAGTAGTCACAGATGCCTCACTCACGGGGTGGGGAGCCCATACCAACGACTTGACCATCAGCGGTCGTTGGTCTCCATCGGATTCCAGACTACATAACAACCTGTTAGAGCTGAGAGCAATCAGACTAGCGCTGAAGGCTTTTCTGCCATCTGTATAGGGGAAAAATGTCCTGATAATGACGGACAACACAGTGGCCATGCATTACCTCAACAAAAGAGGAGGCGTAGGATCACTGCCTCTGTGCAGAGAGGCGATGCAGCTCTGGTTTTGGGCAATCCAAAAGGAATCTCTCTATCGGCAGTTCACTTAGCCGGAGAGAAAAACTTGACAGCGGACGCTCTGAGCAGGCAGAGTACAGTCTCCCACGAGTGGGAACTAGCTCAGGAAGTCCTTCAACATATATTCACCCTTTGGTGAACCCCTCAAGTGGATCTGTTCGCCACCAGCATCAACAGGAAGTGCGATCAGTTTTGTTCAAGGGAATTTCCCCCGAGAGGAGCTCTAGGGGATGCATTCGTAGTGAACTGGGAGTTTCCACTTCTATACGCGTTTCCTCCAGTCCCTGTCATTCCTCAAATGATCAGGAGGTTGAGAAGGTTCCGTAAAACCATGATCCTAATTGCCCCGGACTGGGACAGGAGAACGTGGTACCCAGACCTTCTGGACATGTCCATCTGCCCTCCAATTCGTCTTCCACTCAAAGAGAATCTTCTCTTGCAGAAGGGAGATCAGGTTCTCCATCCAGACAACAGAACCCTCAACCTTCACGCTTGGTATCTGAAAGGTTGAGATACAAGGATTGGGACCTCCCAGATGAAGTCATGAAGGTGTTGCTTTCGGCAAGAAGGCCAGCAACAAAGACTTTATACCGCTGCCGTTGGAACAAATTTTGCAGCTGGTGTAGAGAAAAGAATTTCGACCCTTTTTCATGTGGTACACCAACAGTGTTATCTTTTCTAATCTATTTGGCAAATTCGGGCCTTCAGGTTGGCACTATCAAGGGCTATCTCGCAGCGCTATCGATCTTCAAGCGCACTGCAGAGGAACCATCGTATTTCAAGTTACCCTTAGTAATACAATTTCTGAAGGGATTAACCAATGTGTATCCTCCAAGACCATTCCAAGTTCCCTTTTGGGACTTAAATTTAGTCTTACATTTCCTGATGGGTACTCCTTTTGAACCACTCCACTCTTGTTCACTAAGGTTTCTCACCCTTAAAACTGTCTTATTAGTGGCATTGATATCTGCTAGGAGGGTGAGCGAATTACAGGCTCTATCTTGTAAACCCCCTCATACAATTTTTCATAAAGATAAAGTTGTCCTACAAGTGAAGCCTAATTTTCTCCCAAAGGTGGTTTCTGAATTCCACATCACTCAGAAGATTACCTTGCCTTCATTTTATCCCCCTCCGCATCCGGGGAAAGAGGAAGAAAGGCTGCATAGGCTGGACCCAAGGCAGGCTTTGAGCTTTTACATCAGCAGACTTGCTAGGTTTAGGCAAGCAGACCAATTGTTCGTAGGTTACTCAGGGCACAAATTGGGATTACCAATAACAAAACACACCATTTCCAGATGGATTATTTTAGCCATTCTGGAATGTTACAAACTGGCAGGGAAAGAGCCTCCTCAAAATCTTAGGGCTCATTCAACCAGGGGTATCGCAGCCTCTTCGGTCCTCCAAAGAGGGGTACCGATTCGAGACATATGTGCGGCTGCCACATGGTCGTCTGCACATACCTTCACAAGATTTTACAACCTGGATTCCTCCTCTAGCCAAGAAACTAGATTTGGCAAAGCTGTGTTGCACTCTGTTCACTCTTGAAGGGAAACATGGCAATTTTACTCCCACCTCCAGTTACACACCACTGCTATGGGAGTCTATCAAGATAAGGAATACGTCGGAGGACACAATTCCTTTGAAGAACAAGTTACTTCTTACCTGGTAACGTTCTTTCGATGGGATGTTCCTCCGACGTATTCCTTATCGCCCCTCCCATCCATCCCGTCAGTAAAACTTCCCTTGTGGTTACAGCTTATGCTCCTTCTGGGTCACTAACCAATTAATGTAAAACAACTGTTAACGTCAAAATGGAACTGAGCAACGGACGCTGCGCGAGTCTATTTATACGCATGATGACGTCAGCGCCGATACGGAGGCTGTCGAGAGACATCGGCTCAAGGGACGTCGACACGCAGCACCCTCTACTGAAAAATAAAAAACCGAGGCCAGCAAGCTGGAGATGATCTATCAAGATAAGGAATACGTCAGAGGAACATCCCATCGAAAGAACGTTACCAGGTAAGAAGTAACTTGTTCATCTAACAGCCGATTGGGCTAGATGGCACATCTTAGGGTTGGCTGTAAGACCCACTCGTCTCAGGGCCTGGGTGACTTGATAAAGGTAGAATGTGTTCCCTCCCAGTCTTAATGTGGATGACAGTGTCATCATGGGGAGAGGAGTTGAAATATGTTCTTTTGAATTTTTCTGATGACCCCATTGAGATCAAATGCAGTCAGTTAGTAGGTATTTTGCGGTATGACATTTTATTCAACTTCGAAAGAAAATTATTGGGAGAAAATACCAGAAAGACAATGCTCCCGTGTGGAAGATATGTTACCAGGATTAGTTACTCAGCCAGAAAATGTGGAAGTTCATAAAATCAGAGAGAGAGAGGGAAAGACAATAATCACCATATAATGCTCCCTCAACCTCGCCAACGTTACTTGATATTCATCTTCCCCAGATAATATCTTTAGAACAAGGGCCCACAAGAACTGAGTCCCTGTAGTCTGAGTCTTTCTCAGCCATCTGCGATAAATTGAACACCATCCTAGAGGCTCTTATTTTTCACCTTCCTTTATCAGTATCATCACAGACAATTTCTCTAGGGATTTCAGTATCAGCACAGATGTTCCCTATGAGGACTTTATCATCATTACAACATTTCATTGTAAAACAAATATCATGACTTACAACTCCATCAGGACTTCAGAGCCATCACATAACATCCCCGCGAGCGCTACACAATTATCATACACCATCTCCTGTTGGGTTTTCAACATCATCCCTCACTTCACTATTATCACACAACATTCCTGTATGAACTTCAATATCATCACAGATACACAGCAGATATGTAAACACAATCAGCAGACTTCAGCATTATCCTTTGGGGGCTTCATTTTCATCCAATACTAATACGATCCCTGTGGTGACTTCAATATCATTACACTTCTCATAGAAATTTCAATAATACATACATCCATTCTATCAAGTCTTCAATGTCATCATAGAGCATACTTGTGAAGATTTAAATGCCAGCACAATGCATCCATAAATGGACTCCAATGTCACTACACACCATCTTTCTAGGGACCACATATCATCTTACGCCATCCCTAGAGGTACTTTGAACTCATCACAGATCATCCTGTAGAAACATCATTATTGTATCACCCTCACAAAGCATACCTTCTGGGACTTCACATAATCTCTTTATTATTATAAACCCAGAACCCATGTGCGATGTTCCAAATCAAATCACACCTTCAACCCTTGGTCAACCTAAATATCACACAAGCCACATGAAAGGTCTGTATACTTGCAAACCCTCTCAAACAGACTTTAAATAGAAGCACCAATATTCAGGGAATTCTGTACCATTCACACAACCCCTGTGTGGACTTCAATATTATCAGATTTTGAACATCATCAGTCTTATGAAGACACCAATATCTTCACCAGTCCTGACCCGCAGGTGACTTTGATATCTTCAAACATCACCCTTATTTTAATCATTTCTGCTTATTCACATACATGCTGCGGCGGTTACACAAGGAAATTTAGCAACATACAGGAATTAAGAAATGTTCAGTAAATTCCTCAGCACTCCATTAATATGCAATCAAATCTTCCATTAACCTACAATCTTTCAAACAGTGCCTTCTTGTGCAGTTCTGCACCTATAAGTCCCATAAATTATACATTACACCTCAGGTAGTGCCTCATATTTTCTTTCTTTTACACTCCTTATATGACAGTATGGTGAAATTGACTCCACCAAGTTTTTATTCCAATGTGGGTGTAATTTCCGTGGGGAAAACATTTCCTGCATTAGTGCATTCCATGATGCTACATCCTCACTGGTCTCTTTCAATCCCCTATACACCGCTCTGTGCTAAACTGCAGTCACAGCTAACGGCCATCTCTGTACGTCCGCCCATCATGCCTCAATATAAGGGCCCTTTGCCGACTTCCAAGTCATCGCAATCCTGCGCTTAGCTAGCACACCGATGGGATCTTTCATTCTTGTAAAATGCGCTGCCCCTTGCCTGTGTGGAAATAACTCCAATAAACAGGCCTCCGGGGCCATGCATGCATGTCTATTCCACCTCTGGTCACCCTATTCGCAGTGCCCCCACAATATTCCCTGAACACTGGGCAAGTCCAGAACATATGGAGTATGTCTGCATTTTCTTGTGCACATCTGGGGCAGTGCTGCCTATCTGCTCCTTTAAACTGAGATGTCTTGTGAGGGGTCATGAATGCTCTGTGTGTGACATATAATTGCATGATTTTAAATCTGGTGTTTCTTGAAACGTTTTTTGTATATAGCAATATCTGCACCCATTCAGCATAAGAGAACGTCCTGTCCAAGCCTGTGTCTTGCCTAGTCCGCACCCCAAGATCTGGTGCAAGGTGCTTGTTCAGGAACAGCTCATACAATCTAGAAACCACGTGGCCGCCGTCCGATTTGTCATGCATCATCTCCAGCACCATGTCGCCCTCTATACCACTGCAAAATCCAAACCATCTACTCTCAGTTTTCTGTGTCAAGCTCAGGTGTAATGGTGTAATAAGAATTGGCCCCTGTGTATGCCGAACAGTTGCGACGCAAATGGAAAACTCAGTCAGCTTCCCCTCCTGAAGCAAGTCTTCAAGTGTAGCCACCACATTGGTCTCCCAGTACTTCCTGATGCCCTGCATACTACTTGGTAGTACAGGGACCAGAGGTATGCACAGGCGTATGGGTCCGCAACACCCAAGCGTCCCCAGATCCTACGCCACAGCCACTTTCCAAGTGTTAGAAGGTGCAGTGCCTGGTCTCATGTATCCACAGCACCTCCTTCAGGCAATATTGCCCAGCAGAGGACTGCACAAGCATTGTGTATAATGATGGGTCATCCGCCAGCCACCCCACCACAAACTGCAGCTGCCCAATAAGGTAGTACAGTTCGAAATGAAGTATTCTGATCCCACCAGATTCATAGGGTCTCTGAAGCAAGCCCAATGTCATTCTGTTTCTACCCGCTCCCCATAAATCCCCTAATTATGTAATTGAATCTGTTAAAGTACCTCATAGATATGTTGTAGGGAACATTTACAAAGTCTTCAAACATCATCCTTGTGGGGACATCTACAATACCACCACACCAAGCCCATACAGACTTCCATTTTTTTTTGCACAAATTCACTGTGAAGATAATCCATACTATCACAAACTATCCCTGTAAGGTACTTCAACATTATAAAATACTGGCAACTTGAACATCCTCACAAACCATCACTGCATTGGCCTCTGTATCGCCATGCACCATCACTGTGGTGACTTCAATATCATGACAGAGCAAACTTGCATGGACTTCATTAGAATTACACATCATTTTGGAACTTACATATGATGACATTAATATCACCATACACTCTGTCGGGACTTTAGAATCATCACACAATAGTGCTGAGAAAACATCAACACACACCACTTCTGTGGGGACTTCAACCTTAATACGCACCATCCATGTGGGAGCTTAAATATCACAGCACACCATATCTCTGGAGACTTCAATTTCAGTCTGATACCATTTTTTGACATCAAGGATCCCACCTTTTGATTTACAAACAAGATACTATTTTCAATGCAAAGAAAATAAATCCACATCACCCCAATTGCCTGTTTGCCCTTCCTGCTGCTGCCGCTCCCCCATGTGCTCTCGTGGCTCCCCCAGTGGTTCTCTGTGTTGTTGGGCTGGTCTCCTTTTATACACCTGCAGCCCCTTGACCGGCTGCAGAGAGAACCTAGCACCTTTGCTAGTTTCCTGATGCAACTTCATCCATTACATTTTTTACCGCCATGCCATAATGCAGAAAGCTATGCTTTCTAAAGGAATCCCGAGAGGCTCAGAGGTTAGAGCAAGTGTTTACCAACTGCAGGTTCAAGTCCCCTCATTGGCCTGTAAATAGTCAAACAGGTAGGTTCATCTGTGCATTGGGTGGACATAGGTGATATTTCTTTTTTTTTAACTTGTTTTATTAGGCATTTTGTTAACGAACAGTTCACGTACATTGGAACTACATGCTCACATTTGTAGCAATAATGTCGTGATTTTGGGATGAGACAAGACAAGAGACACGATTGTCAAGTTAGGGATTCTCGACAGTCAGCGATGTGGGCTACTTATAGGTTTTCAGGAAGGGAGCCCATTCAGTTTCTCTGCACTGCAGGGAGAGTTCATGCAGGACCCCTGTAATATTCTCCATCTCATAAATTTCTCTTGCTTTCTGGGCCCAAGTTCTTTCCGACGGGAGGGTCTGTGATTTCCAGTTCATCACAAGGCTGATCCTGGCCGCCAGCAACAGAAAGTGTGTCATGTGTGGGAGCTGCGTCCATCGGCCCTCTAGTTCTTCCAGGCCAAATAATACCAATCCTGGGTCACGCTCGTGTGCCACCCCGTCCAATTTCTTGATCCAGGCAGGCCAGAATCTCCTTCGAAAACGCCTGTACTTTTGGGCAGGACCACCACATCTGCCAGTAGTCTGCTTGGTCGCTGCATCCCCTCCAGCATCAGGGGCTCGTTTGACTGAACATTCTGGAGAGGAACTTGGGGTCATAGTGCCATCTGCGCAGAAGTTTTAGGCCATGCAGCTTGTATTGCGCCGAGATGGAGGTTTGTGGGCTGATTTGCAGATGCGTTTCCAGAGGTCTTCATTCATCGGGTGGCCCAAGTCTCTCCACCACCTCCTTTTAAGGGTCTCATCTGATTTCCTTTGATTGGCTAGGAGAATCTTGTACAATTGTGAGATGAGGCCCCTTGTTGCAGTGGATTCATTGAGGGTCTTGTCTAGTGGTGTTAGGTCTCTCTGCAGATTATCCTTTCATTTCGGGGCTGTCAGGACTCCCTTCAGTTGTAGGAGGAGGACATTCCCAGGGGTTTGAGCAGTAGACTCTCCTCCAGATCCTGGAGACAGATGCATGTATTTCCTTTTAGCATCTGACTCACCCTCTCCAGACCAACCTCGAACCGTCCCTGGAAGCGCTGTGGATCTAGATCTCGTTTCTAATGGGGGGGAGGGCCCATATATGGCTCATGGGCGATGAACAGGTTGGGCGGCCATTAATCTCACCTTTGTCCCACCGGAGCTTCAGGAGTGGGCCCACCACTCGGTGGTTGATGGTTTTAATGGGAAATGCTGATTTTGGGGCCAATCGCCATTCCCCTAGAGTAACTGGCTGCAGAAGATGATTTTCAATAACTACCCATTGTTCTTGTGACCCCTCAAGTGCGGCACCAAGACTCTGAATTGGGCGGCCCGGTAGTATGTGTAGCAGTCTGGGAGGCCCACCCCTCGCGGTAACGTGCCGTAGGCTATACACTGTTTCTTTCCCTGCCACAGGAACTTTGTGAGTTTGGCTTTGAATTCTGAGAAATGATTCCCTGGAATGTCTATTGGGAGCATCTGATATTGGCATAGGACCTTAGTGAGGATTGCAATCTTAATTGCATTGAGGCGGCCTAACCAGGATACTGTCAAGTTTGCCCATCTCTCGAGATCCGCAGTTTGTTCCAACATTAGGGGTGCAAGGTTGGCTTCGTAAAGGTCTTTTATTTTTCTAGTGAGGTTGATGCCCAAGTATTTTAATGTCTGCTGGGCGACTGGAATTCCCCCTGTGGTTTCTTTGGCTTCAGTGGCGGTGAGGGTGGGCGGGGGGGCTGTATGGGAAAAGAGTGGATTTCTCTGTGTTTACTTTCAGGCATGCCCATTTGCCATATTCTCTTATAGTTCGTAGGACCCTGGCCCTGGGTATGAAGGCCTCTGGGTTCGCCAGGTATAGAAGCATGTCATCGGCGAACATAGCCAGTTTATATTCACAATCTCCTACCTTAATCCCCTCAATGCTTGTATCTACTCTGAGTATGTTTCCCAGGGGTTCTATGGATAGGGCGTAAAGGAGGGGGGAGAGCGGGCACCCCTGCTTGGTTCCGCTCGATAGGATGAATTCCCCCAAGGCTTTCCCGTTGACTTCCACCCTTGCTTTGGAGGCCTTGTATAGTGCTTAAATCCCTTTTATGAACCGCTCTTCAAAGCCCATGTTCCTGAGGAGGGCCCAGATGAACTCCCATTCAACCTGATCGAAGGCCTTTTCCAAGTCCAAGCTAAGAAGGGCCTGTCCCCTCTCTCCCCCCCTTGAGTGTTCCATTATGTCCAGAGTCTTTCGCATGGCGTCTGCCCCTTGTCTCACTTTAATGAAACCCACCTGGTCCGGCTGGATCAGGCGGAGCATGATGTCCTCCATACGTGTGGCTAGGAACCTTGTGTATATCTTTGCGTCCGTGTTCAGGAGAGCGATATTGAGCGGTAAGACTTGCAAGAGGTAGGGTCTTTCCCGGCTTTGGGAATTACGACTATGACCGCTTTTGTGAAGGATGGGGGGGTGAGGCCCTCCTCCTGGGGATAATTAAATAATTTGGTAATGTGGAGGACCAGGGATCCTGCAAATTGTTTATAAAAGCCCATTGTGTATCCGTCCTTCCTGCTGCATGTAATTCTTTGGGAGAAATGGGTGATTCCATGAAAGCCTTCTCCGTCTGGCAAAAGCCTGTCAGCCCTGCCCTAGCAATATACTCCTCCATTTCTGTATTTACCCTGGAGCATTTGGTGGTGTAGAGGACTCCATAATATTTGGCGAATTGGTTGGCTATTTCCTCTGGGGATGTGGCCCAGTGTCCTCTCTTACTGCTAACTTTCTCTAACCACCTCTCAGCCCTCTGAGCTCTCAGTTTGCAGGCTAACATCCTGTTCCTCCTATCATAGAATTTATGCTTTAAGAATTTAAGCTTTCGCATTGTGTCCCCTACTCCCAGCGCCTTTTGTTTAAGTGTTTTAAGGTGCTCTTTCCAGTATGTCCCCTGCACATCCAGCATTTCCTCGATGATCTGCGATTTCTGTGCCCAATTTATCCTTGTGTAGCCTCCGCTACCTTTTCTGCCTGGCTCCTTCCCTCATCAGTATACCCCTCCATATGGCTTTCCCTGCTTCTCATAGCGTTGTGGCGCCCACCTCCCCATTGTCGTTAAACAGGAAATATTCTTCTATCGCCATGTTGAACTCCTTTGCAAAGAGTTTGTCTCTCCAGAGGAACTAATTGCAGCGCCATTTGGACTCTCATTTCCCTGAGCCCTCCATGTCCAGGGCCATGATTACCATATCATGATCCGACCACCCCACCGCTCATATCGAGCTGTCCCTTATTCGAGAATGAACTTCCCTATTGCCCAGCAAGTAGTCGATTCTGGTGAAGGTTTCATGAACGTTGGAACTAAACGTGTAGCCCTTCTTGTCTGGGAGGAGCGTTCGTCAAGCGTCGAGTAGGCCCCCCTCTGCTAGGCTCCTCCAAAATCGACCCCCCCCCCGGCCTGGGAGGACCCTGTTGGCTCTAGCCTTGTTGTTTGTCTGTCAATTAGTGGGTCTGCCCATGTATTGAAGTCCCTCCAATTATGGTGAGCCCCCTGCTTCTCCCCACGATAGTTGCAAGGACCTCATTGTTGAACGTGGTTTGCCCCTGGTTGGGGGTATATAATTCTGCTAGTGTGAGCGTGGTCCCTTCCCAGTTTCCCTGTACTAGTAGGAGTCTTCCCTCCATCAATGCATGAACCTGGGGGTTCGTTAGCCGGATTTGCTTGTGTAGTATTATCCTACCCCACCTTTCTTATGGTCAGAGGAGGCCCAGTACATTTGCCCTCCCCCTTACGGGCCTCTCCTCTCCTGCCTTTAGTCTGGTCTCTTGGATGAAGAGAATATCAAGTGCTGCCCTTTCAAATTCCCTCGCCACCAGTGACCTTTTGGTAGAGGAGTTCAACCCCTTTACGTTCCCTTGCGTTAGTTGTGTTTTCCCTTCAATTTCTAGGTTGGGTCCTCTATCTCTCGTGGTCCTTCACCAGGCTCTCCCGCTTTCCCCGCAAGCATCGCTCCTCTACGTATCTCTGCTGGCTGTGGCCCTGTCTGTCTCCCTCCACCCCCTTTTGTAACTAAAAACATTACTGGCACAATGT
The DNA here is from genome assembly GCF_040938575.1 of Ambystoma mexicanum. Taxonomy (NCBI): domain Eukaryota; kingdom Metazoa; phylum Chordata; class Amphibia; order Caudata; family Ambystomatidae; genus Ambystoma; species Ambystoma mexicanum. The sequence continues at coordinate 959,027,992 of NC_090934.1, read as the reverse complement.
GACAACGGGTATGAACACCAACCATGTTTCCTAGGGTTGAGGCGACCTTTCGGAACTGAGGGCCACTAGGATTTGAAATCTACCCCACTCAGGGAACCTTTGTGTAATCCTTTTCCCCACCGTCTCTACCATTTGCGGCTTATTAGGTCTGATGGCTGGACTCCCCTTTATAGTTCAGGGAGGTTTCCTCGGTGACGGGGAGCTCCATTTTACATATTTCCTTCCCGCTTTGCTCCTCTTCCACCTCTGGGGCTGAGCCTCTATTTGCAGAGACCTTGATGAGTAAGGTACTTGCGGGCCTGTCGGGCCCCTCGTGTCCGACGTTTCCGTCAGATGTGTCAACACCTGTTTTGCTTCTTCTGGCGTGGTTATTCTGTACTCTTCGCCCTTGACTTCAAACGCCACTGCGAAAGGTTAGCCCCTTCGAAGGGATTGTGTCTTCCGACGTATTCCTTATCTTTGGTAATTTGTCTCCAGCTTGCTGGCCTCGGAAATTATTTCTCTGTAGAGGGCGCTGCGCGTTGACGTCCGCCCAGTCGATGTCCCTCGACAGCCACCGTATCGGTGCCGATGTCACCATGCCCATAAATAGCCATGCGCAGCGTCCGTTGCTCAGTTCCGTTTTTCCGCGCTTCGTGGGGCTTCGGAATATCGTTGCTCAGTTCAGTCAGATAAACCTTCTAGATTTACTCGAAAATACCAACTCGTTCTCGATGGCTTCTTCATCGGAACCGACAACGCCGCGATCCGGCTTCAAAAAATTTCGAGACTGCGGTAAGAAAATATCGATAACGGGTCCACACAGGATCTGCTTGTGGTGCTTGGGAGCCGAGCACCATTGTTCGGAGTGTGAGGACTGCATGTCTATGACGGCGAAAGCCTTGAAGGAGCGCAAGGGGAAGCTCGAGAGAGGTAAGTCAGTCAAAACCTCCTCGAAAGTTTCTTCGGCTGAGTCGAGGCATTCGTCTCCTCGCCGTCGAAAGCATTCCCATTCTAGATCTCGAAGTAGCTCCCACCCTTCGTCGAGATCGAGACACTCAAAGAAGAGATGTCGAAGATCCCCTTCCTCGTCATCTTCTGTTTCCCCAGAAAAGGTCTCCTGCCCCACAAAACACAGCTCTCAGGCTGAGTGGGAGGTATTCAGGAAGAAAATGCTAAGCACCTTCGAGAAAGCGGCCACGACCCCCTCGAAGACAGCTGAGGGTGATACCCCAGGTGAAAAACCCCAAAAATCGAAAAACTGCGAGTCGCTGCACCCGGCAAAAGATTCCACCCGAGAGCGCCATGGGCCATCGGGTAAGAAGGCACCTTCTTCGACGCCGTCGTCGAAGATCCCTTCGACGCATGGATCGGCGCCATCGATGCTGTTGTTGAAGGGTTCTTCTACGCATCGGTCGATCGACTCGACGCCATCGTCGACGCCGACATCGACGCCGATGAAAGAGAAAACCACGGTTACTGCACAGCCAACGGTGATACCAAGAGCCTCCGGCACGACGCTGAGACTGTCGTCGACATCCTCGAGTAGGATCCCGATCCTCTCGAGTTCTTCGAGGCCTCTTCCAGTTTTCTCGACGCCGTTCTCGGCGCCTTCGAAGCCTGTCACATCGGCGTCAACGACATCGACGTTTTCTCGCCCAATAGTGACGAGTTTGGCTTCTTCTGCCTTAGAAATGGGTTTTACACCATTTCCGAGGTCAGAGTACCCCGGATTATCTTCAATCTATGAAGAAGGGGAGGATTCTGACCAGGAAACCTTCGGGTTGTAGAGGACCACACTACCTGTTTCAGAGGATTTCACCTCTGAGGAAAGAAGGTTGAAAGACCTACAGGAGTCATTACATGAGGCAAGTGGGCTGGACACTTCCCCAGAAGTGGAATTTGTTAAACCAGATCCAGGGGAACATGCCGAAACACCCTATAGAACCCTGATGGCAAGGATCATTGAATTTATGGGTTGGTCTGCGCCTTCACCTGTTTTTCAACAGGATGACCTGACAGACATTTTAGATAAAGGTCCACAGGAGGATCCTGTGGTCCCCTTCCATGCAGCCTTACAAAGAAAGATTTCATCTAATTGGGAAACTCCTGAAGTTATCCCTGCAGTCAATAAAAGATTGTCAGCCAAGTATAGGGCTGCTGCAGCTGAACCTGAACACTTATCAAAACACCCGACTCCAGAGAGCCTGGTGGTTCAAGCGGCAACTTCATCAAGCAGCAGGTCTGCTTACCCTACTGTCCCACAGGATAGAGATGACAAAAGGTACGATTCTATGGCAAAAAAAGTATTTTCTGCTTGTAGTATGGCGTTGAAGTCCATCAACGCCACCTGTACGCTCGCCAGGTTCAGTCGCACACTGTGGGAGTGTGCTTCATCAGCGGCTGACTGCATACCCGAAGGAGAGGAAAGGGAAGCCTTCCTTAACATTATTAAGGATGGCAAAGATGCCATGTGCGAGTCACTTCAAACTGGCATCGATTCCGCTGACAGTATCAGCAGGGCCATGGCGGCAAATACGACAATCCGCAGGCATGCGTGGTTGCGAAAGTCTGGCTTTGCTCCAGATGTACAGGCCAGACTTTTGAATATGCCCTTTGATGGCTCTTCTTTATTCGGTAAAAAGGCTGATGACAGTCTGGAAAAGTTGCAGACATCTAAAGCAGCGGCAAAATCGTTAGGAGCTGCAATCCGCCAAACTCCTTTTCGCCCCTCAGGAACCTCTGGAAGAGGAAAGTCCTTTCGCTATTATTCCGCATTCGGGAAAGGCAGAGGACAGCGGGCTCAAAGAGGCCAAAGGAGATCCACTCGAGGTGGAAGGGTCAAAAGTACTAAAGCCGCAGCAGCAGCAGGTGCCTCTTTACCCTCGGTATCCGCATCAGCCGCCCCCAAACCACTCTGAGGTCTTTCCACACAAAACACCTGTAGGGGGCAGGTTAACTCACCATCTGACGGAATGGCAGGCTATAACGTCAGATGCTTGGGCATTGGAGACAGTTGCCCAGGGTTACTGCCTACCCTTTCTACCCATCCCTCAGAGTCATCCACCGGGGCACAGCTCTCTAAAAGTTCCATATCCGATCCTCTTGCAGGAAATTATGACCTGCTAGAGAAAGGTGCCATAGAACCGGTACCTGTAGCGGACAGGAACAAGGGCTGGTACTCCCCCTACTTTCTCATACCAAAGAAGGACGGAGGACTAAGACCCATCCTGGACTTACGAGAACTGAACAAGTTCCTCAGGAAGGACAAGTTCAAGATGGTAACTCTCTCTCAGATCCTTCAGGCCCTCCAGCTCCAGGACTGGCTGGTATCTCTGGACCTTCAGGATGCTTATTTCCATGTGCCAATCCATCTCAAACACAGGAAATACCTGAGGTTCGCAATTGGCGACTCTCATTATCAATTTCGAGTTCTGCCATTTGGGCTGACCTCCGCCCGAGGGTCTTCACCAAGCTAATGTCGGTAGTGGCTGCGATTCTAAGGAGGGAATGGATCCACGTCTACCCCTACCTGGACGATTGGCTGATCAGGGCTGTATCTTCGGAACAAGCTCAGATCCAGCTAGATTATGTCTGCCACTTCCTTCACAAACTGGGCTTCTCCCTCAATTTAAAGAAGTCACAGATGATACCATCACAGAGACTCCAGTTAATTGGAGCGGTCCTGGACACTTCCCTGGGAAAAGCCTCGCCACTAGAGGTGAGGGCTCAAGATATTCTGCAGATGGTCAAAAAGTTCCAAAATGCCCAACGTCTCCCAGCCTTCGACTTTTTGAGGTTGCTAGGCCTCATGGCATCCTGCATCTTCCTTGTGCCAGAGGCTCGCCTGAGAATGAGATCTCTTCAGTGGGCACTGAGAACTCAGTGGTCGCAATTCTCAGGGAGAATGACAGATCTCCTCCGAATTCCGGACAAGGTAGCCCACGACCTTCAATGGTGAGCCTATCCAGAGAACATCTTGAAAGGAGAACTATTTTGGCAACCATGGCCGGAGATAACAGTAGTCACAGACGCCTCACTCAGGGGGTGGGGAGCCCTTGCCAACGACTTGACCATCAGCGGTCGTTGGTCTCCATCGGAGTCCAGACTACATATCAACCTATTAGAGCTGAGAGAGATCAGACTAGCGCTGAAAGCTTTCCTGCCATCAGTACAGGGGAGAAATGTCCTGATAATGACAGACAACACGGTGGCCATGCACTACCTCAACAAAAGAGGAGGCGTAGGGTCACTGCCACTGTGCAGAGAGGCAATGCAGCTCTGGTTTTGGGCAATTCAGGAAGGAATCTATCGGCAGTCCACCTAGCCGGAGAGAAGAACTTGACAGCCGACGCTCTGAGCAGGCAGAGCACAATCTCCCACGAGTGGGAGCTAGCTCAGGAAGTCCTTCAAGAGATCTTCGCCCTTTGGGGAACACCTCAGGTGGATCTGTTCGCCACAAGCACCAACAGGAAGTGCGATCTGTTCTGTTCAAGGGAATTTCCCTCGAGAGGAGCTCTAGGAGACGCGTTCGTAGTGGACTGGGAGTTTCCACTCCTTTACGCATTTCCACCAGTCCCTGTTATTCCTCAAATGATCAAGAGGTTGAGAAGATTCCGGAAAACCATGATCTTAATTGCCCCGGACTGGGCCAGGAGAACGTGGTACCCGGACCTTCTAGATATGTCCATCTGCCCTCCAATCCGTCTTCCACTCAAAGAGAATCTTCTCTCGCAGAAGGGAGGTCAGGTTCTCCATCCAGACATCAGAACCCTTAACCTTCACGCTTGGCTTCTGAAAGGGTGAGGTACAAGGATTGGGACCTCCCTGATGACGTCATGGAGGTGTTGTTTTCGGCCAGATGGCCAGCAACAAAGTCTTTATACCGCTGCCATTGGAACAAATTTTGCAGCTGGTGTAGAGAAGGGAATATCGACCCTTTTTCATGTGGTACACCAACAGTGTTATCGTTTCTACTCTACATGGCAAATTCAGGCCTTCAAGTTGGCACTGTAAAAGGCTATCTCGCAGCGCTTTCAATCTTCAAGCGCACTGCGGAGGAACCATCGTATTTCAAACTACCTCTAGTAATACAATTTCTCAAGGGATTAACTAATGTTTATCCTCCAAGACCATTTCAAGTTCCCTTATGGGACTTAAATTTAGTCTGAAACTTCCTAATGGGTACTCCATTCGAACCACTCCACTCTTGTTCGCTGAGATTTCTCACGCTTAAAACTGTCCTATTGGTAGCACTAACATCTGCTAGGAGGGTGAGCGAGCTACAAGCTCTCTCTTGTAAACCCCCCCATACAATTTTCCATAAGGACAAAGTTGTCCTACAGGTGAAGCCTAATTTCCTCCCAAAGGTGGTTTCTGAATTTCATATTACTCAGAAAATTACCTTACCTTCGTTCTACCCTCCTCCCCATCCGGGGAAAGAGGAAGAAAGGCTACATAGGCTGGACCCAAGGCGAGCTCTGAGCTTTTACATCAGCAGACTGGCTAGGATTAGGCAAGCAGACCAACTGTTTGTAGGATACTCAGGTCACAAGTTGGGACTACCCATAACAAAACAGACCATTTCCAGGTGGATTATTTTGGCCATTCTGGAATGTTACAAACTGGCAGGGAAAGAGCCACCCCAAAATCTTAGGGCTCATTCAACCAGGGGTATCGTAGCCTCTTCGCCCCTCCAAAGAGGGGTACCGGTCCGAGACATATGTGCGGCTGCCACATGGTCGTCCGCACATACGTTCACAAAATTTTACAACCTGGATTCCTCCGCTAGTCAAGAGACCAGATTTGGAAAAGCCGTATTACATGCGGTTCATTCCTAAAAGGGATACATGACATTATTACTCCCACCTCCAATTACATGCCACTGCTATGGGAGTCTATCAAAGATAAGGAATACGTCGGAGGACACAATCCCTTCGAAGAACAAGTTACTTCTTACCTTGTAACATTCTTTCGATGGGGTGTTCCTCCGACGTATTCCTTATCGCCCCTCCCATCCATCCCCGCAGTAATACTTACCTTGTGGTTGCAGCTTACGTTCCTTCAAGGTCAATAACCAATTCAGGCATGACTTATCTTATCCTACAAAACGGAACTGAGCAACGGACGCCGCGCGTGGCTATTTATGGGCATGGTGACTGTGCTGATACGGTGGCTGTCGAGGGACATCGACTCGGCGGACGTCGACGCGCAGCGCCCTCTACAGAGAAAACATTTCCAAGGCCAGCAAGCTGGAGACGAATTATCAAAGATAAGGAATACGTCGGAGGAACATCCCATCGAAAGAACGTTTCAAGGTAAGAAGTAACTTGTTCATCTGTAGCATATTCCTTGCTCTGTGAGCCATGTGGTGAGGGGTCTGCATTCCCTTCTGCGTCCTATTGTGAAGCTTGACAGATCCTGATATATCTTGATGTTCGAGCCGCTGAATTCAATATTTTTTGCCTGCTTTGCTCTACTTTGTCCTTATATGACAGGAATTTCACCACTACGGAGCATGGTCCTCCACTGAACGCTCTCCACCCTCTCTGGGCTCCCTCTATCTGTGCGGATTTGCCTTTTTCCGCCTGAAAGAGTAGGTTGATGATGTCTTGCACTTTGATCTCTACCTTAGCCGGGGCCTCACGCTCAGTCTCATCAAGGCCATTTATTCTTCGGTTCGATCTCCTCTCTCTGTTCTCTAAATCGTCCATTTTGAGGGTGAATTCTTCCTCCCTTAGTTCTATGTCAGTCATTCTAGCATTCAATTTAATTTCTAAGAGGTCCACATTGCCATGGTTATATTCCAGGTTTTCAACTTTTCCTTCTATCTTCTCCACTTTGCCTCATAGTTCTGAAATGGAGGTTTGTATATCCGAGCGCAGGGCTTTGATTTCGGCCATTATCCCTGTTACGTCCTCTTTAGTGGATGCGTTGTTCATCATGGGGTATCTGTTGGGGGGGGCGATTGGTCTGTGGGCTTCCTCCCTCCAATATTGTTGTAGGCAGTCAAGACCCCCCGAGGGGCGCCCCTGAGTTTGGTGCTATTCCACTTCTTTCCACCCTATGATAACGGTTCACCCACTGTCCCTAAGTGTTGTTCCTCTCCACCTGGGACTTTGCCCTGAGCGTCCACCTGGTTCTGCACTGATGTGTGTCTTCCCCGGATGCAAGACTCAGCGCTGCTCCCTTGGGCTACCTCGTACAGGGAATGTTTTCATTGGGCCCCTTTTCTCTGGGGGTTTGCTCCTTGGATATACGAGGGGTCTCTCCTTTCTGGGTGTCTCAATGGGGTCCACTTTGGGGGTTGAGTGGGAGCGTTGCCCTTTCCTTCAGTTGTGCCCTCACAGCTTTGCCTAGGTTAGGCTCGTTGTAGGGGTACGCCCTCTTCGCTTGGGGGGCCACCAGTGTGCACGGATCTACTGACCGTCCTTCAGGACAGTTTCATTGGGGGCACCCAGCTGGGTGTCTGGCGTCTATAGCCCGTGGCCCCCCTGGAAACTGATTATTTTGTGCGGATACTCCAAAACACAAGTTTACAGGCAGCTGGGCATCCCTTTCGAACGTCAAGTAGTATGGTGTAAACCTGGTGGCTTCATTCTTGGTACAATTATAAGCATGGGTCAGAGAAGCCACATGCTGACTCCACCTGTTCTTTTTATCAGGCATCAGGGTGCCCAGCATTGTCAAGAGGGTTCGATGGAACCTTCCTACCTGGGCATCCCCCTGAGGATGGTATGGAGACGTAATGATCTTCTTGATGGCAGCCAGCATCTGCTTTATGCGTGTCGACTCAATATCCGGTCCCTGGTTGGAATAAATCTTGGTTGGCCAACCATAGTGCACAAAGGATTTTCCCACGGCACCCAGGTATTGGTGGTGGTGTGCTGATTATTATGGAGGCACACCTGCGCATACTGAGTACAGTGGTGCGCTGATTATTATGGAGGGACACCTGCGCATACTGAGTAAAGTGATCTCTCACCAACAGGAAGTTCTGCACACCTTGCCTGTCCATCTCCAACATGAGAGAGTCGATACAGTTGAGGTCCATGCGAACCGTGCAGGTGATGAAAATAAGCAGAAGGATGTGATGCAGTGTTCTTGGTGGCACACCTAGCACAGTGCTGATAATAATACTTCACATCTGCTGATAGCCTACACCTGAAAAACATTGAGTGGACCAAATCAAACGTTATGTCACTGACAAGATGTCCAGGCTGGTCGTAGAATGAATACACTACTGCTCGACAGAACCTCTATGGAAAAACCATGCAATTTAATAACCAAATTCCAACTTGACTTTCCTTATTTAGGATTCCACCCTTCTGCACAAGTCTCTTCCACTCCTTCAGCATTGCAGCCTGTTCTGGGTCATGATAGCCATCAATGTCCGGTAGCATCCAGCTTAACTGACTTCAACATATACATTAGGTGGTTGTTTTCTCTCCTCGCTGTGAAAGTCACACTGTAGAGGTAATCCTGTAACGTTTCTGTGATGGCCCACTTCAATACTAGAAACGCCAATTTGTGTCATGACCCTAGCCCCTGGCCCTCACTGGCAAGTCAGCCTTCCAGTTCGGGCCAGGTCAAAGGCCTTAAAACCTCATCCAAGACTCTCTTGGAGTCAGTCCTGGCGCCTTTGGCGCCAGGCTCATAACCAACATGAAGACCAACATAAGAATGGGACTATTTAGGAGCCACAAAGGGGCGCTGAGATGTGCTGACGCTTCTCAGCAGATCTCCTCCCCAGGGCGCTGCATTTTTGAGCTTGGAGCCCCCCCAGCCCCATTATAAGATGGCCCTGAACCCCACTGGAGGCATCTGAAGGAGTCTGGAGTTGGTGGAGCGAAAATCCGGTCTTGATCGGAGCCGGAATAGTGAAGATTGCAGCATAGTGTCGGGAGACGCTCGGAGTCTGGTGAGCGTTTCCATTGGGAGAACCGCAAGGGCCTGGCCTGCTGTGCGGTGGGGGAGGGGCAGAGGCCTGCGGTTTGCCGTTATCGTTGGCGGTGCTAATGGAGACCTCCACCCAGTGTTGAGAGGGGCTATAGCGGATAGCTCCTCAGGCTGCGGACTTGGCGGCGGAAGAGTACAGGGCAGCTAGGTGCGGTGAACCCTTGGGGGACATTGGCCCACAGACTCCTTGTATTGTCACCTGGGACAGGGGCGCGTTCCCTGGGGCTCGGCAGCGGAGTTCAGAGATTTGGACCCGGGGGGAGCCACTGAAGAGGTGGGGATCCGGAGCTGCTGAAGAGGTGTGGGTCCGGGGGTCGCTGAGGAGAGCCGCCTACGGGGCTTGACTGCTGTTGGACAGCTCCCGGACCCAGACTGTGTGGCGACTCCCCCATACCTGCAGTGTAGCCCTGGACTGTGAGGAGTGCGCCGGAGTGCTCTCGCCCCCTGGATGCCTGGACCATGAGCATGGCTGCCGCCTGTTGGGAGGCGCGCGGAGCCAGATGAGCGGAGACTTGGGGTGGGCCGTACTCTGTTATACCCCGCTGCGTTGCACTCAGTCTGACATCGGCGGGGGGACCCCCGGGCTGCTGGTGGCGGTCTGTGCACTTTGGCGCTTCTGGTCTGCTTGGCCTGAGGCGGGGATCTCCGGGTCGGTGCCCGTGGACCTGGCGCCGGCGAAGGCGGAGACCGCGCTGGAGATGCGCAGCCCCGAAGGGGGGGCTCTTGTGGCGACTTCAACCTCTGTTTTAAGGAGTGACTCACTGTTGCACTGTGCGGCCCCAATCTGAGTGGAGCGGTCCGGGTCCGTTCTTGTTGGAGGTTTACCGCTGGTGTCTGGGTGGTGCCATGTGCACTTGCTCTACTTGGAGTGCTGTTCATATTCGTGCTTGCTCCTACGTCGCCCCCACTCCATTTGAATGCTACAACTCTAGGGGGATTGATTAGCTCGGCCGAGCCAATTTCCTACTTGACTGTGAATGCTTTGATTGCTCAGCTCCTTATACCCTACTGGTTTGAGGAGGGATTTGGCGCTCCCCTCTGACCGCCTTGCCACTCGCCTCTTTTTGCGGTAACTGGGTTCTTGCACGCTTACTGTAAGCGGAGGGGGACCCTGCATGGTACTGAGTGTGTGTCTCTGGAGGGCGAGCAGCCCGGGGTGAACAAAGAAATCTGGAGTACAGGAGGTGAGAGACTGAACCCTACACCATTTCCATTGGGAGCCTGAGGGGCTAGTCCCTACTAGATTAGTGGTTGCCCGGGAATTGGATGCGTGCGGTGCAGGCGTTGCAGAGATTCCGGCGATCTCCCCCTCACGTGAAAATTCCCGCCATGCAGGAGGCAAATCGGCCTGAGACAATGGAGACTACAGACATGAGTCGTGATATGGTGGCTCTGTTGGAAGAGATCCGTGGCTTTCGCGCGGATATAAGCAAGAGGCTGGACTCCCTCGATAAGAAAGTGGACGATGTGGAAGACCGCGTCCAGGCCCTAGAGGCTAACCAATCTGCTGCCGACCTCTTTGAGACTCAATTTGACCTCTGGCTTGTAAATCTGGAGAGAAGCAAAGAAAAGATCTTGTTAAAATTGGACGATTTAGAAAATCGAGAGCGACGCTCCAATCTTAGACTCCTTGGGGTCCCGGAACAGGAGGGGGAAACGCAAGCGGACATTAGGCAAAAGGTCAAGGAAATAATAAACTCTTTATTTGGGGGTGAAAATACTGATGTCTCCACCATCGATAGAGCACACAGGGCTGGAGGCCGCAGGGGTGATCCTCGCTCTATTTTAGTGAAGTTTCACTACTTTTCTGAGAAATCTAAAATATTGGAGCTGGCCCGTACGGGAGGTCCGATTGACTGGAAAGGTGCCAAGATATCTATATAGCACGACCTGTCGGCGTTCACGCTGGCTCGCCGGAGACTTTGTGGACCCCTGACAAAGTGGTTGCAGGTCAAGGGAGTGTGATATAGGTGGGGGCATCCCTTTTCACTCTCTTTTGAGTTCAATGGTGAGAAATATGTCCTTGTAACAGAAGCTGACATCCAGAAGGCGATGGGTGAATTGCTAAACGACCCTCAGATGGAGCAGGAAGCAGTTGAGGAAGGACTCAGTGAAGGTCTTTGGAAAGGCGCCTTGGGGTTCCTGGGGCGACGGTGTGTCCGGGGACACAGGAAATACAGGAAAATGACACCTCCATCTCCAGAACTATCGGGGACCTGACCGGGGAGTTCTAGCTGTTTCTGTGTTTTCCCGTTCTTTGTTGAAGGGCCTTGATGTGGGTCTTGGGTTGTATCTTGGGTTGGTAAAGGAGGTGAGGCTACATGTCCGGTTTGGGTGTGTTTTTCTTTTTTGAAGACAGGGGGCTCCAAATGTGATGATGATTTTTTTTTGTGTGGTTTTTTTTTCGCCCTGGTGGAGGTGATCCATGGTGGCCTGAAGGCTCGACAAGGAGATGTCGCAGTTCTTTCAGGGGCTCAAAGGTTCGGGTGAGGGGGGTGTCGGGGGGGTTTGGGGGGGTAGGGGAGTTGTTCGAGCTACTGAGGTTGTGAGGTTTAACATGTTTCTCATTGTGTTGATGTTGTGCACAGGGGTTTTCGAGCCAGGCATACGCGTCGGCCTCCATCTGGAGGTGATCGGAGCACTTGGCTGTTCTCATGAGTGATACTATTCATCCTTTGTCGGTGGGGTCCCTAAATGGGTGAGGTTTGAACTCCCCAACAAGGTCATTGATTCTGAGGGAGTTTATCAGGCATAGGCTGCACTTCTTCTTTGTTCAGGAATCTCACTGGGTTAAGGGGAGGGAACCTGTCTTCAAATCCAGGGCTATTCAGTATTTGTTCCGAGCTTCCTATGAAACAAAGAAGAGAGGGGTTATTCTGTTGGTTTCTCCCGATGCTCATTTCACTCCCAAGACACATAAGGCGGATCCAGAGGGGCGTTTTATCATGGTTAAGGGAGAGGTAAAGGTCGTTTGTATACTTTCGTGGGAGTTTATGCCCCTAATGAGGCCCAAGGCTTGTTTTGGCAAGGGTTGGGGTGGAAGATTAGAGATTATGCAGAGGGAACGATAATAGTCGGGGGAGACTTTAACATGGTATTATACCCAGATAGAGACAGGAAATCGGCCAGACCCTGTCCGGACCTTAGACATCAACAGAAGTTAGCAGATATGTTTGCCCGGGTGAATGAGGAATTGGGCTTGGTGGATGCACATACTACCGGTAGTACTCTAGACCCTCTCTACACCTACTATTCTTCGGTACACCAGTCCTTTTCTAGGATTGACTATGTGTTGGTAGATTCCTCAGTTTGGGACTACATTACGGATTTTAGAGTAGAGACTGTCCCATGGTCCGACCATGATCTGGTTAGAGTCAATTTGGGAGTACCCCTGTCTGCCCCTAGAGCATCCCGATGGATATGCAATGACTCCCTGTTGATGGACAGGGAGCTGCCTCAGTCTCTCCTAGCCTCTATCAGTGATTATTTCACTTCAAATGATACTGGTGATGTTAATATTAGAGGGGTGTGGGACGCATTTAAGGCTACCATCAGAGGTGTGCTAATTGAAATGGGGGCTAGGAGAAAGAGGGCCCTGTCTAGTGAGGAACACAAACTGAGGGAACACATTTTTGCTATCCAGCCGGGGGGGAAGTTAAAATCGCAGATGAGTCCTGTACAACGTGAACGCCTCAAAAAACTTAGAGCGAAACTGTCTGTGCTTCTCATTGGACAGACGGAGAAAAAACTGTCATTTCTGAAACAGCGCTACATGGAAAAGGGGGAAAAGGCAGACAAGATTTTAGCCTGGAGGTTGAGGGAACTTCGCAAAAGCAGGAGAGTCAATCGCATTATTGATCAGGCGGGGGAAGAACGATTGGAGGATGCCCAAATTGCGGAGCAGTTTAAAATGTATTATGAAAAGCTCTACGCTACCGAGTAGTCGGGAGATGGCTCCGATGTTGATCGATTTTTTGTGATTCGCTCCCGCTTCCTGGTCTTTTGCGGGAGAGCACTGCCTCACTAGAGCTTCCCATCACCCCTCAGGAGGTGGTGGATGCTATCGCATCTTTGAAGAATGGTGCCACTCCAGGGGATGACGGGTTTACTGTCCATTTTTTTAAGACGTTTCAGTGCACTTTAGCTACGTTTCTAGCTAGGGTGTATAACGATGCCTTGGAGTCGGGCTGCCTCCCCCCCTCCATGATGTCAGCTCTCATCTTGGTCATTCCTAAGGAAGGGAAAGATCCCTCGCTCTGTCAATCCTATAGACCTATTTCGCTCTTAAACATTGATGTGAAAATTCTCGCTAAACGTCTAGCGAACAGGTTGTCTAGGTTTCTCCCCACCTTGGTTCATGGGGATCAGGTAGGTTTTGTCCCCGGGCGCCAGGGAGCTGACAATATCAGCAAAATGCTGGGCTTCATGTACGAGGTGTTCAGACAAGAGTCAGAGGCTTACCTCCTCTCGCTGGACTCCGAAAAAGCTTTTGATAGCGTTGAATGGCTGTACATGGGGAAAGTGCTTCGGAAGCTGGGTTTTGGCGACAACTTCTGTGGCTGGGTCTCGGCTTTGTATAGCGGTCCTTCTGCGCGGGTGTCAGTGAATGGCTGTCTGTCCTCAAGCTTTTCGCTAACCAGGGGAACGCGTCAGGGATATCCTCTTTCACCTTTGTTGTATGCCCTTGCCATGGAGCCGTTTGCCACAGCAGTCAGAGCCGACGAGGGAGTGACTGGGGTGTGGTGTGGGGACTATGAATTTAAATTATCCCTCTTTGCGGACGATATTCTGGTGTATTTGTCCAATGTATACGCTTCCCTTCCGCGGCTGTTTGAATTGATTTGTTGCTTCGGGGCATTCTCAGGGCTTAAAATTAATATCTCCAAATCTTGCATTATGCCCAAGGGTGGGCAGGACCAGGATGTTAGGGGTAAGACGGAAGTACTCGGCATGCGGGTTGAGAATGTTAGTACCAGGTATCTGGGCACTAACCTGCCAAGGGATCTGGGTAAGATTTTTGAGTTGAATTTCCTTCCCCTGCAGACTAAGCTTTTTGAAGACTTGGCTAGATGGGCTCCCCTCACTCTTTCATGGTTTGGGCGTATGATCTCTGTTAAGATGAATGTCCTCCCCAGGCTTCTCTATCTTTTCACCTCGCTCCCTTGTCTCATCCCTGACTCTTTCTTTACGTCTCTTCGGTCGCGAATTATCCGCTTTGTGTGGGGTGGGAAGAGAGCTAGAATTAAGTTCGATACTCTAACCCTTCCTAAGGCGCTCGGTGGGTTCGGCCTACCGGACTTTAAGTTGTATTATAAAGCAGCTCAGTTGCGGGTATTATTAGAGCACTTACGAGATGACCTTACGACGTACTGGACATATGTAGAAGATGTCCAGGTTCACCCTTAAAAGGTCAGGGACTTGCTCTGGTCCCCTCCACGCTCTCGTCCAGTAGCTGTCAGGACCCATCTGATCCTATCGGTTCTATGGGCTTTATGGAAACCAAATAGGGAGAATAACCTGCTCTCGTCTTGGCCTTCCCCCCTGTCTTCCTTGTGGGGTCCTCCACTCAGTTTAGGGAACAAAGGCTTTCGAGAAACACAGTCATGGTCGGACCAGGGGATTGGGAGGGCTGCCCAACTGTTCGCCCAAGGAAAGTTTATTGACTTTGCTCAACTATCGGGAGTACTTACGGAGAATCCCCCCTCCATTTTTGATTATCTGCGGATTAAGGGCATTCTTACTAGGGCTGACTGGGGTGCTTCCCTTTCCCGACCTCTGACTCCGTTCGAAATGGTTCTTGTGGAAGCTGGATCTAGGAGAAGGTCTCTTTCTAAGATCTACGGGGTGCTGGTTGCAGCGGATCTAGAGGGCAGGCAGCCATTTAAACAGGTGTCGGAGGAGAGATTGGGGCAGTCCATTGAAGAGTCTACATGGAGTTCCGTTTTTGGGTCTATCTTTAAGGGGAGGCTCTACACAGCAGCTATGGAACATAATTTTAAAATTCTCCATTCTTGGCATCAGTCTCCTGTCACACTGTCTAAGATGTGTACCCAACGTGTCCCCTATGTGTCCTAGAGCGTGTGCTGGTAGTGGAACTTGGTTCCACATGTGGTGGGAGTGCCCCGTCATTCAGGTCTATTGGGCAGAGTTACTAAGCTGGATTAGGGACATCCTGGGGGCGTGTCCCACCCTCCACCCTCTGGTGATCCTTTTGGGCACCCCCATGCCAGAGAGTAATGATTCGCCCTTCTCCAGGGTGGAGGGGGCGATGCTGAGGGCCGGGAGAATGGCCTTGGCTTAGAAATGGAGGTCCCCTCCAAGCGGACTGGTTTAATAAGCTCTTGACTATTTTCACATACGAGAAGTTAACTGCTATTGCCAAAGATAATATGTCATCTTTTTTACAGGATTGGACAATTGTACTATTAAGTGATGACTGTAAAGCCTTAATGCTCTATTTTTTCTTGAGCTCTGATTAGAGTGTGTTGATGGGAGGGGGGGATCGAACTGCGGATGTATTCCAAATGTCTAATTGCTTTTGGGGGACCTCGCCGATAGAAAGGTGTTGTGGTTTAACCGTTTCTGGTATAATGCCGTGGCTCTTCCTCTTGTGCACTCTTGTAATTTTGTAATTTTTTATTTTTTTCGTTCTGTCGATTCCTCTGTAGCTCATCGGTTGGGGGGGAAAGGGGGTGGGTTGGGTGGGGCAGGGGGCGTGGGTCCTTTATTTGTTTGCTACCTTGATTGTGGTTGTTCAGTCTCTTTTTGATGTTTCTGTTGTTATTGAAAAAGTTTTAATAAATATAAAGTGTAAAAAAAAAGAATGGGACTATTTACTTGGGACTATTTAACTTGGGGGAGTTCAGCCAACATGGAGGACCACATAGCTCAGTTACAAGGAACTGAGCTATGCAGTCTAGTCTTTTGGGTGTGGCAGGCCTGGGACTACTTTACCTGGACTACTTTGGGTGTGGCAGGCCTGGGACTATTTTACCTGGACTACTTTACCTGAGACTATTGAAACCACACCCAAACAGCAGAATATGCTTTGCGTTATTCTGCTGTGGGCAGCGTAACACTCACTGTGTCCAGTTCTTTGATGCCAGCTTACCTGAAACCAAGGACCTGCATAGAGAGAAAGAACACTACAAAACTTACCTGGAACAGTATCCTGTCTTGCATCCATCGCCAACTTCAGTTCCACTCACCTGAAGGTACGAACTCCATCATCCGGCACCGCATGCATCCTGGAATAACATAACCTGGAAAGAGGAGAAAGAAAGACACCATTAGTAAGCGTTTACTCACGTTTCCTTCCGAATGAAGAAAGCCACACAATTCTTACCTGGGTAGTCATCTCCTGGTCAGTATCATTGCTGGAACATTACGGCGCTCGGCGAGGAACATCGCAACCTGCAAGGAGAGAAAAGACACAGGTTAGCAATATAAAAGGCGAAACAGCGCAGCGCATCGCGCATTACTCACCAGACAGCATCACGCCCACCGCGCTTTCGCCTACCGGCCCATGCTCATCTTCAAACTGCATGACAACTCCAAAATAGCTTTCCATACCTAAAAGGAAAGAAGCAAGACATTATTATTCGAACTAAGAGGAACATAAGAACTGCATATAAAGACTGTAAAGCAGCAAACCTACGGAGTCGCAGCAGGCCTGGATTCCCACGGGGGGGCTTGCACCAGTGAAGTAACTTGGTTGCTGCTCGCCCCCCACATCTAAGCGCCCCTGCCACGAGGAGCAGGACGGAGAATCCACCTTCCACAATATTAAGGTGAGGAGAGGGCCCAAGGGGGAGGAAGGAGTTGAGGCCAAGGGAGGTGGGAAAACATAAAGACAATCTGGTATTGAATCCAGCTCTCCTATATTGCAGACCCATCTTTAACCAGAGGCCTTACTAAGGGACCGGGATAGGGTTCGAGAGTGCAAATCATCCAACCTGGGCTGGGTGGCGTTCCCGTGGATACAAGGTGAGCGTAACATTTGACTCAGTAGTTCCTCTCCTCTGTATACAGGCCTCGATTTGTGAAAGTGACAAGTCTCATCTCATCATTGTTCTCCTGGTAGAGGACAGCTCCCAATCCCTAAAGACTTCCATCAATGTGCAAGATGTAACGCAACTGAGGATCCGTGTAGGCCAGGACTAGTTAGAGGATTCGAGGAACTCAAGTGGTGAGGGTCTGCTTGAGCTCCTCGAATAACTCCTGGCATTGGTCAGTCCACTTATCATCAAAGTGCTCATGTGGATGGTATAAATAGTCTGCAGATTTGACGGTAATCCTCCTGGTACTATGGGTAGGCAGGTATCCTTTGGTGAGGTCCACAAGTGGCTGAGTGATGTTGGCCCACAACAATCCTCTGGTAGTAGTTACATATTTCAAGGAAACTCTGTAAATCTTTTGGGTTTTGAGGTCTTGGCCAGGTGAAGGCTTCCGTCTTTGCGGGATCTACAGTTCCAACAAAAGGGTCACAGCGTTCACTTCCCCAATTTCAACACAGTTCCACAAAATGGTCTCGGGGTGCCTTTCCCCAGGTTTAACACCATTCTTAAGGCTTCAAATTCACAATCAAATCTACTTGTTAAATTTGCCTTTTCTTACCATCACTTGAACCACTTTTAGGCCAACCAGCTTCAACCTCTTGACTCCTCTTGGTTTACTCCAAAGAAGGGTTACTCAGTCTAGGCGCAGTTGTCGGACCACACGGTCCACCCATCATAGGTTACGCAACCGATAACCTTTGATGCTTTACAACAGTTTGTACTTTCTTATAGGATTTCCTTGACAACACAGGTGCCCTTTCTGCATCTGTGTTACAAGTCCACTTATTCTTCTAATGCATTTTAATGGGCTCTTGCCTTTATTAACATGTGATTCCCTCACACTTTCCTTCATGGTACTTCTTCTGATTACAACTTGCTTTCATACTATCCAATAGGGTTTTGCTTTCCGCACTTTTCACTTTGTTTGCCAGTGTTGTTTCTTTAATTACAGACAGTTTGCAAAACCACTTCGTGTTCTGGTTCATTCATGCAATATTCTCATGTCTTACCTTCAGTTGAGCATTCAAACTTATTACATGCTTCGCAGCTCAACTGCTTCCATACAGGGGCAATTCACAGACCCTAGCTACATCAGGCAAGGGGTGGCGAGAGCACAGCAACAGAAACAGGTCCACGAACCTGCTCCCACGCAGGTAAGCTCCTCACCAGAATGCGAGAACAGGTTCTTTGAGAAGTTCCTCACCCTCATGAGATCACCTCCAATCGGCACCATACCCTCTGTACCGCCAGACCCGGTATTCATGCAGGCCCAGGTCCCTGCAAAAACAGCCACCCCTAACCCCCTCACCGCCCGCCGGTGCATATCATTACGGCGGCACCTCCCTCGGCACAGCCCCCACCACAACCACTGGCACTGCCCGTCAGCATGCCACAGCTGCCCGCAGCACCCCCCAGCACTCCACCAGCAGCACCTGACCTGCAGGACACAGCTGGGGACATGGACGATGATGAGGACCAGGACACTTCCTCCTCAGCAAGGGCCTTCCACGGGAGCCTGGCTGGCATCGCATAGTATCTGGGGATTCTGCAGCTGCAGGTTGAACAACCGAAGGCGGGGGTATTGACAGAGATGCTGACCATCCTCTCAACAACAAGAACCGGCATCCTTCTGCAGAAGGATGTGAAAGCTTTAGCCAAGAAAGGCTGGGTAAAGCCACATTCCACTCAGCCTACAAATAAGCGCCTTGATGCCAAATATAGTCAGGGGATGCCCTCATGCTTTCGGTGCGCCCTCAGCAACATTCCTCGGTTATAGCAGCGGCTTCTATGTATACTAATCCACAAGCCTCTACATCGGCCCCTACATCAGCCCTCCTAGGAAAGGAAGAAAAGCTCCTGGAGGCCTATGGGTAGAAGATCTATTCCAATGCTATGCTCCATCTGTGTCAGGCCAATGCAGACGCAATGCTTGCTCCAGTGAATCAAAAACTTTGGCGGGAGATAGCAGACTTCCTTCCCCAGCTTCCGACTCACAGTCAGGCATGATTCAAGGAAGGGCTGGCAGAGGCAAAAATAGAGGCCCAGGATATCATGGAGTCAACAGTGGCACACATAGACACAGCAGGCAGGGCTATTTGTGTGGCCACTGACATGCCGAGGGCAGCTTGGCTGAAGGCAACTAAGTTTAACCTCGACATGCAGTAACGCATTCTCGACCTGCCATTCGAGGGGGGGGGCTTGTTTCATTCAACTACGGACAAGGAGCTTGTTAAAAGATAAACCGCTCCCAAACAGCTGAGTCCCTGTCAATATGAACAAAGTCTGCCCCCAAGGCCTATAGGCAGAGACACCCACTCTCTGATAGAGTTTGTACCTTCGGTGGCTTCAGGGGCTTTCAGGAGTGCCGTTCAAGGCAGCCGGACAGGTAGCCAAGCCAGCACTGACACAAGTAGCACAAATCATCGCACAAGGGGTTCTTCCAGTCCTCCTCCCAGGCACCAGCCTCAGAAGGAAAGAAGTAGTGACCGTGCCATTTAGACCCATGGTTCTCCGGTGGGGGGCAGGCTTGCCCTTGACATTCATTCCTGGCGGGCAAGGTTTGCAGACCCATGGATTCTCTCAGTGGTTTCCTTTGGCTTCTGCCTGCCGATACCTCCATTTCCTCTTTCCTCCCCCCTACTCCCACAGATTGGGACGGCAACTCTTCTGGCAGAGATTTGCTCGCTCATGACGAGTCAGGCACTGGAGGAGGTTAAAGCCTCACAGCGAGGCATGGGCTTCTATTCCCGTATATATTTGTCATACAGAAAAAGAACCAGGCTGGCCTAAGAGTTGTACTAGACCTTTCATCCTTGAACCTTTCCCTACCCCTTCAAAAGTTCAAGATGGTTATGCCAGCACTCATTGCGGAGACACTCTGTGGAGGAGACTGGATGTGCTCCCTGGATCTGAACGATGCTTACCTGCAAGTCCAGATTTGGTTCAGGATCATGGGCTTTCATTTCCAATACAGCAAGCTCCGATTTGGCCTCAATTCGGCCCCAAGGGTTTTTAAAAGGTTAATGAATGGAGGCCACCAGGGGATGCAGACAAGATGGCAGCTTGATCCATCATCTCCCTCTTCGGGCATCAAAACGCAATGGATATTCACATAAAAACGAACCATCCGTTCTAGTGACTGAACGTTCTGCATCAGGAAACACCCGAGCAGCAGCAGATGAAATTTCAGGCAAAACAGTGTGAGGATTCATAGAGAAATTGAGCGTTCACAACAAGCCTCTGGCCTCGCAATTGGAAGCCAAACATGGCGGCCGTGAGACACGTTCCCAACTGCGAGGGATCCAGCGAGACTCGTCATGACTGAGCCGATCCGCTGAAGGAGAGGGACCGGAACAGAGCGACTGAAAGCAGGCACCGGCATCGGGAGAAGAGATCACGCAGGAAATCTTGCAGCAGAAAGGTGCGTTCCCCTTCCCCCCCACCCCTGAAGCCCCTGACAGCTTGTAGCTGCTCCAGTGAACCACGAGTAGAGCTCACCCCTTCGGGGACGAAAGAGCAATCCACCCGGCCCCCTAAAGGAGTGCGAGAGGAGCACCGCGGTACGCACCGTGCAATTTAAGAGAGGCCGGGCAGCGGCCACAGTCAAACCTCCGGCATCTGGTTCAGGAAGCAGGAGGGGCGCGGAGTAACCGGAGGCCCCTCTCCACCGCCAGCCAAAAAAGGGGGAGAGGGAAAAAAATAAAGAACGAACAACAAATAAATAAAGAAAGTGAACAATATAACAATATAAAACAAAAAGGGGGGTCAGGTCCCACCACCACGGTCAGTGGCACTTACAGACGCATGATAATAACACCGGAGCCGGGCCACGCAGTTGCACTGTGGCCCCGGCGGAATGAACTGTACTAGCTAAGGCAACACAGCAGGCTCAGCTGCATCAGCACCCTCCAACGGCAAACAGCGAGCTCAGAGGAGGCAGCACACCAGACCCATAAAAAACATTAATAAACATCCAGTTACCAAGGTCTAGGGCTCCAAAAACTCACAAAGATACCATGATCATCAGCCCTCATAGAAGCCAACGAGGGCAAGGTTGAGGCTCACCGACTAGTGTCTCGCATTGCTTAAATCTCAAGGAGGTTGACAAAGGCAGTGGTGAGAAGCGCACCTGCCTGAATTCGATCTATCAGGAGATGGTACAGATTAACTAGTAAAGCCCTCCCTGCACGAAGAGCGGACCTTGAACAAGACACTAGTCAAAGCAGTGAAAGGGAGTAAACAGGAGTGGTATAACACCGACGCCCGCTGGAACGAAGTTGGACCCCAACACCTTAGCTCTACTCCAAACATTTCGCTGACCACACACAGCCATGGAGTCAAATGAAGCCCAGAGCTCGACAGACAACCCGGGCAAGGACCTAGACAGCACCACCAAATCAGACATCAGGCTTTTGCTTGGGGAAATAAGGTCAATAAAGTTAATCCTCACGGAAACAGTTTCTGATCTACAGACTAGAGTGGCGAAGGTCGAGGACCGACCCGAAGCTGTGGAAAATAATCAGCAATCAGGGGATATAGCTACGATGCAGTTTGACGCTCGACTTAAGATAAGAACAAAAGGAAAGAGACGTGGAGGCAAAGCTTGATGTCCTCGAAAACAGAGAGTGAAGATCGAACATTCTGATACTGGGCTTAGCAGAGGAACAGGGAGAATCCCCGGTAGGCTTGGAAAAGAAAGTAAAAACCCTTATCCAGACCCTCTATGATGACACAGATTCTCCAAAGCTGGAATTCGATTGAGTGCACAGAGCAGGGGGGTCCTCGCGAGGTCCCCGGTCGGTCCTTGTGAAATGCCTCTATTGCACCCAAATGCAAGACATCCTGCAGAAGGCGAGGGAAAAGGGCACGATTGAATTTGGAGGCGCATAAGTGATGCTCTATCTAGATCTTTCGGCCATGACCCTTGCCAAAATGAGGGGATACCGCCTCCTCACGATATGGTTGCAAGAAAAAAGAACTACTGATGGGGCCACCCCTTCTCGTTGTCATTTGAATATGGGGGAGAAGACTTTAGAATTACCACGGTAGAAGAATCAGAAAGAGCCTTGCGTCACCTCCGAGGCTCAGCAGAAGACATGGACATTGATCCCTGCAGAAAGCGGAGGGGCCAGCACCGGACCCAGCGCCAAAGCCACCCAGGAGAGGAAAGGTGCAAACGAAGTGGAAGTATAAGCGCCTGAACACTCCATGAGCTCGAACACAGACCTTTGATGCTTTCTACCCAGCTCTTCACTTTTTGGTTGTTACTGGTATGCAGGTTAATGGAAAGTGCGGGCCCCTCTTTTTTTCTTTTTAGAGCGGGCTCGCCCGTCTTAAAGAGGGATGGTTTATTTTGCTGGAAGAATGTGTTATTGACTTTGGAAAACGAATGTTTCCCTTTTTATTGAACTAACCTGCACTGCGAGCTGTCAAGAGGCTCTTGCAGGCGAACGTTGCTGCGAGGAGGCGGGGCTTGCACTTAGCAAGTGATTCATCATGTGACCTACTATACCTTCAAAGTGCACTGCCATCCACCCTTGCGGCGTAAAGCCCTTCGGAGATAAGCCCATTGGCTGTTGTGCGGCTGTTAGGCGCTGGAGGTGCTCACACTCAAGTTAGCCAGGAAAGTGGACGAAAAGTGATCTCAACGTGTGAGCGTTGTTGGTGTTGGGCAGCTGTTAGCAGACTTGGCTGAACTCACACAGAGCGTAGACCTGAGCCCGGATTCATCCACCGCTCGGACCGTTTAAGGTGAGCTGAACTGTGTTGTAAAGCAGCCCATATCCTTGACACTGCCAATGGGGAATTGTAAACTGTGAATTTCGATCAAATTAGTGCATTACTGTAACAGCTGGGTCCGGGCCTGGGAGACTGCGGGAGCTTGACCCCTTTGATCCCTCGAGCCCGGTGAGTACAGCAGGCCCAGCTGAGCCTAGGACAGACCCATCGAGCTGAATAAAACAACTGAGTACACCCGAGCTCTCACGCCTAGCAAGAGTAGACGTGGGATGTCTGCAATACATGGA
Organism: Ambystoma mexicanum; assembly: GCF_040938575.1. NCBI lineage: Eukaryota > Metazoa > Chordata > Amphibia > Caudata > Ambystomatidae > Ambystoma > Ambystoma mexicanum. The sequence goes on along the minus strand of NC_090934.1, from coordinate 959,004,972 downwards.
AAATCTAATGCTGAACAGTTGGCACACAGCAAGCAGGTGCCAAATGCTCGAATACATACTGAAAACCAAATACACCTGCAAACAAGATTACAGTTGCGCTGTTGGAACTCGCTAGTTTCCTCTAGTAAACCCATACGCACCCCCTTACGTAAGTCAGATTGCGACTGTAGGGGTGAGGGAAATAGTGTAACACCTGCCTCTGTTCTCGAACACGGTTCAGTTACAGTTGCAAATCAAGCGCAAATTGGGAGAAAACTCTCCAAAACAGATGATGTCACTCTTTTGAGTGAAAAGGAGGCAGTTACTCCATTTACCCTAATCAACTCTAATCAGCAGGGTAATACTCATCCGCATGCTGTGAGCACAAGTCGGATGGTGAGTTGCCCTGCAGTCTTGTGTCCTGTCAGCATAAACCTTGAAGGAGCCCTCGAAGGAGACTTACCTTGTGAGTGTGAGAGCCATTGCGATTGTGATCGCGAGAAGGGTCCTCTTGGGTCCATCTGCAGGTCGACTCCCGCAGCTGAAGGGGGGTCGAAACTGGCCCCTGACAAAAGTGGATCCGTGACTCCCGACAATCAGATCGAGGAGCCTACACGAAGCTTGCCCACAACAGTAGACGGCCCCACACCAACAATCTCAAAGAGCCCATTGGCAAGTGGAGAGGAAGCTCCCTGCACAAACTTTAAACATGGACATGGCGCTGAACAACCTGTCCTGGTGCCGATGCTCGCGAGGTTACCCTGTGCTTCTTTGACCAAACTTAGTTGCATAGAATCAGCGCTTTCCGACACATTTCCAAAGAACATGGGTCTAACGTGTGAAGTTAACCCAAACGACTACGAAGTATTCCTCCAAGCTCATCACTCCACAATAGAGACTTTGTGTTGCGATGAACCCTTTTCCATGGGAATAAACAGAAGGAATTCGTTGTAGGTTGTTAATAAAATACTAAACGACATCTCTTCTATAAACCAAATGCACAGCTCTGCCACTAAAGAAAATGCGGACGTTATGAGACAAAAGCCTAGCACTAAAGAGGCTATGGAAAACATTGCAGAAGTAATGCAGGAGACTTTGGGCGCAGCGTCTCTGATGAAATGGAAAAACACTTATGGGAAACGCAGGCGTATTCACCATAGTGAATCTCCTACCTTGCCGTGCTCACAGAGGAAAGGCATGAAACCACCGGATCTGCCAACAGAGAGAATCTCAACACCTTTTCAAACGCAAAGAGGTGTACATAATGAGAGAAGATCATCTATTTCATTGTCCTCATCCACTGATTCATCTATAACAGATCAACCTTACACTAAACCAAGATGCTCCAAACCTCGACAGCAGGCATTTACACAACAAAGGAACAAGGAGCTATGCTCTGAGTTAGTGGGCTGCATAATGAAAGAGATCCAACCTATGGTGATGTCGTCGCTTGCCATTTCAATAGCTCCATTCCTAAAATTGTACGAGCAAGTGGATGGGAACCTTAAAGACTTGACCACTTTGGTCTTAATGATGAACTCAAAACTGGTAGGCATGGACATGGAAATTACATTAACCAACCAGGTACAGCGAGATTCCAACAAAAGAATAGAGGCTTCTTTAAACACCCTGCTAGATCAAAGAAAAACTAACGGATTGGAAAAGAAGCTGCTGGCGGAAATTACGAAAGAAGCACTCAATTTACTAAAACCAAAGAAATCCTTACTTGAGCCCGGTAGAGAGGAGAATAACTATTCTATTCCGAATCAACAGGGGCTGAGTGCATCGAATAAGAGAACGAGCGATCAGGCGACCGCAACCGTGGAACATGTCTCGACGACAGCTGTACTCTCGCTTGAACCTACAGCATGTATGTCAAGCCGAAGTCAGGAAGAGAATGACACAAACCTGCCTCCTATAGACCTAACCAAAGAAGAACCCGTCCAGCGGGAAAAAACACAAGAGAAAAAAAGTGTGGAAATTCGAAAGAGTAATGAGGTACTGGCTAACCCGATGGAACCCAACCCACCATATATTATTGCACCAGAGTCCGCTAGAAGTGAGGCTTCCGGACAAAAAAAATGTCTTGTTTTGAAACTATTCTGGAAAAAACGAGATCATCAGTTAATCCAGCCTTTCTGGACCCACAAATACCAACTACCTCGTCTGATATGAGTAAAAGTGGAATCCATCAAGTCAGTGAATCAAGGAACCTTGAAATTGAGGAGGAAAGGAACAATGACATCTTTCCGATTTTCAAGGGAAACACCAAACAATCGACTGAAACACCAAAAAACCAAGTTACAAAACCGGCAAAAACTAAAAAGCCTAAAAATCAATGCAGCAAGAATTTTCGACGTTGCAATGATTCCAGAAAGTTCTTACGTAACATAAAGACAGTAAATGTTACTGTTAATCAAAATCTAAGAGCGGAAAAGCTAAATTTAAGAGCGAAAGATCAAACTCAGAACAAGAAGACCCCTGAAATGGCAATGGCAGGTGAGCTCTTAGAAAAAAGATCAGAGGAAGCTAACAAGGACGATGAGAAAATTAATGATTTACTGAACCTGTCCACTTACGAGGAAGCTGAGGATTCAGAAGCACATGATTCGGAGCTGATAACCGGGCCTTGGACATGTCACAATGCTCTCCAAGAGAAGGAAACAACAATTACTGTTTCGAAAAATAAGACTCCAATGCTGGTTCTTACTGAACCAATTCCGCAAAGAATATGTATGGTGATACCGAAGGTTGTTAAGGCGGCAGACGATACGCACCTGGAGGCAAGTCTGATCTTCCTTACAATGAAAGAAAAAAGAGAAAAGCTAATCATGAAAAATGCTGACAGAGAAAGAAAGGCGATGGACGCAATTCAAATCTCGTCTCAACCAGAATGTACGATGGAAAACGGAGGGGTGCTCCCTGAAGTTCGAAAGTTTGTACCCAATAAGCACAATGGGAGGGGGCCCTTAGCAAACAATGAATACGCTCCGAAACAGATGTCTGAGGAGTTGAAAACACGAGCAACACATCAAACACAAAATAAAGGCTTTAACCATCCTGTGTCACCTTATAAAGTGAAACTAGAAAGAATCGAAAGCCAAGACGACTTGATTATGAACCGCAACAATGTCCTACGCCTTTTGCACTGTGTACCGTGTCTCAGAACCATACAATCGTACGACATCCAAACAGTGGAATTTCCCCAGGAAGGCCAGAATGACCATGTGATCCTGCATTTGAAGTCAAAAATGATACTTAACATTATGTTAGAAGCAACGCCGGTGTTGATGTCACTAAGGTTTGACATCTCGGAGATAATTAATAGAGACAATTTCAATGAGCATACTCATGAGCCTCTAGAAGCTCGGTCAGTCTCGTCTGACTGGAAAAAATCAACCGAGGTTCGGACATCAGAGTCAACTCGACCGGTCCGTTCGCACCAGCTAAATCGGCACTCCGAAAGTGAATATGATTAAAAAATGTGGCACATGATATCAGAGACCTGGGGGAGCAAATTCAAATAACATTTGCCAGTAACCAAGCCACCGACGCGAAAAGTAGCACAAGTGAAGCGAGAAACATCGAGAAGGATCAATCTGACAACTGGGGGTGGCTCGCCAAGGCACTGAATAAGACAACTCAAAGCTAATGCCAACCAGAGCTCAGGACCCCAACGGTTAAGCTTGGATCCTGGAACACCAGAGGATTTTCACACCTGTTTCAAGAGAATTGGCTTCTTGATTTAGACATTGTGTGTCTACAAGAGACGTGGCTGGACAACTGCCCTATTTCTGGAGATTATGAGATTGCATTCAATACAGCAATCAAACAAACGCTGCGCAGACCATGGCAGGCCTCCTAACCCTGGCGAAAGAATTTTCTGGATTTTACATCATCAAATCCGAGAATGTGTCCCATTACATCCAGGCAACTGTTATTGCACAGAAGAATGCAGGAAATAGGAAAATACATATTCTAAATTTATACTGGAATCATAAAACAGCAAGTGGCATTAGTTACATAGATGAAGTTACATCGGTCATAGATGAATGGCTAGAGGCAGACACTGCTGCTGATATTGAGATATGTGGAGACCTGAATATGAACTGCTTAACACCAAATAACGACCTAAAAGTGATTAATTCTAACAAAATACAACTTGCTAGACACTGGTCGTTAGAGATGGAGTTAAGAAATCTAGTGTTGATGAATGGAAACATTGCAGGAGACATTCCGGCCGAACCTACATGGTCTAGAGGCAATCAGCATTCTACGCTAGACTATTTCTATGTTAGTGAGAAAATACATCGAAAGACGATCTCACTTGTGGTGCAACCCACGACTCTAAGCGACCATGACTTAGTAATATTGTCACTTGCTACAAATAACGGATCCAAATCTCCAGCATGGAACTTTCCTCTAATGATTGAATCTAACCGAGTTAGATTGAGGCTAAAGAAGACGGATGTCAAATATATCATAAACTCATATGTAGAAGAACAAAATGAAATTGAGTATATCCATCTCCTAGGCTCTTTCAAAGAGAAAAAACAGGGCTTTAGGGCTCGTGGATTTGTTGCAAAACACAAATATGACTTGGAGGTGAGAAAAAGAAAGAGAGAAATGAGGGCGCAAATAAGACATCTGCCAAAAATAGATTACAACTCTTACCTCACCAAGAAAAGAGAATGTAAACAAAAATACAAACATTGGCTTCGAACGCACAAAGTAGTCATGTTGCAAAAAGACTCTGAGCTAATAATGGAAAAGCTTGATAATAGAAATTCCTCAGAATTCTGGAAGTTAATCAATAATGAAGGAGCTCCGCAAATGGCTTTGCTGGCTAATGTAATACCTGAAGCTGAATGGGTAAAACACTTCTCGGAACTATACAGCAAAAGAGAAACTGTAAGAGAGAGCTCACCACCCAACCTTGAAAATTGGAAATTAAACTTTGAAAAAAGTGACGTTGAGGAGGTAATAAAAAAAGTTAGCTCCTCTAGAGCTCCAGGACCTGATGATCTAACAAACCACATGATCAAAGAAAATCCAGAGATGTGGACAGAATTATGTTACGCCTTGTTCAAGAGAATATCGGCCAAACGTAAAAGCCCTGAATCGTGGAAATGCGCGATAATTATACCAATTTTCAAGAAAGGGAACCGCGCTGATCCAAAGGACTATCGACCTATTGCGCTCTTAGATGTGCTGGGTAAAGTGTATGCGACCCTGCTACAGCAACAACTAGCGAAATGGGCAGCCGAATCAAAACATCTCGACCCACGACAGACTGGTTTCGTCAAGGGAATAGGATGCGCCTTGAATCTATTTTTGATAAATGTACTCAAAATGGAATCCATAAGAACAGGAACCAAGGTGTACCTAGCCCTGATTGACTTCTCCCACGCCTTCGACAGCATAAATCGAGATCTATTATGGGACAAACTGAAGACGTGGGAGTGCCCCGAGAACCTGTTAGCGGCCATCCGAGAACTCCTCACTGGCACAAGTATCAAAATTCGCCTAGATCAAAAGGGCACCTTGTCTGAAGCGATAAACACCTTTTGTGGGGTTAAGCAGGGCTGCCCTTTGGCAGCCATAATATTCAATCTATTTCTATCGGATATTGGAGAAGCGATCGATAGTGTTCGATCTTTCTCTCGGAGAATACATGGCTCCGCAATAGGCTGGATGTTGTATACAGACGATCTGATACTACTGGATGTCACACCAATAGGACTGCAGCGAAAGATGGACGCCGTGGACCAGTATGTAAGAGCTAACAGCTTACAGATCAACAAAAAAAAAGTGCGAGGTGTTAACACTGCAAAACCTGAAAAGTTCAAAGCAGAAAACATTCAAATGGTATCTGGGGATTCCAAGATGGCCGCCGGCACTGAGTAGCTGTGCCGACGGCGCTCCCTGGACCCGTCTCTAGGGAAGGTGCCCACCACCCCCTCAACGGACCTGTGCGGGCATCGTTTGGACCCCCACGAACCTCAGGGGGGTCGGAGAGAGTTGGCGGCGTGTTCGGAGCCAGAGTCGCTGCAGTAGGCGGGAGTGTGCCGCCGCGCCCGGCGAGCAGAGGAGGAGCTGCCGAGGCGGCTGCTGCGGGCCCGCTCGCGTGCGGCGCTGTGAAGCCGGAGCCTGGGGAGGGCCGTGCCGCACCGCGGAGAGTCGCCGTGGACCTGCCCCCGCGGTGAGCACAGTCGCGGGGCCTGACCCGGTGAGGAGCGTCTCCGCCTTTGCACAGCATTCCCGCCTTCTCTACTGGCGGCTCCTCAAGTGGCCGGGTGGCTGCGGGGTCCAGCGCTCCCCGGACAGAGAGGTCTGGGAGCGGTGGCAGCCAGGGGAGGACGAGTCCAACGGCAAACCTGGTGGGGGTCACCCCCCACGACCAGGAGCTGCGTGGCGAGACAGAGGAGGAGAGTCCGGGGCGGCGGTGAGTGGAGGCACCCATACCCAGCCCCTCCCGGAAGGAGTGTCCCGAGAGTGGAGGACGCGGTCGGCGGCAGACCCGGTGGCCTGGGACCGTGTGGAGATCAGAGGCAGTTAGCTGGAAGGTGAGAGCTCCGGGGCTGCGTTGGGAGGCGGCGCACCCCTGGAACGTTGGGAGAGAGGACGGACATCAGTTGCCCTGCCTGCCTCGCTCCACGGGGGAACTTAAGACCCGCTTCCCCCTGCCCCCGTGGGTGGAAGAGGGGCCTGGGAGGCATCGCCCGCCCCAGAGGTCTAGCAAGGTGCGGGAGGGCCCGCATTTTGTCATTGGGAGCTAGCTCAGCGCGGCGAGGATCATCCCACTCCCCTAACACGAGACGCAGAGTGGCGCCTGGGTGTGGAGTCAGGGGATCGGACTATACGGGTCCCCTAGAAATTGGGGGACGAATTTAGGCTGCGTGGGTGGTCCTGGGGCCAGCATTTGTCCACGGATAAGGACCCAGGAAGAAGTCAGGGAAAGATCGGAGCCGCCCACCTGGAGGAGAAATTACCGGCATGACCACAAGGCCCAAAGGCAGAAGAGGAAAGCACTTACAGACCTCTGGAGACAGCACTGGTACCCTACACGCCATGTGGTCAGCACAGAACCTGAAGGAGGGGTCCAGGGCCTTGGGGGGAGCAGCAGGAGAAGATTCCGTGCCAAGGCAAGCAGAGAACTTGGCAAATATGCCCAGGCGGGAGTTCATCAGAGAACTGCATTCCCTGCAGGCAAACCTGACTAAGACTTTTCAAGAGCAGTTTCAGTTAATGCGCACAGACTTGAGCGAAGCTGTATGGGAGCTAAAGCAGGAGATGCGTCAACTGGGGGAGAGGACCGACATCCTGGAGAAAGGTCTTCAAGAAGCAGATAGAGAAAATGCAGCAAATAGTGAAGCTATAGAGAGGCTGGATGTCGCCACCAGGAATCTCAAACTCCAAGTGGAAGACCTGGAAAACAGGTCTCGCAGGATCAACATCCGGGTCAAAATGCTGCCTGAATCTGTGACCGATAAGACCTTGAAAGCTGTGCTTCAGGGTATCTTCGCAGACATCTTGGGTACGGGCAGCCCGGAAACGGTGGAGCTAGATCGAGTGCACAGAACCGGTCGACTGACCAAAGGCCAGGCGGCGAGGCCAAGGGATGTCCTAGCTGCTTTTACTCGATATGTCCAGAAGGAAGCGGTTCTCAGAGAGGCGAGATTACAAGAGCCAATTATGTTCGAGGGTCAGCGGATCGCCCTCTTTCAAGATTTGGTGAGTAGTACTCTCCTAAAGAGGCGACTAATGGGCCCGGTGGTAAAGGTTCTTAATGAGAGATCGATTCGTTACAGGTGGACCTTCCCCTTTGGCTTGCTCTTTGACTGGGAGGGGTCCCAGAGACGAATCACATCCCTTCAAGAAGGGGCTGCTCTTCTTCATATCGAGCTGGAGGAACCCCCCCCTGGTGCGGGACTTCCGGGCTCGAGTGGCCGCTCTGGATCAAGGCCTTGGGACTGGACGACGGTTTGAGAAAGGAGGAGAAGGGGCCCCAGGGGAAATAGTCGGCGGAGGGAGGGAGCTCCTGGTGATACAAGAAGTACCTCTCCCGTGCAGCCTTGATTCGGCACATGAAGATAGGGGTGGTGGGCCTCTATAGGGTGTCTTAGTTCATGGGATCTTAGGGGGCGCAACCATGTTGGAAGCAGAAAGGGCAAAGATGCCCGAGTTTGGTGGGAGGAGAGGGCGGGAAGGTATTGACCTTCAGGGGAGAGGGGGATGGGTTGGGGAGTTTTTCGGGTGGGTTCGGGGGGGCGGCAACGAGCAAAGCATACAGGTCAAGGGGGACACGATAGCCCCCGCTTTCAGCGATTTTTCTCTCCTGGGGGTTCCCTTAGGTGGCTAACGCATAATGTGCGGGGGTTGAATACCCCCCTTAAAAGGAAAAAGTTGGAGCACTTCACGCAAAAGGAGAAGCCAGATATTATGGGGCTCCAGGAGACGCACCTACTTCATAGGGATCAGGGCAGGTTGAAATTGCGGGGTTTTGACCAGATTCTGCACGCCTCAAGCCACTGCAAGGCTAGGGGGGTAGCCCTGGCAATTAGGAACACGGTAGATTTCAAACTCAACGGGGTGCTTAGGGACAAGGGAGGGAGGTATATCGTAGCTAAAGGGAAGTGTCAAGGGTTCCCTTTGACAATAGCGGTATACGGGCTACGGTCACGGACCAGGAGGGAGTGCAGGAGGCTTTTGCTGAGTACTATGAGTCACTCTATGCCTCCCAACACCCTTCAGGTGATAAGCAGGAGGACTTCCTCCAAAAAATCCACTTAAGGGAAATTAGCAGTGCGGTACGTGAAGTCCTCAATCGAGAAATTGCTGAGGAGGAGGTGCGGGGGGTTATAGGGGCTCTGCCACCAGGTAAGGCTCCAGGCCCGTATACGCTCCCAACACGGGCCAGGAACCCTTTCTGCAGCGGGTCTTGAAGTTGCTGGAAGAGTTCTCGTGGGGTCATATTGTTCTCCTCGGGGATCTCAATATTGCTTGGGATAAGGGAAAAGATAGGACAGGATGTAGCGGGGAGAGGGGAGGAGCTATAATGTCAGCGGATTTGAAAGAAAGTGTTGGCAGGCTGGGTTTACGCGATGCCTGGAGGGAGTTTAGGGGGGTACATGGTTCGCAATCCAGAATCGATTATATATGGGTCTCGGTTGCCTTAGTTGGAGCTATTCGGGAAGTATGCACGGGGCCGATAGGGATTGCAGATCATAAGATAGTCTCTCTAGAGATGGATGTGGGTCAGAGAAGAAGGGGAATCTGGGGTTGGAAACTCCCAGTAGCCATCTTGAGGGATCCAGTAATCAGAAAAGATATTGAAGAGAAGATTAAGCTCTTTTTTGATACCAATAAGAGGGAGGATACTGGGGAAGACGTGAGGTGGGATGCCTTTAAGGCCACTCTCAGGGGAGAATTAATAGCGATATCCGCCCACCGGGTGAAACAATTGCAAGTGTTGGAATCGCAGTTAGAAGCTGAAGTGGAGGCGGCTAGACAGGCGGCGGGTGACACTCCTTCTCGAAGAGCAATGCGGGAATATAGAAGGGCGGTTGGGCAGCTGGAACTTCTGTGCACTAAGAAGGCGGAAGGGGCCTTGCTGTCGGTGCGACAACAGTATTATGCAAAGGCTAATAAAACTGGCTCCCTGCTGGCGCGGTTACTGAGTGGTAAAAGGTCGAGAAATGCGATTACGGCATTGAGGTCGCCAATGGGGGAGCGGGTCACGGACCAGGAGGGAGTGCAGGAGGCTTTTGCTGAGTACTATGAGTCACTCTATGCCGGAGGAGGTGCGGGGGTTTATAGGGGCTCTGCCACCAGGTAAGGCTCCAGGCCCGGACGGCTATACGGCCGCCTTTTATAAGTTGTTCAGTGTGCAGTTAACCCCACATCTCACCTCGTTATTCAACTCATTTCGCCTCTCAGGCAGAATTACGCCCTCCATGGAGGAGGCTAAAGTCACCCTAATCTTGAAACCAAATAAAAATCCGGAAGACAGAGCTTCCTACCGCTCTATAGCGTTGATTAATCTAGATGCTAAGATTTTCACCAAGATCCTGGCCAACAGGCTTGACTCCATCCTCCCGGACCTGATACATCCCGATCAAGCTGGGTTTATCAGGGGCAGACAAACCGCGGACAATATCCGCCGAGTGGCCCATATAATCGAAAAGGTCCAGAAAACACACACTCCCGCAGTCCTGGTGGCTCTGGACGCGGAAAAGGCTTTGACCGCGTGGAGTCGCCCTTCCTTTTTCGGGTAATGGAAAGGATGGGTTTTGGGGGGACTTTCTGGTGATGTTTAAGGCTAACTATCAGGCGCCCTCCATTAGAGTAATGGTGAACGGGATCGCCTCTAGGAAGATATCTTTGCAGAGGGGGACAAAGCAGGGCTGTCCCCTTTCCCCAATACTATTTGCGCTTTATTTGGAACCGCTACTTCAGGCCTTCCGGGAGGCAGGGGACATTCAGGGTGTCCCATTCGGAGGTGAGCAGCATAAGGTAGCAGCCTTCGCTGATGATATGCTGCTCATGCTCACAACCCCACGGAAATCAATTCAGGCTAGTGTGGCCCTCTTAGAGGCCTTTGGGGCGGCTTCAGGGCTGAAAATTAACGCCAACAAATCTGAGGTTTTGAATTTAACACTTGGACTAGCGGAAAGGGAGAATCTGCAGGCGGCTACTGGCTTTTTGTGGAGCTCGGGAGGGATTCGTTACCTAGGGGTGAAAATTACGGCTACTCTGGCTGGATGGTTTCCGGCAAATTACCCCCCCGCTTCTTAAAGCAATTAAGAGGGATTTCCTGAGGTGGAGAGAGCTGAGGGTGTCATGGATGGGGCGGATAGCCGCGGTTAAAATGGTCACACTTCCACGGCTCTTGTACCTATTCCAGGCGGTTCCGCTGCCAGTGCCGGTGAGCTACTTCAAGGAGCTAGAAACCCTGACCAAGGGATTCATTTGGGAAGGGAAAAGGCCTAGGGTGGGAACCAGACTTTTGATGGCACCGAAGAGTGAGGGAGGGCTTGCATTGCTGAATTTTAGACGATATTACGAGGCAACTCAGCTGCAAATTATTAGGGAATGGTTGAAGGGGGAGGAAGGAACGCGGGACAAATTGTGGGTACGGATGGATAGGGCCGTAGCGCACCGAAACCTAGCAGAAGTACTGTGGCTCCCGAAACAACACAGACCTGCCCACCTATACGAGAGTTCCATCACCAAACTGATGGCTGACATTTGGGATAGGCTGGTGGGTTTGGAAGGGATCACCACATTCCCGTCTCCCTTCACCCCCATCTTTGGCAACGGGGACTTTTACCCGGGCGTGGAGAGAGGAGCCTTTACGAATTGGCAGGAGGGGGGCTGTCGGAAACTGTGCGATATGTTTTCTGGAGGGGAATTGTTATCGTTTAATGATTGTAAGAGGCATTTCGCAGTACAAGAAAAAGAGAGGTTGAGGTATGCCCAGATTCGCCATTGGGTTCTCTGTCCAGGGATCAAGAAGGCTGCCACAAGGGACCCAACGCCCTTTGAAAAATTCCTGCTCACGAATAACGGGGCGAGAGGCCTCATCTCCAACATCCATAAGATTCTGGCTGGCTCTAACGAGGGGGTCCAATGGGCATGTATGCGGGAATGGGAGCGGGTCTTGGGATGCGGGGTCAGTCGGACGGACTGGGGAAAATTGTGGAGGAGAATTCCTAAACTGGTCAAGGCGCCCCAGCTACAAGAGACATGGTATAAGATCATGTTTAGGTGGCATTATACCCCTGTTCGGCTTAATAGGTATTACCCTACTGTGTCGGGGATTTGCTGGAGGGGCTGTGGGATGGCGGGCTCAGAGGAGCACATCTGGTGGAATGCCCAAAGCTTGCATCGTTCTGGGGGGAGGTGCGGGAGGCACAGGGGCTGGCCTTCGGGTTGGGAGATGGGAGGACTCCAGCGCAAATTCTCTTGGGCGTCCGGGTGGATTCTGGGGCAGGTGAACCTAGAGGAAGGGAAAAAGCTATTGCTATTACGACTCTCGCCGCTATGCAGTTAATAGCCCAGAGATGGAAAGGCCCAGACGTACCTATGATTCAAGACTGGTTCCGAAAGCTGTGGGAGATAGTGGCCCTGGAATAGGCGACTTACGCCATGGACAACAAGGCCCAGAGCTTCGCGGCAGACTGGGGGGAATTACTGAAGGTTCTTAAATACGATTTTAAGGTGATGTGGTGCCCACAGCGACTGAGGTTGCTGGATTTGCAATGACTGTAGAATTTCTTTCTAGAATGGTCGATGGGTGAAGGGGATTAGCTCGTTGCCGGAAGGGAGAGATATGGGTGGGGGAGGGGGAAGGGAATGTTTGCTTGTTATTTTGTGAAAATCAATAAAAAGAGTTTTCAAAAAAAAAAATGGTATCTTGGGAAAGAGTGCCTAACTAATATAACAAACACAAGATATTTGGGCATGCAAATTAATGCAAATCTGAACAATAGCCCCTGGGAAGAGGTTGCCAAAATCAAATGCCGGCAAGTTGCATGTCAAGGAAGCGTCTTACACAAGAAGTACGGCAAATTTTCTATAAAGCCTGTAAGGAACTTCTACTGCCAAAAGGTAGCGCCCGCACTGATATTCGGCGCAGAAAATGCATTTGGATGCTCCTCTGATGTTTGGTCTACCTTAGAAAATATCTTCTGGGTACGAGTCCTGCATTTACTGAAGGGAACTTCAACTGCTTGCATTAGATATGAACTAAATCTAATATCTATCAACACACGAGTCAGTTGGAATCTGCGAAGCCTATTTCGGAAGGTGACCATGAAAGAAGTGGCACTGCAGTTTGAGATACTCCACAATCCAAGCAAGGGAAACCCTGAGTGCCTTCTGTCTTTATGCAATAAACGTTGCAAGGAAATCTTGGCTTTTTACGACATAGACATAAAAACTCTACATGACAACCCGAATCGAGCAAAAAGTTAGGTCTGGTGCTTAGATTGGATTCTGACTGGGGATCTAAGGACTTCGAATAAGCTAATGAAAGATGTCCCGTATGAAGCCAGAAATTTAAATATGCTGCTGAATCACGTTGAACTGTATCCGGATAATGGTATCAGACATCTGTATATACAGTTTCGACTAAACGCCTTTAAAACCAAAGAGTGGTTAAGAGAGCTATGCAAAACTGAAGACACTAATGTAGAGTGTAGATTCTGCAATCAGACGGAAGAAACCTTAAAACATCTGACCCTATTCTGCAAGGGATTGCAGGGCAAAGATCGTTGACATTGGGGCCACAGCTAATGAAATATGAAACTCAAAGTGTAGATGCATGGTGGCAAGCCCTGTTTGATAGCCGGGAGAAGCTACTGAACTATACCTTAATCCGCTTCTTGACACTGTTGGAAAAACTGCTGATGTAACAAATAAATGAAGGAAAAGTGTCGACAGGGCACATAAGAAGGCGATAGCGGATGAAGGATAGACCTTGGATTGCGAGTTATTGATAACAAGGCTAGGACGACGGAGGGACATATGAAGAACATATGAGGGAAATATGGATAACTGTAATGTTGTACTTGTCTTTTTTAAAGGCTAATTTTTTGCCAATAAAAAAAATTAAAAAAAATAAAGAGGGATGGTTCTAATTCCCTCAAGTTACTTAATACTGGATCCTTGGCGTGTTCCTACTTCTAAAGATTGTATAATTGTGTAAGCCCAAAGAGGGGCCTGAACAGAGTGGCCCTTCTTAATTTAGGGCGTCTCCTTAGTCGACAGAGAATGCTAGGATTAGCTTTTCTCAGTGAAAGGGATGGGGGGCGGGGAGAACACTCGATCGGAATTCAGAAGGCATCATAACCACAACGTTAAACCACATTCACTAACAACACTTACAACATGGCAAACCAGAGTCACTACAGTGGGAGATAGTGGCCCTGGAATGGGCGACTTACGCCATGGACAACAAGGCCCAGAGCTTCGCGGCAGACTGGGGGAAATTACTGAAGGTTCTTAAAGACGATTTTAAGGTGATGTGGTGCCCACAGCGACTGAGGTTGCTGGATTTGCAATGACTGTAGAATTTTTTCTAGAATGGTCGATGGGTGAAGGGGATTAGCTTGTTGCTGGAAGGGAGGAATATGGGTGGGGGAGGGGGAAGGGAATGTTTGCTTGTTATTTTGTGAAAATCAATAAAAAGAGTTTTAAAAAAAATGGTATCTGGGGAAAGAGTGCCTAACTAATATAACAAACACAAGATATTTGGGCATGCAAATTAATGCAAATCTGAACGATAACTCCTGGGAAGAGGTTGCCAAAATCAAATGCCGGCAGGTTGCATGTCAAGGAAGCGTCTTACACAAGAAGTACGGCAAATTTTCTATAAAGCCTGTAAGGAACTTCTACTGCCAAAAGGTAGTGCCTGCACTGATATCCGGCGCAGAAAATGCATTTGGATGCTCCTCTGATGTTTGGTCTACCTTAGAAAATATCTTCTGGGTACGAGTGTAACGCTCACCTGATTCCCGTAGAGGCGCCGGTCTTGACTGGGCGTATACCGTATCTGCAAAGGTGATGTGTAACACACGGCTGGCTCTTTGGACTGGACCTCTGTGCACTGTATGTCTGACTTGAAGGGTAAGATGTCTGCAGATAGAAAATATGGGATTAAGGAACTGGGTTATTGAATGTCTCTCTCTTCTTCCCTTTCTCTTCTCCTGTAGAACCCCAAAGGTTAACGCTCTCACCTTAGGTAAGTGAACGCCGTGCTCTCCATCTGCCTCGGGGCAGGGTGCTGTAACCAGTTTCTTCACTGGATAAGGGGAGCAGGCCTCTTGACTTCAGAGGACTGCTGTCCGTCGTTTACTGCACGAACGGTAAGTTTCGAGTAATTCTAATGTCTTTAAAGTCTTTAGTAATGATGTTTCTTGTTTTGCAGGGTTCCGGCGATGGCGGATGACGGGCTGAAGTGAGTTGAAGATGGAGCCCGTGTGATGAATAGAAGCGCCTGGAAGCACGTAAGTAAGCGCTTGTTGCCTGCTTCACGATGCGCTCTAACTGTCTTTTTATTTTGCAGGTACAAGTTCGGAGCGGCTGCAGGGTGCCGGAATACCCACTGGGTTAGATGTGGAAAGGAGTAATGGCACGTGAGTATTAAAGTTCCCCAATGTCTTTAAACGCACCTTGTTTTGTCTTTCAGATGCGGGATGCAGCGCCGAAGGCCTCCGGAGCGTGCGAAGAGTTGGTAAGCTTTTGTCTTTCAGATGCCAGAATGCAGCGCGAGGCGTTGGTGACAGCCGATGGACCAGGTAAGTGAAGAGCTGTCACTGAAGACCGTAATGCTAACCTGTTCTTTCTTGTCTTTATAGGTGTTGCTGAAGACTGGATTCAGGATGGTAAGCCTTTTTCCTTAGGCCCAGGATCAGATGCAGAAGACACGATGAGCGTTCTGCTGCAGAGGATGCAGAATAACGCAAAGCAAGATTCATCCATCGGGTGTGCTTTAAATAGCCTCCTGTAGTGCTTAGGTGTCTCCTTCCACAGCCACGCCTAGGTAAGAAAAGAGTTCCTGCTTTCCAGAAGAGTTCCAGTGTTCTGAATCTAGGGAGTGGCTCCTGCCCACCCAACAGGAAAAGTAGTTCCAAACAGAAGAGGATCAGAGGCTCAACTGGCAGGCAAGTAAGCAGCATGGTCTGCTGCAGGTAAGTCCACCCAAGCATTATGAGCCCGGCGCTTCCAGCGCTGGGGCTGGGCATATTTATGAGCCTGGTGCCACTGGCGCCAGGACTGGGTCCAAAAGGTCCCAATTGGGACTGGTTGGCACTCGGAACCTGGGTTATGGATCTGCTTCCAAGGGAGTTGGGAAAACCCTGACCTTTTGGAAGCAGAGATCATGACAGTACCCCCCCTCAAGGCCCCTCCCAAACCGGGCTTCTCCGGGGGTTTTGGCTTGTCAGGAAATGTTCGGTGAAATCTCTTGATTAGGCGAGGAGCGTGGACATATTCAGCAGGTTCCCAGGATCTCTCTTGGGGGCCGTAGCCTTTCCAGTCAATTAGGTAAAATAGTTTAGATTTGGAGATCTTGGAGTCCAGAATGCTTTTGACTTCAAACTCGAGTTCTCCATCAACTAGGATAGGTTTTGCAGATTTAGTTAGTCGGGTTTGAGGTTGCACGGGTTTTAATAGAGAGACGTGGAAGACCGGATGTATCTTCATGTGCGGGGGCAAGTCCAACTTGACCGCTACTGGGTTTACTATGGTAGTGATGGAATAGGGACCAAGGTATCTTGGGTTGAATGTGCGTGGCCCTTTTAGAGGTAGATATTTGGTGGATAACCAGACTTGATCCCCTACTTGATATTGAGGGGCTTCCTTCCGATGTTGATCTGCTCCTTTCTTGTATTGTTCTTTAGCCCTTTGAAGGTGAGAAACAGCTTCCTTAAAGGCTTGGGTGATTGTAGAATGTAGGTAGTCTACTGCTGGTGTTTCAAGATCTTGCAGGGCATCCAACTCCGAGGTTCGAGGGTGACTGCCGTACAAAAGAAAAAACAGGGTTTTCCCAGTTCCCGAATGGACAGAGTTATTGTAGGCATATTCGGCTATCCAAAGGATGTCTTTCCAAGTTTTTTCAGTTTGTTGCAGCATGCAGCGTAAATACTGTTCCAGAGTTTGATTGGTCCTCTCGGTTTGTCCGTCGGTCTGAGGGTGGTGACTGGTCGATAGTCTCACATCAATTTGAGCCGACCGACAGCAACTTCGCCAAAAATGAGAAATAACTTGACTACCTCGATCCGAAATTAGAACCGAAGGAAAACCGTGCAGTCGGACGATGTTTTCGAGAAATTCTCGGGCCAGAGTTGCTGCTGTTGGCAAGCCTTTGAGCGGAATGAAATGCGCCATCTTGGAGAATAAGTCCACGATTACTAGAATCGTATTGTATCCGGAGCATGGAGGTAGATCGGTGATGAAGTCCATAGAAAGCGTATGCCAAGGGCGAGGTGGGATGTCAATAGGGCGTAAGAGGCCTGCTGGTCTTTCCTTTTGACTCTTGTTTTGGGCGCATACTCCACAGGACATTATAAAGTCTCTGATATCTTTTTTCCAAGACGGCCACCAGAAGTAGCGCTTGATCTTTTCTGAGGTCTTGGCCATACCGGGATGTCCTTCCATTAAAGAATCGTGATAACAAGAGATTACTTTTTTCTGTAAATCTGTGCTGGGTAGGTATAATCGTTCATGGAAATACAATAAGTTGTCCTTTACTGCAAAGTCCTTTCCCTGCAGATGCCAATTCTGTATGTCTGCTGGAGTTACAAGTTGCCTGGCCTTATCCTTAACTTCCTCTATGGATTCTGTGGCGATTACACCCAGAATTCTTTGTTCGGGAATGATTGGTACAGGTTTAGGGTTGATCAAGTGTTCTTCCACTCCCATCCGAGAAAGGGCATTAGCTTTACCGTTCTTTGTACCAGGTCGATAGGTAATTATGAAGTCAAACTCGGCAAAGAATAATGGCCAACGGAGTTGTCTAGAGGATTGGGCTTTTGCGGTTTTCAAATATTGCAGGTTTCGGTGATCCGTAATCACAGTAACGGTGTGTCGGGCCCCCAGCAGATAATGCCGCCAAGCCTTAAAGGCAGACTTGATAGCCAGAAGTTCCATGTCAGTAATCGTGTAATTGATTTCAGGAGGCGAGAATTTGCGGGACCAAAATGCCACGGGATGCAACTGATTGGTTACCGGGTCCTTTTGTGATAGAACTGCCCCCATGGCAAGGCTTGAAGCATCAGTTTCCACGATGTAGGGGAGTTCGGGGCGAGGGTGTTTTAAGATTGGTGCAGAGATAAATTTAGTCTTCAAATCCTGGAAAGCTTGTTCCGCCTCGGTAGACCATTCAAAACGTTTGTTTTTCTTTAACAAGGCAGTGATGGGCTGGACTATTCGAGAGAATTCGGGGATAAACCTGCGGTAAAAGTTAGCGAAGCCTAACATGCTTTGCACACCTTTTACGGAGGATGGTGATGGCCATTTGAGAACTGCATCGACCTTCTTTGAATCCATACGCACTCCGCCAGGTGATAATATGAATCCAAAGAATTCAACTTCGTTCACGTTGAAAACACATTTTTCCAACTTAGCGAAAAGTTTGTGTTGACGCAATCTTTCGAGGACCATTTTCACGTGTCTCCGATGTTCAGATTCCGATGAAGAATAAACGAGGATGTCGTCAATGTAAACAACAACACACACATCTATGAGCTCTCTGAGGACATCGTTCATAAAATATTGAAAGGCGGCCGGGGCATTGCAAAGTCCGAAGGGCATGACCTGATATTCAAATAGCCCATACTTGGTGCGGAAGGCCGTCTTCCATTCATCGCCCTCTTTTACTCGTACCAAGTGGTAAGCTCCTCTAAGATCCAGCTTTGTATATATGCATGCTTTTCTGACTTGGTCCAGGAGTTCAGGGATCAAAGGTAACGGATATCTATTCTTAACGGTGATCTGGTTCAGGGAGCGATAATCTATACAAGTTCTAAGGTCTCCTTCCTTTTTTGGAACGAAGAACAAAGTTGAAGAAGCAGTGGACTTGGAAGGACGAATAAACCCATTTGCCAGGTATTGATCCAGGTATTGTCGAAGGTGAAGGTTCTCAGGCTCGGTGAGGGCATAAATTCTACTACAAGGAGGAGTAGATCCAGGTATCAGGTCTATCTGGCAGTCATAAGACCTATGAGGAGGTAGAGAGTTAGCCTGATCCTTCCGGAAAACATCTTGGTATTCTAGGTATTCGGGAGGTAACTGGGGAGTCTCTGAAGAAATTGCTGCCAGTGCAACACCAGGTGGAGGGTGACAAGTAGAGACACATTCTGGAAACTGGACCGTTCTTGCTCGCCAATCGATCAGAGGATTGTGTTTCTCTAACCAAGGTATTCCTAGAATAATCTGAAACTGAGGGGCCTTGATCACATCGAACACGATCTTCTCATGGTGTCCATCTTGACTTACTAGCGTCACCTCTTGAGTGGTATGCGTTACTGGCCCGGAGGCTATCTCCGTACCATCCACCGTAGTAATGACGTCCTTTACAGCCTTGGGACAAAGAGTTAGATTCATCCTCAAAACCATTTCATGATCCACATAATTGCCGATGGCACCGCTGTCGACGTAAGCTTCAATTGCATGTAATCGATCCGGATTATCAGGGCTAATGAGGACCATAGGTATCACGAAATGCGAGGTCACGGAACTGGTTTTCACGCTCGGCAAGAGGACCTCTATTCTTGTCGGGCGAGGTCGTTTCCCTGCTCAGAGTTTGTAACTTTGGTAACTGCAGCTCCTACTGCCTTCTTGGCAGGTTTCACCGGACAGTCTCGAAGAAAGTGCCCTGAGTTTCCGCAATAGAGGCATAATTGCAACTGTTTTCTCCTTTCCCGCTCCTTTTGTGTTAGAGGACCTTTCAGACCCCCTATTTGCATGGGTTTCCCGGAGTCTACTCCTTTGGAAGGAGTTGGCGGTTTGGAAAATACTCGAGCATCAAACTTGGAACGATCGGCCTTCCTTTTCTGCAGTCTGTGATCTATTTGAACGACTAAGTCTATACAGTCCGAACAATCTTGTGGGGGATTCACTACTTGGGCTAACACATCTTTGAGCTCTCCACGTAGACCTCTATAAAACAGCGTAATCCTTTTGTCCTCAGGCCATTGAGTTTCCACTATCAGTCTGTTGAAAGACGCAATATAAGCCAAAAGGTCTTGATTACCTTGTCTCAACGAAAGAAGCTCATTGTCCAAGGCCTGCCCCTGTGAATGTCTTGCGAACAGTTTTTCCATACTGAGCTGAAAAGCTTGAAAATCATGGAGGACCGGATCATCTTGATTTACTAGAGGGATCGACCAGTCTGCTGCATTGCCACTAAGGTACGAAAGCACGAAAGCTACTTTAGCTTGATCAGTTGGAAAGGCTGCTGGCCGGCATAAGAAATGCAACCGGCACTGATTGATAAATACTGCAAACCTCTTTGGGTCACCAGAAAATCGTTTGGGCGGAGCCAGAGGTACATTCCCAGGTAGGTTGATCTGCACTGGATTCATAGAGGATGTAGAAGGAAGATTTCCCCCAGATGTGGGTAACGGGGTCTGTCCGGCTTGTGACTGTAGCAATTGTCTAGCGAGATCATCTGTTCGCTCCTTGGAAATAATCAGTTCCCTTCTTAGAGCGTTCGTTTCCTGACGGGCTGCATGCACTTCTGCCCTTAGTTCCCCAAGTAACTGGGCTAGCTGGTCGGTATCCGAGGTTTCCATAGCGCCTGGACGGGAGTTTTGTGGTAGGCTTTGCGTTCTGTAACGCTCACCTGATTCCCGTAGAGGCGCCGGTCTTGACTGGGCGTATACCGTATCTGCAAAGGTGATGTGTAACACACGGCTGGCTCTTTGGACTGGACCTCTGTGCACTGTATGTCTGACTTGAAGGGTAAGATGTCTGCAGATAGAAAATATGGGATTAAGGAACTGGGTTATTGAATGTCTCTCTCTTCTTCCCTTTCTCTTCTCCTGTAGAACCCCAAAGGTTAACGCTCTCACCTTAGGTAAGTGAACGCCGTGCTCTCCATCTGCCTCGGGGCAGGGTGCTGTAACCAGTTTCTTCACTGGATAAGGGGAGCAGGCCTCTTGACTTCAGAGGACTGCTGTCCGTCGTTTACTGCACGAACGGTAAGTTTCGAGTAATTCTAATGTCTTTAAAGTCTTTAGTAATGATGTTTCTTGTTTTGCAGGGTTCCGGCGATGGCGGATGACGGGCTGAAGTGAGTTGAAGATGGAGCCCGTGTGATGAATAGAAGCGCCTGGAAGAACGTAAGTAAGCGCTTGTTACCTGCTTCACGATGCGCTCTAACTGTCTTTTTATTTTGCAGGTACAAGTTCGGAGCGGCTGCAGGGTGCCGGAATACCCACTGGGTTAGATGTGGAAAGGAGTAATGGCACGTGAGTATTAAAGTTCCCCAATGTCTTTAAACGCACCTTGTTTTGTCTTTCAGATGCGGGATGCAGCGCCGAAGGCCTCCGGAGCGTGCAAAGAGTTGGTAAGCTTTTGTCTTTCAGATGCCAGAATGCAGCGCGAGGCGTTGGTGACAGCCGATGGACCAGGTAAGTGAAGAGCTGTCACTGAAGACCGTAATGCTAACCTGTTCTTTCTTGTCTTTATAGGTGTTGCTGAAGACTGGATTCAGGATGGTAAGCCTTTTTCCTTAGGCCCAGGATCAGATGCAGAAGACACGATGAGCGTTCTGCTGCAGAGGATGCAGAATAACGCAAAGCAAGATTCATCCATCGGGTGTGGTTTAAATAGCCTCCTGTAGTGCTTAGGTGTCTCCTTCCACAGCCACGCCTAGGTAAGAAAAGAGTTCCTGCTTTCCAGAAGAGTTCCAGTGTTCTGAATCTAGGGAGTGGCTCCTGCCCCACCCAACAGGAAAAGTAGTTCCAAACAGAAGAGGATCAGAGGCTCAACTGGCAGGCAAGTAAGCAGCATGGTCTGCTGCAGGTAAGTCCACCCAAGCATTATGAGCCCGGCGCTTCCAGCGCTGGGACTGGGCATATTTATGAGCCTGGTGCCACTGGCGCCAGGACTGGGTCCAAAAGGTCCCAATTGGGACTGGTTGGCACTCGGAACCTGGGTTATGGATCTGCTTCCAAGGGAGTTGGGAAAACCCTTACCTTTTGGAAGCAGAGATCATGACAACGAGTCCTGCATTTACTGAAGGGAACTTCAACTGCTTGCATTATATATGAACTAAATCTAATATCTATCAACACACGAGTCAGTTGGAATCTGCGGAGCCTATTTCGGAAGGTGACCATGAAAGAAGTGGCACTGCAGTTTGAGATACTCCACAATCCAAGCAAGGGAAACCCTGACTGCCTTCTGTCTTTATGCAATAAACGTTGCGAAGAAATCTTGGCTTTTTACGACATAGACATAAAAACTCTACATGACAACCCGAATCGAGCAAAATGTTAGGTATGGCGCTTAGATTGGATTCTGACTGGGGATCTAAGGACTTCGAATAAGCTAATGAAAGATGTCCCGTATGAAGCCAGAAATTTAAATATGCTGCTGAATCACGTTGCACTGTATCCGGATAATGGTATCAGACATCTGTATATACAGTTTCGACTAAACGCCTTTAAAACCAAAGAGTGGTTAAGAGAGCTATGCAAAACTGAAGACACTAATGTAGAGTGTAGATTCTGCAATCAGACGGAAGAAACCTTAAAACATCTGACCCTATTCTGCAAGGGATTGCAGGGCAAAGATCGTTGACATTGGGGCCACAGCTAATGAAATATGAAACTCCAAGTGCAGATGCATGGTGGCAAGCCCTGTTTGATAGCCGGGAGAAGCTACTGAACTATACCTTAATCCGCTTCTTGACACTGTTGGAAAAACTGCTGATGTAAAAAATAAATGAAGGAAAAGTGTCGACAGGGCACATAAGAAGGCGATAGCGGATGAAGGATAGACCTTGGATTGCGAGCTATTGATAACAAGGCTAGGACGACGGAGGGACATATGAAGAACATATGAGGGAAATATGGATAACTGTAATGTTGTACTTGTCTTTTTTAAAGGCTAATTTTTTGCCAATAAAAAAAATAAAAAAAAATAAAGAGGGATGGTTCTAATTCCCTCAAGTTACTTAATACTGGATCCTTGGCGTGTTCCTACTTCTAAAGATTGTATAATTGTGTAAGCCCAAAGAGGGGCCTGAACAGAGTGGCCCTTCTTAATTTAGGGCGTCTCCTTAGTCGACAGAGAAGGCTAGGATTAGCTTTTCTCAGTGAAAGGGATGGGGGGCGGGGAGAACACTCGATCGGAATTCAGAAGGCATCATAACCACAACGTTAAACCACATTTACTAACAACACTTACAACATGGCAAACCAGAGTCACTACAGTGGGAGATAGTGGCCCTGGAATGGCCGACTTACGCCATGGACAACAAGGCCCAGAGCTTCGCGGCAGACTGGGGGAAATTACTGAAGGTTCTTAAAGACGATTTTAAGGTGATGTGGTGCCCACAGCGACTGAGGTTGCTGGATTTGCAATGACTGTAGAATTTTTTCTAGAATGGTCGATGGGTGAAGGGGATTAGCTTGTTGCCGGAAGGGAGGGATATGGGTGGGGGAGGGGGAAGGGAATGTTTGCTTGTTATTTTGTGAAAATCAATAAAAAGAGTTTTAAAAAAAAATGGTATCTGGGGAAAGAGTGCCTAACTAATATAACAAACACAAGATATTTGGGCATGCAAATTAATGCAAATCTGAACGATAACTCCTGGGAAGAGGTTGCCAAAATCAAATGCCGGCAAGTTGCATGTCAAGGAAGCGTCTTACACAAGAAGTACGGCAAATTTTCTATAAAGCCTGTAAGGAACTTCTACTGCCAAAAGGTAGTGCCTGCACTGATATCCGGCGCAGAAAATGCATTTGGATGCTCCTCTGATGTTTGGTCTACCTTAGAAAATATCTTCTGGGTACGAGTCCTGCATTTACCGAAGGGAACTTCAACTGCTTGCATTAGATATGAACTAAATGTAATATCTATCAACACACGAGTCAGTTGGAATCTGCTGAGCCTATTTCGGAAGGTGACCATGAAAGAAGTGGCACTGCAGTTTGAGATACTCCACAATCCAAGCAAGGGAAACCCTGAGTGCCTTCTGTCTTTATGCAATAAACGTTGCAAGGAAATCTTGGCTTTTTACGACATAGACATAAAAACTCTACATGACAACCCGAATCGAGCAAAAAGTTAGGTCTGGCGCTTAGATTGGATTCTGACTGGGGATCTAAGGACTTCGAATAAGCTAATGAAAGATGCCCCGTATGAAGCCAGAAATTTAAATATGCTGCTGAATCACGTTGAACTGTATCCGGATAATGGTATCAGACATCTGTATATACAGTTTCGACTAAACGCCTTTAAAACCAAAGAGTGGTTAAGAGAGCTATGCAAAACTGAAGACACTAATGTAGAGTGTAGATTCTGCAATCAGACGGAAGAAACCTTAAAACATCTGACCCTATTCTGCAAGGGATTGCAGCGGCAAAGATCGTTGACATTGGTGCCACAGCTAATGAAATATGAAACTCCAAGTGCAGATGCATGGTGGCAAGCCCTGTTTGATAGCCGGGAGAAGCTACTGAACTATACCTTAATCTGTTTCTTGACACTGTTGGAAAAACTGCTGATGTAACAAATAAATGAAGGAAAAGTGTCGACAGGGCACATAAGAAGGCGATAGCGGATGAAGGATAGACCTTGGATTGCGAGCTATTGATAACAAGGCTAGGACGACGGAGGGACATATGAAGAACATATGAGGGAAATATGGATAACTGTAATGTTGTACTTGTCTTTTTTAAAGGCTAATTTTTTGCCAATAATAAAATAAATAAAAAATAAAGAGGGATGGTTCTAATTCCCTCAAGTTACTTAATACTGGATCCTTGGCGTGTTCCTACTTTTAAAGATTGTATAATTGTATAAGCCCAAAGAGGGGCATGAACAGAGTGGCCCTTCTTAATTTAGGGCGTCTCCTTAGTCGACAGAGAATGCTAGGATTAGCTTTTCTCAGTGAAAGGGATCGGGGGCGGGGAGAACACTTGATCGGAATTCAGAAGGCATCGTAACCACAACGTTAAACCACATTCACTAACAACACTTACAACATAGCAAACCAGAGTCACTACAGGGAGGAGGCTACAAAAATCACTACAATTGCAGAACCTGGGAGCTACCAGTGCAGAATTTATACACTACAATGGCAAAGATTGATGGCATAACCTTTGGGTCCCTGAATATAAGGGGGTTAAACTCCCCTCAGAAAAGATCCATGCTGGCACGACAGTTTAGGCAATCCCGACTCGATATATTATTCATACAAGAGACGAAATATGTTCATGGGGAAATCTCAAGATTGTGGGGAGAGACATTGGCGATACAATGTGGGCCTCGGGCCCCCATAAAAGAGTAGGCGTCTTGTTCAGAAAATCCCTGTCATTCCGTTTAGAGCACATACACAGAGATGCACAGGGGAGATATGTGTCCCTTAAAATTATCCTTTGCTCAGCCTACGCCCCAAACCAACTCTTGTTCGACTTTCTGGATGACTGGAGAAGAAGAGAAGGGTATGCTAATTTGTGGGGGAGTTTTTAATGTGGTGACAGAAAGCGAACTGCGGCAGGTGACACAGCCACTGAGTAATCAGCAGGGTAATCGATTCCTTAGTCAGCTGAAAGAGCACCACTTAATCGACACATGGCACGTGACTCATCCCAAAGACAAAGGCTTCACCCCCCCCTGCACCAGAGTTTCTCCAGAATCGATTACCTCCTGCTGGGGGCAGAATGTGAAAGTGAGATCCTCGAGGCAACAATAGAAGTGGTCGCCTGGACAAATCATGAGCTATGCAAACTTGTATTGGACTGGGGCCCCCCCTTTAAGCCGGGGGGCCAACTGGTGCATGGCTGCGAACACCGTGATACGCAGGTTTGCGTGGTTGCGGAAGCCGGGGGTTTGCTCCAAATGTGCAATCCCGGCTTCTCAACATGCCCTTTGATGGTGTCCATCTTTTTGGCAGAAAGGCTGACGAGAGCCTTGAGAGGTTGCAGACCTCCAAAGCTGCAGCAAAGTCCTTGAGTGCTGCAGTACAACAACCTCCACCTTTTTGTCCTAGGGGACAGCAATGGAGGGGAGGTTCCTTTCGGTACTACTCTTCCTTTGGTAGATCGAGAGGAGCTGCCAGTCAAAGGGGCCACCGTAGGAGTACCAGGGGTGGAAAGCAAGGTACTCGAGGTGCCAAAGCCACTCGGGCAGTTGCCTCTTTGCCAGCAGGCACTGCCGCAGCCACGTCTGCTTAGTCATGAGGCCATGTCCCATGGTTCGCCGGTTGGGGGCAGACTGGTGCAGCATCTTGGAGAATGGCGTGCCATTACTTCAGATGTGTGGGTTCTGGAGATCATAACTCACGGCTACTGTCTCCCCTTTCGGCAGAGGCCTCACGACAATCCACTGGGGAAGCTCTCTTTGAAGCATCCAGATCCGCCCCTTTATGCAGGAAATCTTATCCCTGCTGGAGAAAGGCGCCATAGAACTGGTGCCTGTAGCGGAGAGGAACAAGGGATGGTATTCCCCTTATTTTTTGATCCCGAGAAAAGACGGGGGATTGAGACCCATCATGGACTTGCGTGGGCTGAACAAGCTCCTCAGGAAGGACAAGTTCAAGATGGTAACTCTTTCTCAAGTCCTCCAGGCCCTTCAACTACAAGATTGGTTGTTGTCTCTAGACCTCAAGGATGCTTACTTTCATGTGCCAATTCATCCAAAGCACAGGAAGTACCTGAGGTTCGCAGTTGGCGACTCGCATTTTCAGTTTCGGGTCCTGCCGTTCGGTTTGACCTCCGCCCCGAGGGTCTTCACCTAGCTAATGGTGATGGTGGCAGCGTATCTCAGGAAAGGGGGATTCACGTCTACCCCTACCTGGACGATTGGTTGATCAGGGTGAGCTCTCCCGAGCAAGCCCTGGATCATCTGTCCGTCACCTGCCTCTGTAACGCTCACCTGGTTCCCACGGGGGCGCTGGTCTAGTCTGGATTGCTGTGGCCTCTTCTAGCGTGATGCGCAGGACCCAGAACACCGATTGGACAGGACCTCCAAATCGTGCTTGCCTGGCCCGTAGGAATATCCTTCTGCAGATGAGAAAGGGGATTAACAGTCTGCAGAATAGTGTGCTAGCTCCCCCCTTGCCCCCTTCGTTCCTCTCTAACTTCCTCCAAACCCCGGTTTAAGCTCACCTTATGGTTTGGAAGGATGAACTCTCCATCCTGCTTCTGGTGCAGGGGCGCGCGTTCGTCCAGTTACTTCACTGGTTTTCAGAATGGCGCTGGCAAAATCCACTTGACTTTCCTGAGCGATGCGCCGTAAGTATGAAAGTTCAAAGTTCAAGTGAGGCCCCCTTTATGTTGTCTTTCTAACCTGTGATCTGTCCTTTATTTCAGGTGCAGAATGAAGGCGATGCTTCGAGGGGTTAAACTGCCGAGGTGAGTAGTGATGAGGGCGATCCCTCTAAATGTCCTTATCATTCCCCAGAAATGTCTCTTGTCCTTTCCCCATAGGGGCCGGGGTACGGTACCTGCCAACGGGGCGGCGCCGACCCGAAATGTGGAAGAAAAGCCGGTAAGTATTATGGCTGTTAATCAGGCTTTCCTTCTGTGTTCCTTCTGCTCACCTTTTGTTTCTTCCTCTCTCCCCTAGGTGCAGAGATGTGGCATCCGATGCTGACAGCCGTGTTGGAGCCGGGAGATGTCTCGAGGACAGGTGAGTGAAGCGTGGCGCTGCAGCGAGCAACGCAATGCTTTTAAATGGAAGTCTTTCTTCAGGGATGTTGGCGAGAAGATTCCGGATGCAGGTAAGAAGTTTGAAATAGTCCTTGGTTTTCACCTTTCTCTTCTCTTCCTTCCTTGCAGGTCTTCCAGGTTCGAGGCAGGCGTGGCTGGAGTCCAGGAGCAGGAGCAGACATGGTGAGCGTTAAGCTGCAGGAAGCAGAACAACGCGAAGCATGAGCTGCTGTCTGGGCGTGGCTTAAATAGCCACCAAAGAAGTCCCAGGTATGTATCCTTCCCCAACTAGGTATGTATCCTTCCCTGGCCACGCCCGAGTGAAAAAATAGTCCCTATGAAAAAATAGTCCCTTTCCGGTCTCAGGGAGGCCTGAAGCGTGCAGCATGGTCTGCATTAGGTAAGTGCACAAAACACCTCCCTTTATGAGCCTGGCGCCTATGGCGCCAGGACTGATGTCCAACATGAGCCTGGCGCCAAAGGCACCAGGACTGAGTCCAAAGAGCCCCTATAAGGGGCCGCTGGGCTTTTACCCGAGGGCATGATGCCTGCTTCCGGGGGTGCTGGGCCTAGCCTGGTGCTCCGGGGGTAGGCATCATGACAGCCACTCCCTTCACAAGCTGGGCTTCTCCCTCAATTTAAAGAAGTCCCATTTGACACCTACCCAACGGCTCCAGTACATCGGAGCAGTGCTCGACACACACTGGGGCAGTGTTCGCCTCTCCAGGTGAGGGCTCATCACATTCTGCAGATGGTGGACAAATTTCAACGTGCCCAGAGTCTCCCGGAGTTCGAGTTCTTGAGGTTGCTCGGCCTCATGGCATCCTGCATTTTCCTGGTGCCAGAGGCCAGACTGCGGATGAGATCTCTGCAGTGGGCTCTCAAGATGCAGTGGTCACAGTTCTCCGGCAGGATGTCAGATCCCGTACATTTTCCGCCCTCGGCCGCACAGGATCTTCTGTAGTGGGCCGTCGAAGGCAATCTGATGAAAGATGCTCCATTTTGGCAACTGTGGCCGGAGATAAAGATCGTGACGGACGCATCCTTCACGGGTTGGGGAGCTCATGCCCACGAGTTAACAGCCAGCAGCCATTGGTCTCTGGCGGAGTCCAGACTCGACATCAATCTGTTAGAGCTGCTGGCTGTCAGGCTAGCCCTGAAGGCTTTTCTGCCATCTGTGCAAGGGAAGAATGTCCTGATTATGACAGACAATACAGTGGCCATGCACTACCTCAACAAAAAGGGAGGGGCAGGGTCACTTCCGTTGTGCAGGGAGGCGATGCAGCTCTGGTTCTGGGCCATTCAGCAGGACATTTCGATCTCGGCAGTTCATCTGGCCGGTGACGAAAACGCAGCGGCGGACGCTCTTAGCAGGCAGAGCACGGTCTCTCACGAGTGGGAGCTGGCTCAGGAAGTTCTGTTGGAGATCTTCGCCCTTTGGGGAACCCTGCAAGTGGATCTCTTTGCCACCAGTGTCAACCGGAAGTGCGAAAGATTTTGCTTGTAGGAATTTCCTCCAAGAGGAGCCTTAGGGGACGCGTTCGTAGTGGAGTGGTCCTTCCCACTGCTGTACGCGTTTCCTTCAGTCCCCGTCATTCCGCTGGTGTTACGGAGGTTCAGTTCCCGGATGATCCCCTTTGCTCCGGCATGGGCCAGGAGAGCATGGTACCCGGACGTTCTCGACATTTCCATTTGTCTTCCACGTCGCCTTTCCTACCGAGACGATCTGCTCTCACGGGAGGGGGGTTGGGTTCTCCATCCAGAGGTCAAGTCCCTCAGCCTTCACGCTTGGGATCTGAAAGGTTGAGGTATAAGGATAGGGACCTCCCCGAGGACGTGATGGAGGTGTTGCTTTCGGCCAGAAGGCCCGCAACGAAAACGTGTATCGTTGCCGTTGGAGAAAGTTTTGCGATTGGTGCAGAGTACAGAATGTGGATCCTTTCCAATGTTCTATTCCTTTGGTTTTGTCTTTTTTGCTTTCTTTAGCCCACAAGGGCCTGCAAGTGGGTCCCATTAAGGGTTACCTGGCGGCGCTGTCCATATTTAAGCGCTCCTCTGAGGAATGTTCTTATTTTAAAATCCCTTTTATATCTCAGTTTCTAAAAGGGCTAACTAATGTGTTTCCACCGTCGCCTTTCCAGGTGCCGGGATGGGATTTGAATTTGATTTTAAAGTTCCTAATATGAGCTCCGTTTGAGCCCTTACATTCTTGTCCGTTGCAACTATTGTCCTTTAAAACTTGAAGGGATTGTGTCCTCCGACGTATTCCTTATCTTTGATGTTACCCATTTCAGCTTGCTGGCCTCGGAAATCTTTTCAGTAGAGGGTGCTGTGCGTCGATGTCCCTTGAGTCGGTGTCCCTTGACAGCCTCCATATCGGCGCCGACGTCATCGTGCGTATAAATAGACTCGCGCAGCGTCCGTTGCTCAGTTCCATTTTTCCGTGCTTCGTGGGCCTCGGGAACATAACGCTCAGTTCCTTCCTTCAGGAAAAACCTTCTTATTCTTCGAAGATTATTACCTTAATACGATGGCTTCTTCATCCGAACCTTCGACTCCACGGTCCGGTTTCAAAAAATGTTGTGACTGTGGGAAGAAAATGTCGTTGACGGATCCTCACAGGATCTGTTTGTGGTGCTTGGGATCGGAGCATCACTGTTCGGAATGCGAGGACTGTATTTCCATGACGGCGAAAGCCTTGAAGGAGCATAAGGGGAAGTTAGAAAGAGGTAAGGGCTTTAAAACTTCAACTCCCTTGAAAGTTTCTTCGGCTGAGTCGAGACATTCGTCTCCTCGTCGACAAAAGAAACATTCCCGTTCAAGATCTCGAAGCAGTTCTCATCACTCTTCAAGATGAAAACACTTTAAGAAGAGGCGTTGTAGATCTCCCTCTTCTTCTTCTTCTTCTTCTTGTACCTCCCCAGAACGGGTCACCTGCTCCACGAAACACAGCTCTCCAGCTAAGTGGGAGGAATTCCGTAAAAAAATGCTTAGCGTCTTCGAGAAAGCGGCCTCGACCCCATCGGAGACATCTAAAGGTGATACCCTGGGTGAAAGACCCTAAAAATCAAAACGCTGCGAGTCATTGAACCCGGCGAGAGAGACTACTCGAGGGCGTCATGGACCCTCGAGTAAAAGCAGTAAGACCGTGTCATCAACGCCGTCGTCAAAGGTTTCTTCGACTCACAAATCGACGCCTTTGTCGAAGTATCCTTCGACGCATAAATCGGTTGCATCGACGCCGTCTTCGACGCCACTGTCGACTCTGATAAAAGACAAACCTACAACTGTCACTACGTCAAATCAAAGAAAGTAGAGGTGTCAAAAGTTTCAACCATGACTTCGAGGATGGCATCAACAATCTCGACGATGCCGAGTAGGATTCCGATCCTCTCAAGTGGATCGAGGTCCCTTCAAACTTTCTCGACGCCTTTTTCAGGATTGTCGAAGCCTTTGACTTCCACATCGACAACCTCGACGTTTTCTCAGCCAGTGACAACCAATTTGGCTCCTTCTGCTCTAGAAATGGGTTTTAAAACATATCCTAGGTCTGACTACTTTAGAGCCTTGTCCTCTATATATGAGGAAGGGGAGGATTCCGACCATGAGAGACCCTTTGGTTTACAAAGGACTACAATACCCATGCCAGAGGAATTAATCTCTGAGGAGAACAGGTTAAAAGACCTTCAGGACTCTCTACATGAGGCAGGTGGTTTAGATACTTCCCCAGAAGTAGAGTCTGCTAAACCAGACCCTGGCGAGCATGCTGAGACCCCTTATAGGATTCTGATGGCTAAAATAATTGAATTCATGGGGTGGTCTACACCTTCTTTTTAGCAGGATGACCTTACTGATATTTTAGATAAAGGTCCACAGGAGGATCCTGTTGTTCCTTTTCATACTGCTCTGCAAAGAAACATTTCTGCAAATTGGGAAACTCCTGAAGTTATCCCTGCAGTAAATAAAAAACATTCTGCTAAATACAGGGTATCTGCTTCAGATCCTGAATATCTGAGCAAGCATCCAACTCCAGAGAGTTTAGTTGTACAAGCAGAAACTTCATCAAACAGTAGGTCGGCATACCCTACTATTCCACAGGACAGGGATGATAAAAGATTTGATGCCATGTCAAAAAAAGTTTTCGGCATGTAGCATGGCGCTTAAGTCTATCAACGCCACTTGCACGCTAGTGAGATTCAGCCACACACTTTGGGAGTGTGCTTCATCTGCGGCTGACTGTCTCCCAGAAGGAGAAGAAAGGGAAACATTCTTAAACATCATCAGGGATGGAAAGGAGGCAATGTGTGAGTCCCTCCAAACAGGCATTGATTCTGCTGACAGCATCAGCAGGGACATAGCGGCAAGTACCACAATCCGCAGATTTGCGTGATTGAGGAAGTCTGGTTTTGCTCCAGATATACAAGCCAGACTTCTGAACATGCCTTTTAGCTGCACTTCTTTATTTGGTAAGAAGGCTGATGACAGCCAGGAGAGATTACAAACATCCAAGGCAGCAGCAAAATCTCTTGGGACTGCAATCCGGCAGACTCCGAATCGCCCCTCAGGAGCTTCCTGGAGGGGTAGGTCCTTTCGCTTTTACTCCGCATTCGGAAAAGGCAGAGGACATCCAGCTCAAAGGGGCCAGAAACGATTCACCCGTGGTGGACGGGGAAAAGATACAAAAGCTGCAGCAGCAGGTGCCACTTTACCCTCGGCATTTGCGTCAGCCGCTTCTAAACCCCTCTGAGTTCTCCCCTCACAACACACCAGTAGGGGGCAGGTTAACTCAACATCTGGCAGAATGGCAGGCTATTACGTCAGATGCTTGGGCATTGGAGACAGTTGCCCAAGGTTACTGCCTGCCCTTCCTACACACCCCTCAGAGTCATCCACCGGGGAACAACTCTTTGAAGTTTCCAGACCCACTTCTTTTGCAGGAGATTGTAGACCTGCTAGAGAAGGGTGCCATAGAACCGGTACCCGTAGGGGAGAGGAACAAGGGTTGGTATTCCCCCTACTTCCTAGTACCAAATAAGGATGGCGGATTGAGACCCATCTTGGACTTGCGAGAATTGAACAAATTCCTCAGGAAAGACAAGTTCAAGATGGTAACCCTTTCTCATATTCAGGACTGGTTGGTATCTCTGGACCTTCAGGATGCTTATTTCCATGTGCCAATCCATCTCAAACACAGGAAATACCTGAGGTTCGCAATTGGCAACTCTTACTATCAATTTCGAGTTCTGCCATTTGGGCTGACCTCCGCCCGAGGGTCTTTACCAAGCAAATGGCGGTAGTGGCTGCAAGTCTAAGGAGGGAAGGGATCCACGTCTACCCCTACCTGGACGATTGGTTGATCAGAGCAGTATCTTCGGAACAAGCTCAGATCCAGCTAGATTATGTCTGCCACTTCCTTCACAAGCTGAGCTTCTCCCTCAACTTAAAGAAGTCACAGATGATACCATCACAGAGACTCCAGTTCATTGGAGCAGTCCTGGACACTTCCCTGGGAAAAGCCTCGCCACCAGAGGTGAGGGATCAAGATATTCTACAGATGGTCACCAAGTTTTAAAATGCCCAACGTCTACCAGCCTTCGACTTTTTGAGGTTGCTAGGCCTCATGGCATCCTGCATCTTCCTAGTGCCAGAGGCTCGCCTGAGAATGAGATCCCTCCAGTGGGCACTAAGAACCCAATGGTCGCAATTCTCAGGAAGAATGTCAGATCTCCTTCAGGTCCCGGACAGAGTAGCTCAAGACCTGCAGTGGTGGGCCTGTCGGGAGAATATCTTGAAAGGAGAACAGTTTTGGCAACCATGGCCGGAGATAACAGTAGTCACGGATGCTTCACTCACGGGGTGGGGAGCCCATGTCAACGACTTGACCATTAGCGGTCGTTGGTCTCCATTGGAGTCCAGACTACATATCAACCTGTTGGAGATGAGAGCAATCAGACTAGCGCTGAAAGCTTTTCTGCCATCAGTACAGGGAAAGAATGTCCTGAGAATGATGGACAACACAGTGGCCATGCACTACCTCAACAAAAGAGGAGGCGTAGGGTCACTGCCACTGTGCAAAGAGGCGATGCAGCTCTGGTTTTGGACAATTCAAGAAGGAATCTCTCTTATCGGCAGTTCACCTAGCCGGAGAGAAGAACTTGACGGAGGGCGCTCTGAGCAGGAAGAGTACAGTTTCCCACGAGTGGGAGATAGCTCAGGAAGTCCTTCAGGATATCTTCACCCTTTGGGGAACCCCTCAAGTGGATCTGTTCACCACCAACATGAACAGGAAGTGCGTTCAGTTTTGTTCAAGAGAATTTCCCCCGAGAGGAGCTCTAGGAGACGCGTTTGTAGTGGACTGGGAATTTCCACTCCTGTACGCGTTTCCTCCAGTCCCTGTCATTCCTCAAATGATCAGGAGGTTGAGAAGATTCTGGAAAACTATGTTCCTAATTGCCCCGGTTTTGGCCAGGAGAACATGGTACCCGGACCTTCTGGACATGTCCATCTGCCCTCCAATTCGTCTTCCGCAAAGAGAGGATCTTCTCTTGCAGAAGGGAGGTCAGGTTCTCCATCCAGACATCAGAACCCTCAACCTTCACGCTTGGTATCTGAAAGGTTGAGATACAAGGATTGGGATCTCCCGGATGACGTCATGGAGGTGTTGCTTTCAGCTAGAAGGCCAACAACAAAAACTTTATACCGCTGCTGTTGGAACAAATTTTGCAGTTGGTGTAGAGAAAAGAATATTGAACCCTTTTCATGCAATACACCAATGGTGTTATCATTCTTGCTTTATCTAGCAAATTCAGGTCTTCAAATTGGTACAATCAAGGGCTATCTTGCAGCGCTGTCAATCTTTAAGCGTACTGCTGAGGAGCCTTCATATTTCAAATTACCCTTGGTAATCCAATTTCTGAAAGGGTTAACTAATGTTTATCCCCCAAAGCCTTTTCAAGTTCCATTGTGGGACCTAAATCTAGTCTTAAAATTTCTGATGGGTACTCCTTTTGAACCACTCCATTCCTGTTCATTAAAATTTCTCACTCTTAAAACAGTCTTTCTAGTGGCTCTAACATCTGCCAGAATAGTGAGCGAATTACAAGCTCTATCTTGCAAACCTCCTCATACAATCTTTCATAAAGACAAGGTTGTTTTACAAGTGAAGCCTAATTTTCTCCCAAAGGTGGTCTCTGAATTCCACATTACTCAGGAAATAACCTTATCTTCGTTCTATCCTCCTCCCCACCCAGGGAAAGAGGAAGAGAGGTTACACAGGCTGGATCCAAGGTGTGCCTTGAGTTTTTATATTAGCAGATTTGGTAGGATAAGGCAAGCAGACCAATTATTTGTAGGATACGCAGGACACAAATTAGGATTGCCAATCACGAAACAGACCATTTCAAGGTGGATCATTTTAACCATTCTAGAATGCTACAAATTGGCAGGAAAAGAACCACCTCAACATCTTAGGGCTCATTCAACCAGGGGTATCGCAGCCTCTTCGGCTCTCCAAAGAGGGGTTCCAATTAGAGACATATGTGCGGCTGCCACATGGAGGTCCGCACATACCTTTACTAAACTTTATAGCCTGGATTCCTCCTCTAGCCAGGAGACAAGATTTGGGAAAGCTGTGTTGCATTCTGTACATTCTTAAAGGGAGATATTTCATTTTTACTCCCACCTCCTCTTTACACTACTGCTTTGGGAGTCTATCAAAGATAAGGAATACATCAGAAGACACGATCCCTTCGAAGAACAAGTTACTTTCTTACCTTGTAATGTTCTTTCGATGGGATGTTCCTCCGACGTATTCCTTATCGCCCCTCCCATCCATCCCCACAATAAAACGTCCCTTGCAGTTGCAGCTTATGCTTCTTCAAGGTTAATAACCAATTCATGCCAAGCAAATTTAAGCTTCAAAACGGAACTGAGCAACGGACGCTGCGCGAGTCTATTTATACGCACAAATACGTCGGCACCGATACAGAGGATGTCTAGGGACACAGGCTCAAGGGACTTCGACGTGCAGTGCCCTCTACTGAAAACATTTCCGAGGCCAGCAAGCTGGAATGGGTAACATCAAAGATAAGGAATACGTCGGAGGAATATCCCATCAGAAGAACGTTACAAGGTAAGAAAGTAACTTGTTCTTTGAGTTGCAGTTACTTCTGTACGCAGAGTGAATGAGTTGCAGGCACTTTCTGCCAAACCACCCTTCACTGTATTCCATAAGGACAGGGTTGTCCTTAGGGTGCGGCCTTCCTTTCTTCCGAAGGTTGTGTCGGAATTCCATCTGAGCCAGAAGGTAATTCTTCCGGCATTCTATCCTCCTCCACATCCTGCTAAGGAAGAAGAGAGGCTCCATAGGTTGGGCCATAGGCGAGCTTTGAGTTTCTATCTCTCACAAATGTCCCAGGTCAGAGTGGACAATCAGCTCTTTATTGGTTATGCTGGAAGGCGTTTAGGTCAGGCTGTTTCCAAGCAGACCTTATCTAGATGGATCATTTGGACGATCGCTGAGTGTTACCATTTGACGGGAAAGGACCCTACAGTAGGCTTATGGGCTCATTCTACTAGGGGTATGTCTGCCTCCACTGCCCTACAGAGGGATGTTCCGATTCCCAATATTTGCGAAGCAGTCACATGGGCCTCTGCCTATACTTTTGTGAAACATTATTCCTTGGACTCTATCCATGGGTATGATTTGGCCTTTGGTAAGGCAGTCCTCTATTCTGCAATTTGATTGGGCATTCTAAATTGATGCAATTGTAAATTCTTTTCCCACCCCCATACGTTGGTACTCCTTTGGGAGTCTGTCAAAGATGTGGAATACGTCAGAGGACACAATCCCTTTGAAGAACAAATTACTTATCTTACCTGGTAACGTTCTTTCGATGGGATGTTCCTCTGACATATTCCACATCGTACCCTCCTTACCTGCCCCTCTACAGAATGTCTTATGCAATTGTAGATTACGTTTCCGCAAGGCTTTCTGTAGTCATACTGGCAGGAGATTGGTGCCATACGTTCTGGGGGAAAAAACTACAACTGAGGCTACGGGCGTCGTGCGTCCTAGATATAACATCCGGTGACGTCGGCCATTGACGGAGGCCCTCGAGGGACAGCGTATCGACGTCATCGTCGCAGGACGCCTACGCCGAAAAAGTTTTCCGAAGCAGCACAGCTGTGGTAATTACTGTCAAAGATGTGAAATATGTTGGAGGAACATCCCATCGAAAGAACGTTACCAGGTAAGATAAGTAACTTGTTCTTCTTGTGTTTTACACTGCGTGCCAAACCAGGTTTGGTTCCTTTGTTCGCCGTCCTTTGGCGGGCTTCTGCACAGAAGCCCTCCTTAGGCGCCTGAGATTCTAGGTAGACAGGATGAGAGGGAGGGGTTTTAGGCCCCCTGCACAGGGTCTCCTTGGAGTCCCAAGTCGCACTCTTGTTTGATTGGCTAGTTGACTGTCCTGCCAGGACAGCCACCCTGCTGTGTGATTGACAGCCAAGCTGTGTGAATGGAGGAAAACTGCATAACAAGCAGGTCTCTGGGACTTGGAAGGCAGAGTCGCCACTGGATCAAGAGAACCGAAAAGAAGCTGAAGGAAGAGGACTGCTGCAACTACTGAACCTCCCGGTCAAGCCCTGCTGCTGGTCCAATCTCCTACACTTCGACGACAGAGAAGATCTGCAATGACTCTTCTTCACTTGAGCTGGTGGGACCAACCAGTTTGCCAAACACCAAGCAAGGCCTCCCTCCCCTGGTCGAATTTTCTGTGCAACGCTGCAGTGAACCGGATAGCCAGGAGGCCCGGACTGTGTTTGGGTTTTAAGGAGTGCACCTTTTATTTGTTGCTTTGCTCTGCTGCTGGTTTCTTACCTGGGCAGTGCAGGACCCTCCAGTCTTCCTCCTTCTTGTCAGTCCGACAGTCGCTTCAGGAACCGTGAGCCTGCAGGATCTGCCAGGAACTTCTGCCTCAGCTACAGCATTCTTCTTCTTGTAAGGTATTGTTCAAACCCAGTTGTTTGTTTCGTCCGAGCGCGGTGGAAGTGTTTTAAATCCTTAGCCAATCCGAGGGCTTGCCCTTCTCTGCTCTTTTAAGTAACTTTTCTTCCAACCAACTTCTTTTCGAACTCTTGGCAAAGACTTAACCGCAAACTACTCTGAACTGTGTGATCCTCTGCAAAGACTCTATACCATTAACATTGGCCCAGGCCTATCTATTTGAATCCTAGTTGTAGTAAGCCTTTTCTAGATTGCCCTGCCTACTTACTTGTTGGTGCTGCTTGATTTTGAATATCCTTGCCTTTCCCTCCCTTTTTAAATGACTGGAGTGCCATTTTGCTCACACTTCATTTTGAGCTTAACTTGTTCAGAATTCCTTGGGTGGTGTGTAGTGTATTAAGATTGTGATTTTCTACTGCTTTACTTAGTGAACTGTTTTACAAATGACTGTGTAAATAAATGTATATTCTTTTACTCAGAGACCTTGAGTCAGTTTTTGTTTGAACCATAGCAATTGCTGTCCTTTGTGTAACTTCTGATACTGCTCACTTTACTCTTGAGATAAGTCTGGCTCCTTTTTCTTTAATTCTGTAATGTTCATTATTTAACTATGGTACGTTTGTATTGCAAGTCTTCAGAAGTCGGAAAAACCTCAGAATGTTGCTGCGACTGCGAACAAAGGCAGGCGACTGAACTGGGAACTATGACGGAAGAAATATCTTCCGTTGGAGGACTGCGGTGGCAGGAACTTTGGTCAGGTATACTAGTCTGTGGTCTGTAGATATTCTGTGATAGTTTCAGGTTATTAACATTACTTTTCTTTTATTCTGCAGGTTCTGTGAGCTGAGCGCAGGTAGCGTTACACTGCTGTCAGCGAACCTAACGCGAAGCGCACGTTACTGCGGAGGCAGGGCTTATATAGCCATCAATGCCCAATGTCTGGTTCTCTATTATAACTTATCAGTGACCCAAAGGGTGGCCATTTTAGGGGTATTGGGATACAATTGAGTTGCTATGGAAGTCTATTATTAACTTAATACGGTGGACTGTGAGAATGCCATGTTTGCCATGCCAAAACCCATCTAGAGCTTACAGATCTATATAAAGAATCCCGCCAGGCCTGAACTCCTGAATCTAAACCAGAAACCCTGGTTGTGATCATGACAGTTTTCCCCCCCAAAACCCCTTCTAAGGATGGATCCTCTGGCCCTGGCTTGGTTGGATAATTCTGATGAAATTTTTGAAGTAGCTGGGGAGCATGAACGTTAGTACTGGGTTCCCAAGTTCTGCCCTGTGGACCAAAACCCTTCCAATCCACCAAGTAAAACAATTTCCTTCTGACAACTTTGGAATCTAAAATTTCTTTCACTTGGAACTTGGGTTCCCCCTCTACAATCATGGGTTTTAGAGATCTGTGTAGCCTAGTTCCTGAGTTAATTGGCTTCAATAAGGAAACATGAAATAGAGGGTGAATTTGCATATGAGGTGGAAGAGTCATCTTAAAGCTACAGGATTGATGACTGCTTCCACTAAAAACGGGCCCAGATATCCAGGTTGAAATTTACACGGTCCCTTAAGAGCAATGTGTTTGGAAGCTAGCCACACCTTGTCTTCCACTTGATAATCTGGAGTATCTCTTCGATCTTTGTCAGCAAATTTCTTTTGACTCTCTTTTGCAACAGTTAAATGCTATAAGACTTCCTTCTGAATTTTGGAAATGTTCTCATGAAGGCTCTGCAGAGCTGTCATCTCCAAAGTCTCTGGTGGATCAAAGGCAGAAGTTTTTGGATGGCAACCATTTAGAATGTAGAAAGGAGTATGCCCTGTAGAAGCGTGCTCAGAATTGTTTTAAGCGTACTCTGCAACCCAGAGCACATCCACCCAAGTGTGATCTGTTTGGTGGAGGAAATTAAATAAAACGATACCTCGCTAAGATACCTCGCTAAGCCCTGATAGAACCAAGTGGGCATACACTATTAAGTAATCCAAAAGAATCAGGGTGAAAGTTCACACACAAGGTTCTCTGATGTGCTCCTACAAAGAGACGAAATGCAACTTTGAATTTCTTACTGGGTCAACAAAGTCTTTGACCCTGGGTCAACAATTTTTGCAAATGTGACACAGGATCCCAAAGAACACTGTTTTGCTTATAATGTTGCAGCACAGGCATGTACAACTCAATCAAATAACATGGATTCAATGAGTACAAGACATGTTTCTCTTACATTGAACGACAAAGTGGATTTACAAATAACATGTGAGACACAAAATGATGTATGTTCTGATAGACAGAAGACAGTGTGGAAGTGAGCACTGAGTATTATGGAGGAAGTCGTCGACACTATAGTTTTTCGGCCAGATAAGGCTACTTGTTGGACCTTATGTAGGATTGGCCTTTATCAGGAAGTGGAGGCGATGTGCTATCCGTGTCCAAAGGGTATCTGTCAGAGAATGATGACAGGGAATGTGTGGATTAGAACATGGTGTGATCTCGAGAAATTGAGTACATAATTGTCATATATCTCACTAGATGCTTTTCGAGTTTAAGCTAAAATACGACAATGTATGAAATGCCATTATCGTGACGCTTACCGTCAGTAATTATTTGCTGCGGTAAGTTCTCAAGAGGTGGCCTCTCTCGGGTAGCGGGAGGACACAAGTGACCTGTAATCACCATCAAGAAGATGATCACAACGAATCCTGTCTGCCTATGAAGAATCAAAGGAACAGGAAGGCCTCAGTTAGGCTGCTAGGGATGAGAGATGAGCTTATTAGGCCTTAGTATGGAAATGCTCTAACCTTGTGGGGAAAAGGCCCCCAGTAGCAAGTGTTTGATCATGGTGCTGGCAGGTAGGAAACGTCCTACGTAGTGGTTGATTGCCTGGGACAGAAATGTATTCAAACTATGAAAAAGAAAAAAGACATATATATAGTGTGTCAGAGTTTCTCTCTTGGATATTTGATCGATTCAGAAAAACATGGTGTTATAACCTTGCAGAGGGTATGCGGGGGACAACACAATAGAATAGAGCTGTTGGCTGTGTCTACCATATCGAGCATTCAATGCTATACGGTGCCACTATATATCTAGTGACCTATATAGTCCAAAAATGTGAGGCATGCTTTATATTATGTGTTCATTTATATCACCCTAATCGGCTGTGCGGAGTGGCCCATGTGAATTGAGTGTATCCGAGCGGAACCCTGTTCAGGCAGTGTATCGTGAGATTTGTCAGATCTAGTCCACAAAAGAAATGGTTCCCAAAGCATGCTACCTGGGCGGGTGAGAACTCTGTGCTCGCAGAGAGGTGGCTCAAAAACCAAAAACACAAAGGGCACGCCGTGAGAGGGAGATCAAATGCGCCTGTGTCAGCGACCCGCGCTTGACTTACTTTGTGAGCCGATGCATGCGATCGAATCATCGTCTTGCGGCTGCGGAGAATCAGAACAATGCAGCTAGCTGCTGAACTGAAAAGGACGCTGAGGGTAGGTTTCCTAGGCAATCACTCAGTAAAGAAGGCCCGTAGCGATTACTGGGCTGTTGAGGCCATGCCCATAGTGATGACGTGGTTCGGGCAGCCAATGGGAAGCCGCCATGTGTGTTCCTCAGAGGGGTGTGTGTGGCGAGCTCCACCCAAAATGGCAGCATGTTAGTGTGCGCTATTGTGGCAGTGGCAGTGGTATCTACCCTAACTTTTCTACCGCAATTATATTAGATAAATGTAGTACTGTTCTTGGCTATTATATTAGCCTCGAACATAAACCCGCTTGACCAAATCGTCTTTCTTTTGGCTCCGGTTGGGTTTATTCGCCATTTCTTTTTGTTAAAGTCCTTCTTGTGTTTTACTTTGCGCGGCAAACTAGGTTCACCTTCTTTGTTCACTGTCTTTTGGCGGGCTTCTGCCCAGAAGCCCTCCTCAAGGCGCCTAGGTGTCTAGGTGGGCTGAATGTGAGGGAGGGGTGTAGTCACGCCCTGCACAAGGTATCCTAGGAAACCCAAGTCGCACTTTGTCATGATTGGCCAGGGTAGTTGTCCGGGCTGGACAACCCCCCTGCTGGGTGATTGACAGCCAGGCTGCGTGAATGGGGGTTTTTCGCATAAAAGGCAGGTCTCTTGGGCTAGAAGTCAGAGAGTCACCACTGGAACTACAAGGAACCGAAGAGAA
Source organism: Ambystoma mexicanum (assembly GCF_040938575.1). NCBI lineage: Eukaryota > Metazoa > Chordata > Amphibia > Caudata > Ambystomatidae > Ambystoma > Ambystoma mexicanum. The sequence continues at coordinate 958,963,429 of NC_090934.1, read as the reverse complement.
GCGGAGAGAACAACGGCTCCTGCAACTACCCCGTCCCGGTGAAGCCCTGCTGCAGCCCTGAACTATCTGCCGTTCAACGACTCAGAGAAGATCCAGTCCGGAGTCTTCTTCCCTTGAGCTTGGTGGGGATAACCAGCTCATCTTCTACAGCCAGAGGATCCTCTTCCGTGGTCGAAATCGCTGCACACTGCTGTAGTGGTCCGGATAGCCACCTGAAGAGCCTCTCCGGTTTTTAAGGAGCGCACCTTTTATTCCGTGTCGCTGCTGCCGGCCTCATCCCTGTGTGGTGCAGACCCCCTTCAGACGTCCTCTTTCTCGACGAAGCTCCAGGAATCGTGGGTCTGCGGGAAACCAACAGGAACAACTGCCAGGGCACCAGCTGCACCATTGGAACAAGGTACTGTGTTCTGTTGAGGAAACTGGGTGAATCCCTTTTTCTTCATTTCCAAAGCTTGACCTTGTCTTCCTTCCTTCTTATAACTTTTGCTTCCGAACATTGACAATAACGAAGTACTTTTGGCTCCGTTGAATCGTGAACTGTTAGACTGTGTGATCTTCGGCAACTGGCCCCGGTGTCTTCCGACCCTGGCTCCGGCCCTTTGAATTTTGAACTCCTGTCTCTGAGTGTTTCTTGATTCTGCCTGCCTAACCAAAATATTGCCTGTGATTTTTGCCTCCAACTCCCTCTGGGTATCTCAGGTGCTAAGTGTGTTTTTGCCCTGGTAGCATTTCATGTCACGGATACGCGTTTGTTTAGAAGACCAAACTGTCAAAACGTGATCGCAATCATATCTGCAGTAACGTGTTTTTGTGCCTAACACCGGTTCATTCCAACACAGGGTACTTCCCTTGAGACTTACTGTACAAAGTGAATTGGTTAGTTGTAGTATATTTAACGTGTGGTTTTTATTGAAGTTTGATAGAAGTGTTGTGTTTATAACGAATGGTTTAAAAATAAATGTACTGATAGTTTTCTACCTGAAACCTTGAGTCAGTGTTTGCTTGAGTCACAGTAATTGTGGTCCCTTGGTGTAATCTCTGCTACTGCTCATATACTCTTGAGATAAGCCTGGCTGCACCGCCACTGCTACCACTATGACATAGTAGTACAGGCTTGTACCAAAGGTAAAACCTGTATCACCTTTATTACAAACACAAAAGAGAGATCAAGGGGTATGTGCCACCAGCATACCCTTAACATTAAGGGGTTCTCCCTTCCAAATTTTTAGACAATAAGGCTGGTGCTAAAGATTGCTTCCCACTGGTCATAGGTTATCAACCTCTATATTTGGTTTGAATCCTATGGTCATTTTGTGCACTATATTAATAAAATAGTGAGCGCTAATTTGTAGAAAAAAAAATATATTTTATTTAATCAAAATACACTCAAATTTTAAGAACATCATCGGTGTAGGCACTAAATTAATGAATTGTCCTTCACCATGCATTAAAAACAAGCAATTCATTGACAGAGAACGGATACATCAAATTTCGACTTTCATTTGGAAAGCTCATAGAGACAAATTCTAAAGTTTTATTTGGCTTAACACAATGATTTATTCTGTTGTTTCTCACATTCATTCAGACATTGTTTCACACATCTCATTTGGACTCATTCCATGCAGTCTCATATATTAACATTTATCCCATTTCCATTCAACACGCAAATAATGCCCTATAACCTGTATCACCACCTGTAGCCTAAATTGTGTGTAGTGGTCCCTAAGGGCACTGCACAGGATTCTGCCTAACATTAGTGATTTGTTGATGTCACCTCCCCTCTTCAGTGGGGTCAATTGTTGTATGACTGTCCAGATCATGCCTTTGTTGGAATGCCCCATCTTTGTGTAGTGCTCCACCAGCGGTTTGTCTGGCGTTTTGCTTTTTTTGCAAGACCGATGTTCGGAGATGCGCTGTTTGATGGGTCTGATGGTTTTTCCAATGTAAATCAGGTTACATGGGCACCTGATGACATATATCACATACTTGCTATTGCAATTTGTGTGACTCTTGAGAGTCCAACGGAAGTCATTGTGTGTGAACGTTTTAGTGGGTACAGTGAATTTACACGCCACACACTTTCCACACCTGAAGTGTCCTACTTCCGGGGGCAGACTCCACAATGTGTTTGGTTCTTTGGTGGGTTGTAGATAAGTGTGCACTAAAGTGTCTCTCAAATTTTTGTTTTTCATAAAAGCAAACATCGGTTTCCAGTCCAAAGTACCCTCATTTTTCATTAGATGCCAGTTTTTGTTGATGATAGTTTTAGTGAGGTTGCTGAGGGAACTGTATGTTGTAACACATACTATCCGATTCATCAGTGTTTTGATCTTTGGTGCGAGACAGATTTCCCAATCTTTGTTAGCCGCTCTCTTTCTTGCCATCCTGATGGATTTTTTCGGGTAGCCTCTGCCAGCTAGCCTGGACTGTAGTTTGTTTGCATGTAGTTCATATTTCTCTTTTTCCGAGCAGTTCCTTCTAATCCGAAGGAACTGTCCGTAAGGAAGGTTATACTTCAGTCCTTCCGGAGGGTAACTCGAGAAGTGCAATAAACTGTTTCTGTCTGTGGGTTTTCTAAACAGTTCTGTTTTGAGACTGTTGCCGGAACTATAGATGTGTAGGTCTAGGAAATCTATGGCTTGATAATCCCATTCGATGGTAAATCGGATGTGGTCTTTGCGCTTGTTGAACCACGCATGGAAGGCCAAGAGATCTTCTTTTGTGCCTGTCCAGATGAGTAAGACGTCGTCTATATAACATCGCCATAGTCTGATGTTCAACTTGAAGGGGTTATTGTCATTGTGTACGTGGTCTTCTCCATATTGCGCCATGTAGAGATTAGCCACATCCGGAGCAAAAGTGGCCCCCTTACTAACTGCCTTTATCTTTTGGTACAGTTGTTTCTCGAATAAGAAAACATTTTCCGACATGGCAAGCCGGACGCATTCTAGGATGATGTTTGTCGGAGTGGTGATGGTATCGACTCTTTTGTCAAGGCATAGCCTAAGTACCTCTAGACCTTCCAATTGGGGGATGGAGGTGTACAATGATTCCACATCCATTGTGGCCATGATACAATTTGACGTTAACTCCATTGCTCGTAGTATCTGTATCGCATCGGTGGTGTCCTTTATATAGATCATCTTCCCTACGAAGGGTTTTAGGAAATGGTCAGTATACAAGGAGAGTGGCACTAATAAAGAGTCGCATGCGTAGACTATCGGTCTTCCTGGTGGTTTTTTCGCATCCTTATGTATCTTAGGTAAAATATAGAATGCGGGTGTCCGGGGATGTAGTTTGTTTAGGAATTGGCGCTCTCCCTCACAGATCCACCCTTCTTCTGTGTGTTTTGTTAGACTGATGATTTCTTCTTGTTTTCTACTAGTTGGGTCTCTGTCACGTTTTTGTACACTGTTCTATCTGCGAGGAGTCGCTGGCATTCGGTGTTATAATTAGTCGTATCCATGACAACAATGCTGCCGCCTTTTTCCGCTGGCTTGATTGTGATGGAAAGGTCTTGGGTCAACTCTGTGACTGCTTTTCTCTCTGCAAGGCTCAAGTTGTCCTGGTAATAGTTTTTTGGAGATAAGCCTTCCGAAACTGATTTCGTGACCAGTTTCTCAAATGTCTCGAATCCGACTGGTATTGTATGTGTAGGAGGCATTAAGATGGATTTAGGTTTAAAGACTGTGGTATTCTCAATGGCCGGGCTGTGTGTTCCTTCTGTGGTGGAAGTACTATTTGTTTTTTTTGGTAGTTATATTTCGAAAAAATATTCGAGTCTGATATTCCTAAAAAAAAACCTTGAGCTTAGTCTGGAAAGGATCTGCTTTAGCATAAGGAACAAATGAAAGTCCTCTTTCCAGTAATGCTTTTTCTGATTCATTTAGAGTTCTGGAGGATAGATTAAAAATTGGAATCTGGTGAGTCACGGTTGATTTTGGTATCATTGTAAGGTTTGGATATATTGGCCTGACTGAAGTGGTCTTCTCTTCGGATGTCCCCGTTGTCCCCCTCTCTGAAGCATAGGATGTTGGGGGGGGCACTGGTACTTCCTCCTGTGGTAATGGGGTCGCTGCTGCTTGATGATCCTGAAATTCCTGAGAAATGTACTACTCTGTTGTGTCTGCTGTAGTTTCTGTATTGTTGCTGTTGTAGATCAGTGTAGTAAGTTTCTCGTAGGTAAGGGTATGTTTTTTCCTCTCCGTAGTTGTTTATATCCTTCTTGAACTTTTGTACCTTTCTTTCCATCGTGATCTGTTTGAATTTTGCAACTTCTTCTTCCAATTTTTCTAATTTTTTCTTAGCGTCTTGTATAGTTGTGTTTTCCCCAAAAAATGTTCTCTAGCTCCAACAACTCCTCTCCCTGTTTTTACACTCCTCTTCTGCAGTGTCAATTATCAGTATTATCCAATCACGACTGCATTTGCTCCCGACTCCACTGAAATTGGTTTTAAATTTGGGATTGTCTGTGAAGACCCTAGGTATGTTTTTGACTTGGAGTCCGTCGGGCATAATTCCTGCTGTCAGATATTCTAGCATGAATGTTCCATGCATTTCGTTCAGACCAATTTTTTTTCTTTTGGTTGATGGTATCCAAATCGTCTTTGTTTGAGCCCTGTATTAGGACTCCTTCTTGTGAGCCAAAGGATGACGTTGTCCCTAAAAGCTTCTGATAGTATTCATCTGTGTGTGATACTATGTTGACTTTATCCATATTAGGTGTTGGACGTTACACAGTTCAAGTATATCTCAAATTTGAAATCTTTTGTATGACCCCTCTGTGGGAGTGAACATATTGCCCTACAGCCACGGGCTGTGCTCGGACTAAATAAAAAAAAGGGCACCTGGCTAAGCCTTGATAGACCCAGGTGGGCATATACTATTAAGTAATCCAAAACAATCAGGGTGAGAGATTACACACAAGGTTCTCTGATGTGCTCCTATACAGAGATGAAATGCAACTTTGAATTTCTTACTGGGTCAACAAAGTCTTTGACCCTGGGTTATTTATTAAACATAACAATTTTTGCAAATGCGACACAGGAACCCAAAGAACAGTGTTTTGCTTATAATGTTGCAGTACAGGCATGTACAACCCAATCAAATAACATGGATTCAATGAGTACAAGACATATTTCTCTTACATCGAATGACAAAGTAGATTTACAAATAACATGTGAGACACAGAACAATGTATATTCTGATAGACAGAAGACAGTGTGGAAGTGAACACTGAGTATTATGGAGGAAGTCGTCGACACTATAGTGTTTTGGCCAGATAAGGCTACTTGTTGGAGCTTATGTAGGATTGGCCTTCATCAGGACGTGGAGGTGATGTGCTACCCGTGTCCAAAGGGTATCTGTCAGAGAATGATGACAGGGAATGTGTGGATTAGAACATGGTGTGATCTCGAGAAATTGAGTACATAATTTTCATATATCTCACTAGATGCTTTTCAAGTTTAAGCTAAATTACGACAATGTATGAAATGCCATTATCGTGACGCTTACCATCAGTAATTATTTGCTGCAGTAAGTTCTCAAGAGGTGGCCTCTCTCGGGTAGCGGGAGGACACAAGTGACCTGTAATCACCATCAAGAAGATGATCACAAAGAATCATGTCTGCCTATGGAGAATCAAAGGAACAGGAATAGCCCTGTTAGGTTGCTGGGGATGAGAGATGAGCTTATTAGGCCTTAGTATGGAGATGCTCTTGCCTTGTGGGGAAAAGGCCCCTGGTACCATGTGTGTGATCATGGTGCTGGCAGGTAGGCAATGTCCTACGTAGTGGTTGAATGCCGGGCAGAAATGTATTCAAACTATGAAAAAGAAAAAAGACACATATAATGTGTCAGAGTTTCTCTCCTGGATATTTGATCGATTCAGAAAAACGTGGTGTTATAATGTTGCTGAGGGCATGCTGGGGACAACACAATAGAATAGAGCTGATGGCTGTGTCTACCACATCAAGCATTCAATGCTATACGGTGCCGTTATATATCTAGAGGCCTGTATAGTCCAAAAATGGGAGGCATGCTTTATATAATGTGTCCATTTATATCAAACTAATCCAATGTGCGTAGTGGCCAGTGTGAATCGAGCGTTTCCGAGCGGGACCCTGTTCATGCAGTGTAACGTGAGATTTATCGGATCTAGTCCGTGAAAGAAATTGTTCCCAAAGTGTGCTACCTGGGTGGGTGTGAACTCTGTGCTCACAGAGAGGTGGCTCAAAAACCAAAAACCAAAAACACAAAGGGCACGCCATGAGAGGGAGATCAAATGCACCCGTTTCAGTGACCCGTGCTTCACTTACTTCGTGAGCCTGGTGCATGCAATCGAATCATCGTCTTGCGGCTGCAGAGGATCAGAAAAATGCAGCGCGCTGCTGAACTGAAAAGGAAGCCGAGTGTAGGTTGCCTAGTCAATCACTCGGTAAAGAAGACCCGTAGCGATTACTGGGCTGTTGAGGGTTGACGCCAATGGGAAGCCGCCATGTTTGTTCCTCAGAGGAGTGTGTGTGGCGAGCTCCACCCAAAACGCCAGCATGTTATTGTGCGCCATGTACTTTGCAGCAAGATGGTGTGTCCCAGAGCGTCTATGTAAACCTCCGCGAACGTCTAAAGCGATTACTGATATGGATTACTGGTGGGTTAAAAAATTGCATGTATGTGCAAGTGGTCATGTGAAATCACGGGCTCACTTGTATGGCATATAATTAGAGTGCATTTATATATGGCTAGATAGACTAATCTAATTTGTTGGAGAATAGTTACATTGGTACATTTGTGTCAAATATCTTTATACATTACTAAGTGATTCAAGCATAGTTACTTAACAAAGAACACCAAGTGCATATCAAACGGGCACAATCACGTAGTTTGTTAGAACATCACGTTATTAGTCATCCTCATGTTTTGCTCGCAGGCATTTTTCACAACATAGTATGTTACAGAGAAATGGGCTAGATTTTCTGCTATTTCTCATTGCGTTTGGTGGAGGAGACATCGGAGGTATTGTTCTAAGGTTTGATTTGTTCTTCTGTTTGCCCATCAGTTTGTGGGTGGTGACTAGTAGACACACGCACTTCTATTTCAGCTATCTCACAACACCTTTTCCAGTATTGGGATACAAATTGGCTCCCTCTATCGGAGATCACTACAAACACCCACCCATGTAGACGTACAATGTGTTCCAGAATTTAGCCAAGACTGATGCCGATGGAATTCCTTTCAATGCAATAAAATGGGCCATTTTGGAAAATAAATCCACCACCACCAAAATCGTATTATAACCCGAACAAGGGGCTACCTATGTAATTAAATCCATTAATATGGTATGCCATTGTGCAGGTGGAATAGGTAAGGGTTTAAGAAGTCCTGCAGGTCTCTGCTTAGAACTTTTATTTTGGGCGCATATGCCACAAGTTTGGATAAAATCAATTATGTCTTTGCGCCAAGTAGGCCACCAGAAATGTCTTTTGACCTTAGCTATCTTTTTAGGAATTCCTGGATGACCTTCCAGCATAGCTCCATGATAATGTGCCATGACCTGCGTGTGCAATTCCCGAGTGGGCAGATAAAGACGACCCTGGAGTATGGTAGATTCTCTTGGATACAACACTAGGTCCTTTAGGCTCCGAGGCCTCTAACTCAGAAGTGGTCATACTAAGACGAATCTTTGACTTTAAAGCCTCTTTGGAAAATCCAGTGGCTCCCAGCATTTTCTCTTCTGGAATATTACTCACTGGATCCTGAGTAACTTGAACATCTTCATTCTCCCCGATGCGTGACAAGGCATCCACCTTGCCATTAAGTACTCCAGGGCGGTAGGTTATGACAAAATCATATTCCGTGAAAAACAATGCCCAACAGAGTTGTAGTGAGGACTGAGCTTTTGCATTGCGTAAATATTGCAGATTTCTATGGTCAATAAGAACCGGGATTGTGTGTCAAGCCCTTAATAAATGATGTCTCCATTCTTTGAAAGCATTTTTTATTGCTAATAATTCTTTGTCTGTGATAGCATAATTTAATTCCGCTGCTGACATTTTCTTAGACCAAAAGGCCACAGGTTGCAACTGTCCAGTTTCCAAATCCTTTTGGGACAATACTGCTCCCATGGCAGCAATGGAAGCGTCAGTCTCCACCGCAAACGGTAAATCAGGCTGTGGATGTTTTAAAACCGGAGCTGTTGTAAATGTATTAGCCTCTTCTGCTTCAACGGTCCAAGCAAATTTCTTATGTTTTCGTAGTAACAAAGTTATTGAATGGACTAACTGAGAAAAGCCTGATACAAAGTGCCGATAATAATTGTCCAATCCCAGGAAACTTTGGACTCCTTTCACCGACGTGGGAGATAGCCAGGTTAAAACTGCTTCTACTTTTCTATTGTCCATCTGAATTTCATGTGGTGACAAAACAAATCCCAAAAACTCCACTGAAGTTACATGAAATGAGCAGTTTTCCAATTTGACGTACAACTGAGGTTGCCGTAGCTTCGTAAGTACTGCTCTAACATGGGCAATGTGTTCCTGGGCGGAGACTGAGTAGATTAAGATGTCATCAATGTACACCACGGCACACACATCTAATAACTCACGTAAAACATCATTCATGAAGTTCTGAAAAGCAGCCGGGGCATTATATAAGCCAAAAGGCATCACTTGATACTTGTATAATCCATACTTAGTACGAAAGGCAGTTTTCCATTCATCACCTTTTTTAATTCTCACCAGATTATAAGATCCCTGAAGATCTAGATTTGTGTGATCTGATTTAGTGCACAATAATCTATACAGGTACGAAGGTCTCCCTCCTTCTTTGGCACGAAGAATAGAGCAGAGGCTGCAGGCGACCTTGACGGCCGAATGTATCTATTTGCAATGTACTTATCCAGATATGTCTTCAAATGTGTATTCTCTTGCTCAGTTAAGGCATAGTTCCTGCTACATGGGGTTTGAGACCCTGGAATTAAATCAATTTGACAATCGTAAGGCCGTTGTGGTGGCACCACGTTGGCCTGTTCCTTTTCGAATACTTCCTGAAAATCTTGAGACTCTGGCAGTAGAATTCCTATTAACCCTAAGGCGAGGCATTCTCTACAAACTGCCTGGACCTCTTTTCCTGAATCTTTTTCTTGACTATAACACAAGCTTTAGCATTCTTCGGTGAATACCAAGGTTCTGGCACGCCAATCAATCTGTGGATTATGTTTCTCTAACTATGGAATACCTAAGATAATTTTGAACTGCGGAGCATTGATTAGGTCAACAAGATCTTTTCTCGATGTCCATCCTGGCAAAGCAAGGTGTAGACTTCAGTGCACTTCGTCACTGGTCCTGATATTAACTGAGTACCATCAACCGCTGTGACGTTCTCAACCACGGGCTTTGGATTCATAGCAATACCAATCTTGCTTGCGAGTTCATGATCCATGTAGTCCCCAATCGCACCACTGTCTACGTATGCTTCTAGAGCATGCACTTTGGAAGGTTGAAGGTCACTATTTCGGATAACGGGCACAACGAAATGAGAGATCTGAAATTCCTTCTTCAGGCTCGACAAGCCGACCTCTAAGCTCGTCGGGCATTGGAGTTTTCCGTCAGCTCTTCCTTCTTTTCTCCTTTTTCAACCTTATCCAAGGCTCCTACCGGTTTCCAGGGAGGATTCACCAGACAGTTACGATTGTGATGTCCAGCTGAACTACAGTGGGGCCCGAACAACCGCGATTGTATTGGCTATGGATGACTCTCGTTTACATGGCGATTCCTGATGTCTTTTGGACAAACATAGAGTGATCTGTTTTCTGATCGGGAGCAGTCAATCGTCGATCTTATAACCAATGGTCCAGTTGTATAGTGAGAACTATGAATTCTGCACAACCCATGGGGGGTTCACAACCTGTATCAATATGTCTTTGAGTTCCCCTCGTAAACCCTGATAGAAGAGTGTTGTTCTCTTTTCTTTTGGCCAATTAGTTTCCGCTACTAATCGATTGAAAGAAGCTACATATGCCAACAAATCTTGACTGCCTTGGTGTAAGGAAAGTAATTAATTGTTCAAGGCCTATCCCTGTGTATGACGGGCAAAGAGCTTGTCTAATTCCTGCTGAAAACCAGGAAGGGTTCTTAACAAAGGATCGACCCGGTTGACCAAGGGAATGGAGCAATCTGCAGCATACCCACCCAAATAGGATAATACAAATGCCGCCTTAGACTGATCTGATAGCAAAACCCGTGGTCTGCACAGGAAATGCAAATTACATTGATTCATGAATACTGCAAAACGCTTTGGATCCCCATAAATCATTCTGGGGTCTAATGGAATGTTTCCAGGTAAAATCACCTGAAGAGGAGACACTGGAGAGGAACCTTGAACTGGAGGAAGACCACCTGGAAGTGGGGCTTGACCTGCTTGTGTTTGTAATAATTGACGACCCAATTCATCAGTGCGTTCTCTATTAACCACTAACTCCTGCCTCAAGGAATTGGTTTCTGACCCTGCTGCATGGACTTCAGCCCGTAACTCCCCCAATAGCTGGGACAAATTATCTATATCTGTGGTTTCCATTACGCTAGGGCAGAGTGTTTTTAAGTACTGGCTTCACTTTCTGTAATGCTTACCTTGTCTCCACAGGAGCATAATGATCCAAGAGCCCTGTTGATTTGCTAAAACTGGTTCTTTAAGGGTTTTTCCCTGTCATGAAAGAGAGATAACAAGGAGGGAGGTACTGTAATTAATATGAATGGTAAATTCTACTAGGGCTCCCTCCTGCCTTACCACCCTGAAAAAGATCCCCCTTGATTTCAAAGGCCCATACTCTCCTCATCTGTGTTTTGTGTTTTAGGAGCTCTACATCCTGCAATCACACAGGGGCGCGTAGATGTTGAGGTTCAGAAGACTAAGATGCTGTTGAACTCTGGTAAGTCTCTGAAGGTAAGTGACTTAATATATGATAAAAGTCTCTTGTCAGAACAAAGGGGAAAGGCAAATATCTCTGAGGAAAAAGATTCTAAAGTAAGAGGGATCTCTCTTGCTTACTTAAATAATTATTTTTTCTTTTTGCAGGTTCTCAAGAATATGCTTTAACTGAAGAAGTCGGCGTTATCAAGGAATAAACATGAAAACTTTTTCTTGAGGTAAATTGGCGCGCTTGCTATAGTTGGAGCGCAGAAAACGGGTGTCTTGGGTAACCTGATAAGGTTTTTCTATTGTGCTAAGTATGCGCACCTATCAGGGAAAAGAGAGCTGCACAGCGTAAGTTTGTTTTCAACAACTACAGCCTTCTTCTGTGAAGTGCAGCGTTTAACTGTGAGGAAAAACTCATGGGAGCTTCAGGTACATATGCGCGTAATTATTTTCCTTTTTCTTTAATTCTGTAATGTTTGTTATTTAACTATGGTACCTTTGTATTGCAGGTCTTCGGAAGTCGGAAAAACCTCAGAAAGGTGCGGCGGCTACGTATGAAGGCTGATGATTGAACTGGGAACTATGACAGAAGAAAAATCTTTGGTTGGAGGACTGCAGTGGGGGAAACTTTGGTCAGGTAATATTAGTCTGTGGTCTGTAGATATTCTGTGAGAGTTTCAGGTTATTAACATTACTTTTCGTTTATTCTGCAGGTTCTGTGAGCTGAGCGCCGGTAGCGTTACACCGCTGTCAGCTGACCTAACACGAAGCGCACGTTACTGCAGAGGCGGGGCTTATATAGACATCAATGCCCAATGTCTGGTTATCTATAATTTATCAGTGACCCAAAGGGCAGCCATCTTAGGGGTATTGGGATACAATTAAGTTTCTATGGAAGTGTATGGTCAACTTAATACTGTGGACTGTGAGAATGCCATGTTTTCCATGCTAAAACCCATCTAGAGCCTACAGATCTATACAAAGAATCCCACCTGGCCTGAACTCCTGAATCTAAACCAGAAACCCTGGATGTGATCATGAAACTCCCGCCCATAAAGCAATTCAAGTGGAGAAAACCCAGTGGAGGCATGAGGTGTTTTCCTGATTGCAAATAGAGCCCACGGAATCCTTTGGTCCCAGTTCTTTCCTTCCTGGTCTACCAATTTCTGTAGAATAATTTTAAGAGTCTTATTAAACCGTTCCATTAGACTATCTGTTTGAGGATGGTCCACAGATGTGTGCAAAGTAGTTATGTGTAATAGTTCCTTAACTTCTCCCATAAGTTTACTCATGAAGTTAGAGCCTTGGTCCGTCAATATTTCCCTTGGGTAACCAACCTGGGAGAAGAAAGGGATCATATGTTTTAAAATTTGCTGTGTTGTATTAGTTCTCAGGGGGACGGCCTCAGGGTATCGGTATCACTAGGGCATATTTGTTACCCATTTTGGAAGGTTTCGAAGGGACCAATTATATCCATCCCTATCCTTGAGAAAGGAATTTCAATAATGGGTAAGGGATTCAATGGAGCTGATTGTGGTATGTGAGTACTAGTTCTCTGACATATATCACAGGTTTGGACAAAGGTCTTAATGACTGCATCAACCCCTGGTCAATAGAATGTATTGATTATGTGTGCTTGTGTTTTGTTCTGTCCTAGATGTCTTCCTGCTAGGTGAGAAGGGGTTATTTCAAGAACCACTTGCTTGTGGCTCCTAGGTACCACCAATTGGGTTTTCATCAAGCCTTCAGTGGTCTTGTCCCCTCTATATAGTAAATCATGCTTTAGAAAAAAAGGACCCTACGTTTCCTCGACCTTCAGATTCAGGTTTTACCTGCAGAAAGGCCTCAGTCAGTAGAGGGTTGTTTCTCTGGCAAAAGCTAAATCAGGCAAGTTGTCGGGTTTTTCTGCACTTGGTTTAGAGAACAATGAGATGGTAGGTTTTTCATCAGCCTCTCTGAACCCCAGAGTGCCCCTGTCGGTTTCCTCCTTTCTCTGTCTCTTCTGTACACCTGGAAAACACTATCCTCTCAAGTATCCCTGGGGTGATCTTATCCCTGGGTTAGATCTGAAAAACATTTTCCCATGATTCTGTAACAACACTTTTATGTCTCCCTGATAGTCTGAGTCAATAACACCAACCATGACATCTAGCCCAAACTTCCAGGTGAGTCCTGACTTGGGTGCCAGTCATATATAAGTGCCAGGGGGTGGTACAAGGCTTAAGTTAGTAGGTATTAGCCTTCGTTCCCTGGGAGGGATGGTCTCTCTCCTGCTACTATGGCTATCAAATCCGATGGAGCCCTTTGTGGCCACTGTGGCATTTGATGCTCAGTCAATCAGCTTTCCATATTTCAGGGTTCCCCAATCTGTATCGGTTGAGCTGCATCCCTCTCCAGCTGACACCATATGTGAAATAGGCATGGTATCAAGAGAAACGACACAGACAACAGAACTCAATTTTCAAAGGACTTTATTAAAATGTCTGGATGTTAAAAGGCCTAACTTGCCCTATAACTAAGGTGTGTATGTCTCTTGCCTAAATAAAACAAAGCAAAGTCTGTGTCTGTAAATCCAAATCAAAAAGTCTGTTTGTGTCAAAAACTATGCTTGCCCTCACATCTTGAAATAAACATGGCGTGGGGCTTCTTCTTAACAAAAATATAGTGTTAAAAAATAAAGTGTCAGCTGGATTCCTTATTGGGCTTTCTTTTCAGGCTCAATACAGTTCCAATAGCTGTTTGTCTCACCAATGTTTAACCAGGCCTTGAGGTTCCCTTCCCCAAGTTCAATATGGTACAGTGTACACAAAAAGAGGATCTTGAGGTTCCCTTCCCCAAGATAAGGCTTCTCAGTTCCTTTGGCTCTCAGGGTTCCCTTCCCCAAGATTTCAATGTAGTATGTATTCTAATGTCAGTTGTTCAATGTTCAAATGCAGGAAAACAACAAGCACACTTGATCTGCCTTCTGGCTTGCTTTATCACTTAGCTCACAGTTCTCAGTGTCTTACTCACAATGTGCTTTGCTGGTCATCATATAGGGTTCCCTGGTCTAGGTGCAGTTATCAGACCACATAGTCCACCCATCACAGGTGACGCAACCAGTAACCCTATGCTTCTGCTTGGCTTAACTCAGGACGACTGTGAACTTCACAGTAGAGAGCTCCTTGATCTTGACACAGTTGTCAGACCACTAGGTCCACCCATTACAGGTCGCTCAACCATAAGACTCCCTGTAGGTTTGTTTGGCCCCTCACAGGCTCTTTTGCCTTGGGCTTCTGTTTTCCATACTTGGCTTTCTTCTGGATATTGCATCCCTTTTCTGCATCAGTCTTTGCTCTGCCGTAAGTTTATAAATCTTCCTCCCATTCGTAGTTCAAATAACTAAGTGCACAGTTTGCCACATGGTTCAGTTCTGTTCACAATGTTGCTGATAATATTTGACATTCACTATGTCGGTTTCATTTTCAAATGTTTGTTTGTTATTCAATGTCATTTGTTCTTAATCAAATAGCAGTTTCCGTTCAGTTTGATATTCAATACAATGTGCTTTCTCTCAAATAGCAATTTCCATTCAGTTCGGCATTCAATATTATTTGCATACACTTGTGCTTATGGACTGTTACTTGCCTGCGGTGCCATGGGGGTTCTCCAGTGTTCCCTTGCCCTCTGACACTCCCCGGCTCTTCACGTCTCTGCTGCGGCAGTCCCTGCTGTCACCTCTTCCGTAGTCGGGAAGCAGGCCGCATATGAACTGCTCGTTCGCCGGGCATGTCCTCATCCTCGCACATGCCGGCTTCCCAGTTCCTCACAACAAACGCAAACTGCGTCCGCTCTGCTTCCAGCTCATTTCTGCATCTCAGCTATTTGGCAGCTCTGTCTGCCCGCCTTCCACTTTGAAGGCTCCCAGTCCTGTGACTGCAATGCAACCCATTCTCCCCAGGTCTTGCAGGTCCTCTGGGATCGTTCCCGATCTTCAGATTGCCTAGTCACGCTCAAACCCAGCGTTCTCCTTTTCCATAAACATGGTGGCCTCTCCTTCCTTTATACACCTGAGCCCTATCCAGGGGCCTCAGGTGTGTGTTGTTAATTTGAATTGCCTCGCTGTAATAAACCCAATTAATGTGACATGCCTGACCTTCAGTAGTGCTTGATTTTATACCTCTCTTCTTCATCTCAGTACTAGAGTGGTGTTGGTGATAGGAAGTGTGCATTGCTTCTAGTTGCATCTTCCTCTTCTCAGTACTTGGTGGGCATTTTCTGGGGAAGATAGGGCATGTGTGAACGCAGCCCATGAAGGCTGAGGGAAAGGAGGGTAAGTCAGTGTTAGGAAAGGGGGATACAATGTCTCACCATCCCGCACTCTCTTCCCCAATCCCCAAGGACCCTCCACCTAGGTGATCCAACCCTCGCATGTCCACCCCCAAGATCAGGATCCAAAAGTGATGGCCCTTCCCTGGCCAACTGAGCAAAAGATCCATGGGGAGTGGCTGTGAAATTGCCTTCTGGTTTCTCCCAGTGTCAGGTTTCTGGTAAATAGCCTAAATGCCTGTGATCCTGATTGGTTTCTGCCTGTAGGAATGCAGTTGTGTGAGATTGGCTGGCTGAGCCTAGCTCGGCCAGAGTTAATGGGGAGTGTTTAGTATAATAGGGGGCGTCACACTCCCCTCCTGGTCAGAAGCTGAAACAAAAAATCTGAAGAAGAAGCTGATTTAATCTTAAATTTGAACCCTGGAGTCCAGCTGGTGGAAGAAGTTGGGGCTGCACATCTTCAAGCTTCCCAAAGCTGCTGTGCTGAATCAAAGACTGAACCAGAGAGGACCTAGATAGGTGACCTCTTCCCGAGCTACAAGGGAACATCGTGCAACTGCTCCTCTTTACCCTGGGTGTACTGGAAGCCAGTCCTGTGTGCCTGCCATCCGGACAAGGAATCTTTGTCGGTCCAGAAGAGGAGTGTCTAAACATCTTATAACCATGCAGTTCATCTGTGTCACCCAGGGTCCAGAGGAGTGTTATTGCATGGAAGAGGGGCGTACCCTGGCATAGTGCTGCTTGACACCCAGAGCTGTGAAAGTTCCAACTCTTTAAAGAATTCTTCAAAGGGCATCCCTGCGATTACATCTGTCCACTTGTCTACGGTGGAGAAGGCCCAGGATTGCTGCCTTGTGGACTGGAGTGTCCACCAGTGGGTTTTCTGCCACCAAAATCCAAAGAAGATGTCCCGAGTGTCCACCAGTGGGTTTTCTGCCACCAAAATCCAAAGAAGATGTCCAAAGTGTCCACCAGTGGGTTTTCTGCCACCAAAATCCAAAGAAGATGTCCCGAGTGTCCAGACTTGGTGAGGGTCCACGGTCCAGTCCAGTGGTCATGTCCAGCAAGTCACCAGAAGCCATCCTGAGGTCTGTGTTGTGGCCGCAGCACCTAAGAACCGAAAGACGGTAAACTGCGAAATCCCGAAACCCGACACCTACTTCTGCCACTGAACCAATTGCCACCAAAAGTCATCCAACACCATCAAGGGTCTTATCTTCTTCAGAAAGGCTTTGTCGAGGTCCACAGCAAGTTTCACCTTTGTGGGACAGCCACAGCTGGAGTAACATCCTGCCATTGGAGACCACTGTAAAGACTGAAAGTACTGCCTTTGCAGCACTGCTTGGTTCCCTCCTTCTTCTCGCCATCGACATCCAAGTGACTCCATCTTCTAAAGGGCATCCATCCTTGAGGGGTCTCGTCAAGCAAGGCCAAGAAACTCCACCACTTAGCTTACCAATGCATCCAAGGTACTGTGACGAGGAAGAGCATCTTCCATCCTCAGGAATCATCCAGGGGTCCCGGATTCATTTTGGATCCTGTTCTTCTGTTGCTTCCCAGGTACTTCGGGTAGTGGGTCCTGTAGAAAAAGAAGCAGAGCATTAATGAACATATTTGATTGGGCTATAATATTCAATATAAAGTACACCTTACCTTTTCCCTTACAGGTTGCCCAGGTGGAGGGATCCTCACACAGTATTGCCTATCTACTATAAACAAAGCATTCTGTCAATATTCCTAATCTAACATGCCTTTTTACAGTAATGTGTATGCCAATATCCCATGCTTTATGATTCCTATGTTTTTTAATAACTGTCAACAGTTGGTGCATTCTTAATGTAATCTTAAGTCAAATATATCATTGTAAACAAAACATTGGGTCAAAGGAAATAACAAAACATAGCACATCAGTTTCAATCCAATTTTGATTGTTGTCATAACATTGTCCAGCAAGTCGGTGGTTCCAGAGTATTCTATTCGAAGGGTTGTACTCACCCCAATGGTTGATGACCTTATTTCTTGTAAGTTCTGAAATTCAAATTAAAAAAATGACTGGAATTTGTGAAGTGGCAATAGATTTTCATTGGCAATAACAGGAGCAGGGGGTTCACTTCGAGGCTACGTCCAATGTGACGGGTTAACCAACCTGAACAACTGATGCTTGTGATTCATGAATCCATGTCGCAGAGGGACTCTCCTTAATACCCCAAACATCACTTCTGTAATCTAAAGTATATTGTGGTACCACATAGATGTGTATTTGTTTATCATTATTAGGGTAGTGTTGCCTGAGTACAATGTATGTTATTTATTGATGTATATATTCACTGGAACCTTATTTTATATAAAAGAACTGTGTTATCACATAACATAGTGTGTGGACATTCCTTTGTGGGGGCTTGTGATTCACTGTACTTAAAAACCAGACTGCATCACCTCCATTGAGTCTCAGCCTTGGTTGCTCATCCATTGCTACCATTAGAGAACCTTTGCTGGGGTACTCTGTGCCTCTATCCTGACTGTATAGGGAGCTGAAATTCAGATACCCCCTCTAGTCTTTACACTCACTTGCCCTGTATTTCTCAGTACTCTACTTTATGTTCAAGGATATCAGTTCCTTTGTTTTTTATGTGCCCTACATCACAACTGGTACAAACAATGCTTTGATCGCTGTTCTTTGTCTTGTGAGGATACATGGTGTACTGTCCTGCCAGGTTTTCTCTTTCTCTTAATATGTTTACACAGTCGCTTGCCCGTCGTTATATTTATCCTTCTCAGGACCTCGTTGGATGCTTGTATAATATACACTGTTTAATTTAACATGGCCTGGGCTTTCTGGTAAGAACACATTTGCAATTTACATATGCCTGGTATACGGTCCTGCCAGGGTTCTTTCTCATGTGTACTTCTGTGTCTCTCAATTTGCCTGGTATACTCACCTGCCAGAGTTTTTTTCTCAAGTGTACTTCTGTGTCTCTCAATTTGCCTGGTATACTCTCCTGCCAGGACATTTTTTATTTGTGCTCAGCGCACACACGCAAACTTGTCAGCCTTTTATACCTTTTTCAACTTCTTCAACATTCGTACAGCACTATCCTGACATGGCTTCTCACAAAGATGTAATACATACATTCACAAACTTGATAGCTTATTTTGTTAAGCCTTCTTATGAGTATTTCCCTTACTCGTTCCTTCTCATTGGTTTTAATCATGTTGGTTGTACTTTGACAGGCTTTCTGACATCCCTTAAGGTCCCTGTATCCCTTGGGTGGACTCGTATGTTGGTTCTCCTACTGCAAGCTTGTGAAGGTGGTGCAGCTCTCTGCTTTCTCTTGCCACCTCTGCACTGTTTCACAGCTTATCGCGGCTCCCGTCTTTTCGGTTCCATGGTTCGTCAAGCTTTGGTTCGGTGGAGGCTGCTTTGCAGCACCAGCATACGCCCAGAAGTTCTCTGTCTGCTTGTGGCGTCAGCGCCACGTGTGTTCGCCTGCAGTCTGCTTTCCTTCCCCTTTCTGGAAGGCCTCTTCACTCCACTGAGACTCTCAGCCCTCTGGTCTCCCGCTCCGCATCAAGAAAGGTTGCGTTCTCCAGCCATCGAGGTTGACTCCTTCTCAGCTGTTTCGCTGGTTTAAATCTCTCGGCTTCCAATTGTCTTTCCCAAACACTAGAGCGCAGTGAGTGCTTTGGGCTCTCTGTAATCCTCATTACTCAGTGGATCTTTCTCGCTTCAGCATTCTTGTGTTTATGGTACTGGTAGTTTAGTCTTGACAATTTGGAGTTAAAGTCTGGAAGTGTTTCTAATGGTGTTAAAGGCCCATCCACATTTGATGAATGTACAGAGTCAAAGATAATGTCCTCAGTGTCTTTCCTAGCTGGGTGAGGGAAGATATGACAATACGCCATCAGTGCATGGGGAATGACTGGGGTATTCTCAAAAGAAACAGGGGGATACCATGAATCATCCAATGAAGTCAAGACACCCACCTGAGGGCTGCCTCCCCCCATGTGATCCTCCTTCATATAGCCACCCCCAGGGCAGGATCAGGTAGCGACTGCCATCCCCTGGCTCTGGAAGAGAAGTGATGACTCCATCGGATTAATCAAAATAAGTCATTTTCGGTTTTTTCCACTCTCATACCTCGAATTCTAGTTCTGCTATCTAGACACGATCCTCTGACCAATATTGGCGTCACACTGGATTTGGCCACATTTATCTTAAGTCCCAAGAAATGTCCAAATGTGGAGATCTGAGACAATAACTCTGGGACAGAGGAGTCAACATCCTCCAAGTAGCACAGTATGTCATCAGCGAATGAAGATAACTTAAAATCCACCCAGCCACATCTGATTCCTTTAATCCCTTGATTCCTTCTGATGGCTATAGTGAGAGGTTCCATGGTTATTGCATATAACAGTGGGGAAAGGGAACATCCATGCTGAATTCCTCTGGACGGAGGAAACAACCTTGACAGAGTTCCACTAACCTGTATTCAGGCTTTTGGGACACTGTATAACGTGGCTATTCCCTTCTGGAAGTTATCTCCCACACCTTTAAGTCATATACTGCCATTCCACTCTTTCCCAGGCCTTCTCCGAGTCCAAAGAAAGCAATGAAACATTGAGGCCCGCCTGCTGCACATTATGCATTAGGTTGATGGTTTTCCAAAGGTTGTCCGACCCCTGTCTGCCACTAATGAATCCAACCTGATTCTTATGTATCAGGGAAGGAAGAAATCAATCCAAAAATGTACACATCAGTATTAAGGAGGGAGATGGGCCTATAAGAGGCACAAGACTTGGGATCTTTACATTCCTTATGAATTACTACAATTATAGCCTCTAGATTGTATCTGGTAGGTCCCCATCTGGGAGGATCTCATTAAAGATCCTGACTAAACAAGGGGCCAATAGGGATCTATCCATCTTATAGAGTCTGACTGAGAAGCCGTTGTCGCCTGGGGCAGTCCCTCCCTTCATCTTTTTGATTTTGTATGACCTCTTCCATCGGTTCATCTAGGGAAGAGTCAGTATTCCGGGAGAGACCAAGAATCGGAAACACATCTAGGAAACGATTTATGTGGGACCCATCCCCTCTATATTCAGAGGTATATAGATATTCATAGTAATAAAGATTTTCCATAATGTCTTACTAGAAAGTTTTAATTCTATTAAAGACACGGAGGCGAGCATTATGCTTTTCTTTCTTTTATTTAATTATTTAAAGAAAGCTCAGCAGCAAAAAAATATTTTCTTCAGTGTGCAGAAAAAATATCTAACAAATAAACACAGACAGGAAACATTATAAAATGTCTTAAAGTCCTGAAAAAAACATAAAACTTAATTTCCCAGGAGGCCTGTGGAAAGTTCAACGTGAGGTCACCAACATGTGACTTGAAGCCTCCAATGAGTGAGTAAGTCTCTGCATAAACAGTCTTGAATATGATGCCACTTCCTCTTTCGAAGTTGCGAACTTGTCCGATAGAAGAATTGGAACCAAAGCCATCTTATTGCAGAGAAAGTGTGCCATGTATTAGGCGGATTTGTCTGTTGACGCTGTTGCGAGAGAGATGGAAAAAATTGCGATCAGTTCATGTATACTACAACCCTAGTTCCCATAGAGGGGTGGGAGAGAAATACACTGTTATTTTAATGAACAATACTGCATTCAAAATCATGTAACCATTTTGCAATGTATGTATAACCATCCAGAATGATATATTTAAATTTATCGCCAGGTGGGATAATGCTCGCCTTCGTGTCTTTAATAGAATTAAGACTTTCTAGTAAGACATTATGGAAAATCTTTATTCTATGTTAAGACCGGAGGCTCCCATTATGCTCGTTTAAAGCTTACTTACCACAATAGATGGCGGCTGTTCTACTGGTTTCAGGTAGAATTGCTTAAACACAGATTCACTTGCCCAGTCTGCCATTTTCATGATGTCATCCAGTCGGATCCCGACTTGGAAAGCCTTGGAAGCCATGGCTCCTCTCACGTAGTAGTACAAGTTATCTATTCCTGATTGGGTTAAGGTCCACCGCACTCAGCGTGCTAGTGTTGGAGCGGAAACCGCTTTGTGAGGTTTGCGTAAGGCTATCAAAAGTTGCCCATCAGGCGAGGTCCTGAGAAGCGCTGTAACCTCTTCGTAAGCCTTCAGGCATCTGACTAACCAGAGATTTATCACTGGACGCACTTTCTGTTTCCTCCGTACCAGAAAAATTGGGCTGAAGAAGCCGCCTTGGCTTGTGCAGGGGCGGGTTGCTTGTTTCATCGCTAGACTGCAAATCTCCTTGTCCAACGCAACCTCGTCCTCTTTGGACACTGGAATGGGAATGGGACGACTTGTTTGAAAGGGATGTGCAAAGAATTCTAGGCGCATGCCACGAACTGTATCTCTGACCCATGCATCCCCTTATAAGGAATCCCAAGCATGCGCAAAAGGAGCTAGCCTCCCTCCTATAGGCGTTTGCGACGCTGGCTCTGCGATAGGTAGACTGACCTGTGGTTGTTGTTCAGCTGGGTACCGGGCGGCTCTCCTCCAACCGTGACCTCTTCCTCGCCCTCTCGAAGGGAAGAAGGTATCTGCACGATCCTGCCAGGCGTGTTGATCCCTGGATTGTTGAGGTCTTCTATCAAAAGAGTTTCGGCCGGATGAGCGACCTCAGCCTCGTCCGGCCCTGGTGAACATTTTTGAAGAAAAGACTCTTCTGATGGATGATTGCGCTTTGTCTAGCGCAGTGAAGGTGCCCACAAATTTGGACATCTCCTTCATGAAGGAGTCGCCGAAGAGCAGACCTTGGGCCGCCGCCCCAGATTCAGTATCTGCTAACTCACTTAGCTTGGCGTCGATTTTGTGAAGGATACCCTTGCAGCGCTCAGCCGATATGACACAACTGGCGTTCCCCAGCAAACAAATGGCTCTTTGGGCCCAGCCCAAGAGTATCACAGGATCAATGGGTTTCTCTGTATCTATGTCTGCTTCAGCCAGGTCCATCATCTTTGCCAGTGTACCAGTGATGTCCAGCACCCGGTCTTGGCATGACCTCCAGGCACGATCTATGCCCTTTTGTGGATCTTTAGCATTCTTTCCCAAGAAAGTAATCATTTTGGAGTCTAACTCTGGTGTCAGACTACCTTATCTGGGATTACCGGGCGTGGACATTCTGCTCTGAGTCTTGCTCGGACTTCTTTGTCCAATGGCTTATGTAGCCTGTCCTTGATGTATTCTGTTATCCTAGAAGATGGTTCCGAGTCTGTAGATCTGGGGTGCACCAAATCTTCTGGAGTAAACATCCCCTTAGAGGAAACAGATTCTTTGGCTGGCTTCTTAGGGATGGGGGCTGCCGCAATCCCTGAGGTTGAGGGTCGTGACCCTATTGTCTGCGTGTCTTCGTCGGAAGAAACTGGAGATTGACTGTGAAGGGCATATTCCTCTTGGTCAAAGCCCTGTTGATATCCCTCTGGGCTTTTGGGTCTGGTACCCCCGTTTTTTTCCTCGGGGTAAGAGGGTTCATCTGTGGAAGGGGGTTCCTTCCTATTCAAAAAGGCCTTTTTCAGCCTGGAGAAGGCGTCTGATAGGGCAGCAGTGGCTGGTTCTGGCTGGCTCCGGGGGGTCGAAAAGTCTTTACTCAGGCGAGCCGGTGTACATCCCCCATCTGAAAGGTGCTTTCTTTTTTGGGTCTTTTTTCTTGGTAGGGAGTTTTCTTGTAAGTGTTCCTCCATGTTATCCAGGCGCTGCTGAATAGGCAGGAGCATTTCTGTCAAAGCTTTCTTGATGCTGGTCTCCACTGTGGAACCCAGCACCTTTTCCAGGCTGGTAGCCATTGCCACTTCATCAATGTCAAATGTATCTTCCTCATATCCAGACCAATCCTGGCCCTCCTGAGGGAAGTACTGAGCTGCCATGTTATATTAGCACCTTTCTATTCTCCCTTATCTTTTTGCTTCAATTATAATTACTTTAATATATTTTCATATATTCCTTTTTTCTTTTTTTCTTCTGTGGGCAGACCGCCTTCTCTCAAAGCCCACGGTATGTAATGGGGAGTCTTTGTAAGGCCCTGATCCAATAGGGCAAAACCAGCTATCAGCTGTCTCCCTCTTCTTTTCTTTTTTTTTTTGTTTTAAAAGAAAAATGACACTAGTGATGGTGAAAGCAGCTCCTGGCACTCGCGATCGCTAAATCCATTGTGAAATACAACGGAAATGCGATCGCGAGCGCCAGAAAGCTGAGAAAGGGACCTGCAACTCCAGGTGCTTCCTCTAGTGACCGCGGACGGGACCGCGGTCACATGGAGTTAGCAGCTGTTGCTTCCCGAGGCCCGGCAACGCGAGCCGCCTCGGGAAGCAAAGCGGAATAAATATGCGAGGTTCCGTGGAGGCGGACCCTCTTAAATCCAGTAAATATGGCTTAATAAAGCCGAACGAGGAACGAGAAAACTCGCGCAGTACTCTCTGACGCAAGCAGGAAGCAGCTGGCGTCGGAGAGAATCCAGTCACACTGTCAGTGAACGCGTAGTGCGTTCGACATGAAAAAACAAAAGGGAAGTTAACCCTTTGAGATAATGCGCGGCGAACGCTGCGCGAAGCATACAAATGAAATAACACTAATGACAATAAATATTATACACATATAATATAAAACAGATCTAGAATATGATGCACTTATCTCTTGCTGTGAGCAGCAAAGAAAGAGGAAGTGGCATCATATTCAAGAGTCTTTATGCAGAGTCTTACTCACTCATTGGAGAATTCAAGTCACATGTTGGTGACCTCGCGTTGAACTTTCCACAGGCCTCCTGGGAAATCAAGGTTTATGTGTTTTTCAGGACTTTAAGACATTTTATAATGTTTCCTGTCTGTGTTTATTTGTTACATATTTTTTCTGCACACTGAAGAAAATATTTTTTTTGCTGCTGAGCTTTCTTTAAATAATTAAATAAAATAAAGAGAAGCATAATGCTCGCCTCCGGCCTTGACATAGAATTCCTAAACTCCCTCCCTATGCTTTCAATATTAAAAACCCTCGAACCATTATGAGGTTGTTTTGCTGCTATCATTTTTGATTTGCGATTTTCCTCACAGGCCAAAATATTATCAGCCTCATCTCCCTTTTCCCATCCCCAATTGTTTGAGGAATAATAATGTATTTTCTGTGCCCTGAACTAAGAGGGCCTTGAGCTGAGCTTTGTATTTTTTAAGATCATTGGCATCATGCTGCGTTAGGTATCTATTAGGAGTTCCCCCCGGTTGGACCGCAGCTATCTTTGCCCTCAAGTTCTCTTCTTGACGGACCTTTTTTTTCTTTTGTGACCCTATCCTTATGAGAGCCCCCTAATGGTAGCTTTAAATCCATCCCATAGCATCCATGTCTCCACTTCTCTATTATCATTAAATTCAAAGTATTCTTTTATTTTTCATAGTATTGCCTGGACCACTTCTTTATTTTTTAGTAAGGAGTCATTGCACGTCCATCCCCCTTTCTTCATATTAGTTAACCAGTTTCCCATCTCAATCCATATTAGATCGTGCTCCGGCCACGGCACCCAGAGCACTTTGGATTCTGAAACATAACCCTTTAGAGCAACATCAATTAGGATCCTATCACTCCTTGAGAAGGACTTGTGGACCTGGGAGAAATACGCAAATTGTTGATCTCCAGAATCAAGGAGGGTTAGGGAATCTTTGACTCCCAATTCTTGATTGATCCTTCCACCCACTCCCATTCTCTTTCTGTCTCTAATGGTATCCAAGACCATATTAAAATCGTCTTCCAACAGTAGAGTCCTCTCCACAAACAATTCAAGGTTTTCCTTAACGTCCTCGAAGAAGGCTATTTGACCCCCCCCCACCTCTTTGGGGCAGTTCACTGAAACCACTATGAGAGGATTGCCATGAATATTCCCACTGACAAAAATAAACCACCCCTCAGGGTCTCTAAGCTCCTTAACCAGGAGGATGAAGCATGGAATAGAATATTCCACCCACCGGTTTCACTTTCAGTCCTAGTGCGCCTCAACCAATGAGTTTCTTGTAAGAAAAACATATCCAGTTTGGATCTGGAAAATTCACGGATTACGAATGAACATTTCGTGGGGGAATTAATACCTCTGACATTGAGAGAGCCTAATCACAAGTCAAACTCTGACTTAGTCATACCATCTGATAATTAGGACCACACTATGTCACCCTTATGTTTTCCATACTCTGCCGAAGATTAAGAGCTTACCCTTCTTAACATGTAGTATAATTTGAAAATACATTAAAACTTCACCAACCACCCCAAACCTCAACTTTTGTGATTGCCTCTCCACCCCAACCCAGCCCCCAGTCCCATTGTCGGGGCAAAATTGGCCAAGGACTGGACCACTGGTAGATCTTAGACCCCCGGGTCTACAGCTCTCCGTACCTGATTTCCTGAGCCCCTCTAACTCTTTCCTCACCCTCCTCAAAAACACTTAAATTGAGTAAACTCCCCTACAAACACTCCATGCTGGATTCTACTCCCTTCAACTACATATTTCCCCTCCTTCCAAACCCATTCCCCAGCCCCGCCTCCAAAAACAAAACCACCAGTAAAAGTCTCTGACTTAGTCATTGTCATAGTAAATGAGCCACCTACAAGCTAAGACACGAAAATGGAAATGTCAGACGCTGCACTTTGACGACTCATTATTCAAATGTTCAGTACGATTTTGCATGTGGAGGAGTGTTCAACTTCTTATACTTTCTTGATCCTGGAATTCGTCTTCTATCTCTGATTGATCCCTTCTTTCCAGCCCCTCCGTTGCTCCCCTCTGAGTCCTGACACTGCTTATTCAAATGACCCATAAACTCTCCTGTGACTCTTTGTATATCGTCTTCAGTCACAAGCTTGTATTTATAGCTCTCATATTCATATGCGATCAGAAAGGGAAAGCCCCATCGGTACCGCACTCCCTTCTCATTGAGCCACTGTGTAAGGGGGGTACAGATCCGGGGTCGTAACCAACGTAAAAGTGGACAGGTCCTGAAAGATAGAAATCTTAGCATTTCCATATATTATTGCTCTCTCTTTTTGTGCGTTGTCAAGGATCTTTTTCATTTCTGCATAGTAGTGGAAGCGGGCTAGAATGGAATGTGGACCTCTCACTCCCCCCGCCCATTCTATGGGCTATATCAGGGGTCTATCAATTGTAGACTAATTTGTGGAGTCTTCCCCAAATACATGTTTTACCACTTCTTGTATCAACTTCACTATGTCCCTCTCTGTTTCTCTGCCTTTCTCAGGGAATCCAAAAAATCTTAAGTTGTTCCTTCTTTCCCTGTTCTCAAAGTCATCCATCTTGACCAACATTTCCACTTCTCTTCTTTCCAGCCTCGTATCCATTTGAGTTTCCAGGATATCCACTGAGTACTGGTTATGTTCAAGCCCTTGCAGTTTGTGCCAAGAATCACAGGTGGTGAGAGGGATTTTTCAGGCGCGATGGTAATCCACTGGGCTAGAAGCCTTTACTGACTGGTTACACAGCCTCCTAGGAGCTAACATATTTATGTTACTCAATATAGGACTACACAGCGCTGCGGTTGGGTCCAGGGAGATTGGCAGACAGGCTTCTATTACCGCTTTGGCTCGATCCTTTGGGAGTCCCATATATGGGACCCCTATTAACAGCAGGCACTACTCAAACTACCCCCTCAGCGGGCTGTAACACAATGCCCCCTTGCGTTCCCGGTCTATCTGCAGCAACAAAAGCAAAAGGTGTAAGGTGGACTATGACATAGTCCGGTGTGGGCTCATAGAATTAAATGTATTATGAGAGGGCGTACCTTCAATCCAGCATAGCATCCACTGTATTGCCAAGAGTATCAGAATGATAATCACAAAGCATATATATATATATAGTGACTCTGCTTAAAATAAAAATAAATGCTGCAGACCACCTATTCTCTGTGACATAACGAGGCTTCGTGCAGGACCAATCTCTCAGCCCAGTCTCCACAGGCATTCTTCGGATGAAGGGGTCCACCGTGTGGGCTCCACTTCCCACCTGCAGCACCCAGCCAAGCTATTTGGTTAGTGGCTCCTTTACGACACTGAGGCCACCTGCTATCTCCCCGGGTCGCTCTCCTTACCCATGTGAGACACAGCATTTCAGTATTCCTGTAGTCGACCCAGCATGCTGGCGCGTGGAGGCACTGCACCCCCTCTGTATCCTTGCTGATAGAGCATGCTACTGGCATAAACATTCCAGCCGGCGGGGAGCACCCAGGTCAGGGGACATTCTCTGGATCCTCTGGTGTGGTTCGGTCGATCAACCCTGCGCCAGTGGGCCTCCACACTCACAGTTCAGATGCCTGGAGGCAAAGGCTGGGCCTTCTCCACGTTGTTCCTCCCCGAATAGGATATAACTCTGCTTTTGTCGCACCAAACTCCTCAACATTTCGACCAGAGCTGCAGCGAGATATCAGTAGAGGCTAGCCCATGTAAAATCACACTTTGTGGTGGGGATTTAGGGGCTGAGGACCCCTTTCGACCCAGTTATCCATGAGCTATATGGCTAGGCTGCTTCCATCCGCGTGTCCGCTGGTGTCCCCTCCATTTGTTTTAGACCGTTTCTACTAATGCTGTTTTGGTTGCAACTTTTACAGGCTCAGACCACCTCCTAGGATTATAGCCTGTCCTTGTCCTGTGCTACGCAAAGAGGCAAAGTAGGTATACTATTGTCTTGTGCCTTGTTTACCCATATCATCAGGTTCACTGTTGGATTAGTAGTAGTGTGGGGCTGAATAGGCATTTAATCACTACTCATCCCTGTACTCCTGCAAAGCATTTGTCAGTCATACTCATACGTCTCGTCCCCTTTCCTCCATACTGTGTGGGTATCCCTTGCTAGGGATGGGAAACTGAATCTTTTCACCAGAAAAAATGATCTTCCCCTTTAAATTTAGATGTGTGCGGGGCGCAGTCCTGGGAGCATGCGCTCCCGGGACTCCGCCCACTGGCGCCGCTCCTCAGTCCTTTTCTGCATCGACGAGAATTAACCGCTTTCACCAGCGATCCTGGGTTAGGCCTTCGGCCTGGTTATTCCGCATGCTCTTCCCCAGAAAAGTTATTCTATTTTTCTTTTTTCTCTTCCACATGTCAGGTACTGCTCTGCCCTCTGGTGCCACGCTCCTCCCGGGTTCATGTCGACGACGACGGGTTTCAGCAGGTGTCCAGCCTTGCGAGGTTTCCTTCCCCATGTCTGACCCTCACACACTCTGCCTCGAGTGCCTTGGCCCTGACCACAGCTGGGACCATTGAACTGCATGCGACGCCTTGACCCCACGCCGCCTGAACGATCGGTTGGCCATTTGGAGAGAGATCTGTGAAATTTCACCTCCAGAGGACATCAAAGCATACGTGACGAGGAAGACCAGGGACAAGGTAGGTGCTCTATTCTCCTCTGCACCCTGTAAGGGCGTCTCCTCCCCTGGGAAGCACACAAACGGGAGGGACCTCCAAGGTCCTAAAACCAGCAACGAGACCAAGGCTACTCAAGCTACTGGCCCGCGGGCCAAGGGGTCGCAGGTACCTACCGGTCCCACCGCTGAGGGGCCGCAAGGCTCTCTTCCAGGGCTCCGACCTGAGGGGCTTTGCTCTAGTACCGGGCCCATTTCCGAGAGGGTGCATGTATGCAGCACTACCAGCACCATGGTCGAGGGCACTCCGCCTCCCAGGTCTTGACCTGAGGTGCGGGGAAAGTCCCAGCCTTTGCTATTCAGCGTGCAGGTGGAGACTGGACCCAGCTCAGCAAGCGACATGCCTCAGGCACGTGGCGTGGAGCAAGACAAAATGGCCACCGCGACACACAAGATGATGGCTCACCCGGCACCTTTCCCGTAAGGAGATCAGGCAGGGGAGTGCACATCCATATGGGATTGGGCAGCCCCTGTTACCTGGTCCACGTCTTATCCCTCCACGTCACAGGGGAGGTACACATCCCCCAGTTTGGTGAGACAGGGACCGCCCGGGACACCACAGCCTCAGGGCCCTGCCCCTACATCCTCAGACTCACCTACACCATCAGGCACCCTCCTGCTTGCGAGGATAGATTCTTTGAGAAGTTCCTCAACCTCATGAGATCGCTACAGATGGGTACCATCCTCAGGGATGTACTCAGGGACATGCTCCCTCCGGTACTGCCTCAAGCTCCAACTGGTGTACAGGCCTTGGGTCAAGCTTAGCAACTGGCTCCCACGTACGCTCCAATCACGGTGGCTCATCCCCCTCAGCAGCCTCAGGCACTGCCAGTCAGCACGCCATAACTTCCCGCACCCAGCACTCCTCCTGCACCCCCAGATCTGCAGGACAGAGCGGCATACACGGACGAGGAGGACAATATGGACATACCTTCGTCAGCTAAAGCATTCCATGAGAGGCTGATGTGTCTGGCAGAGTACCTAGGCATCCCTCAACTGCAGGCGGGGGTCTGGCCGAAGTACTTTCACTTCGTCCCCCCACGAGAACTAGCATCCCCCTTCAGAAGGACCTGGAATCCTTAGCCAAAAAGGGCTGCATCAAGCCACACTCCACCCAGCCTACCAATAAGCACCTGGATGCCAAATACAGGCAGATGGAGAGCGGAATCCCTCTTATTGTCGCTGCACCCCCAGCCACATTCCTCTGTTATAGCAGCGCCAGCACTATATTTCAAACCGCAGTCTTCCTCAGCTGCATCTGCTTCTTCTCTCCTGGGCAAGGAGGAAAAGCTGTTGTAGTAGTTTGGAAAAAAGATGTACTCAAATGCCATGCTCCACCTGCGTCAGGCCAGCGCTGATGCTACGTTGGTGGCTGTTAATCAATAGTTGTGGCAGGAGAACACAGACTTCCTTCCAGATCTTCCTGCCCACAGCCAGGCATGGTTCAAAGCAGGGTTGGCGGAGGCGAAAATTGTGGCTAAGAATAGAATGGAGCCTACGTTGGCCCACATTGACACCTCATGCAGAGCCATATGTATCGTCACCAACATGAGGAGGACGGCTTGGCTCAAGGCGACAAAATTCAACCCAGATGTGCAGGAACACATCCTCTGCCTGCCGTTTGAGGGGGGTCACTTGTTCCACTGGACAGGACGAGGAACTAGACAAGAAAAAGAATAGCTCCCAGGGAGCTAAATCGTTGTCTATTTTAACAAAATCCATACCCAAGACCTACAGCCAGGCTGACCAGCACTCGGACAAGGGTTGGGCCTTTGGAGGCTTTAGGGGCTTCCAGGAGAGACGGTCGAGGCAACCTGACAGGTCTCCAAACCAACACAGGCGCAAGCAGCACAAGGCGACTAACAAGGTTTTTCCAATTTCCCTCCTCAGCACCAGCCTCAGAGGGAAAGAAGTTGTGACAGTTCCATCCGAATCCACGAGTCTCCGGTGGGGTACAGGCTTGCCCTTTGCATACACTGCTGGCAGACAAGGTCCTCCTACCTAAAGCAAACATGTTTCACCTCTTCCCATGACCTGATCCTTTGGGTTCAAGTACAATGCCCTTATACAACCTGTCCACCTTTCCCCGAACACTGCATAGGAAAGTACCTCCTCCATAAAGTGCCAGGTGATCCGGTCAGAAGCCTTCACAGCATCCAAGGACAATAAGACTGGATCGGATCAGATGAGTCACTGCCAGGGCCACCATGAGATTTAGGGTCTTCTATATTGTGTCTGCCCCTTCACATCTGCTGACAAACCCAACCTTATCCAAATGTACCAATGGAGTTCAAATAGGATCTAATGGCAATACTGAAACCCTTGACAATGCTTTCAGATCCGAATTAAGTAAGGAAACAGGCCTATAAAAAGAACAATAATTGGGGCCTTGCCTTCTTTAGAAATAACCATTATCAAAGCTTCCAGAAATGAGTGCAGTACTCTTTCCACTACAGGATACTATTTAAACTTTAGTTAGCTGTGGGGCTGGGACGTCTATAAAGAGGGGTTAATTCCTAAAAATGTAAGTGTGAGGACTCATCAACAAACGCAATGGGATGTGATGTCACCAGAAATTAGCATATCAAGGTGAAATATGCAGATTTCATTAAATTACCTTTGCATAACCACCAAAATTGCACAAGACGAATGGCATTTGCCTTTCATAAAATCACACACACAAAACCAAGAGAGGATATTTTCTTCTAATAGAGTTTTTGGAAACTTTAAAAGGTGTGCATGTTTTAAACTCCAAGAACCAATACACGTTTTCCCTGGAACTTGCAGTACCAAAATGGCACATTACACCTTTAGTTGTTTGTTATTTTTCATCAGGTTATATAGTGCAGTGGTGAAGTTTCCAGCCTGCAAACTTAAATTCATACATTCAAAGAGAACATTCAATGTTTCTCATTTTAGTTAGGGGGTGGGGACTGAGTCCACCCTCTGAAAAAGGTGGGTGGACTCTGTCCACCTGCGTTTACCCTCTACTTGAGCCCTGTCTATAAATCTTGTATAAAATGGCATAGAAAATCCATCATTCCCTTGTGTCTTGCAAGAGCCCTCTTTTTAACCTTAGATGTCTCTTCCTCAACCGATATGGGTGAATCCAGCTGCACATCTCCTCTTCTGACAGCTTTGCGTGATCCAGTCCACTGAGTTATGTCCTTTACATTTCATTCATGCCCAAATCATCCTCTGTATACACATTCTGATAGAATTGGGAGAATCCATGTACATTCACCCCTGGATGTACCATTCCTGCACTTCTGGACCCTAATTTATTTATTTATTGTATTTAGTTTATTGAGCATTTGTAAGGCGCTTTATACAACAGAATTGTGTTTCAAAGCGCCACAATGCTGAATGGGAAGAGAACAGGGGAAATAAAAACAATGGCAAAAAAACAGTAGTATACAGTAGCGGTCCTACTAAGTCTTGTGGCATTTGGCCGTGCAAGTGCATTAAGGAGAAGTGCAGGGGAGGGGATGGAACGGGGTACAGAGGAGTGGACAAGTGCTGTAGGAAGGCTCATGAGGTAAGTGCTAAGGGGGCAGGAGGAGGACCTCAGGCTAACTGCTGCTACAGGCGACTCACAGAGGTGGGACGTGGCGCCACCACAAAGGAGTCTACAGTGCAGTGCAGTGGGGGAAGGGGTGCAGGTATTGACTAGGAGGATGGACCTCGGATTGTGAGAGTTTCATGAGTTTTAGGCCACAGTCACAGCGGAAGTGGGGTGATTAGCAGGGAAGGGAAGGAGGAAAAGAGGTAGAGAAGAACAGAGTTTTGAGCAGTTTCCAGAACATAAGGAGGTCTGGCTCGAGTCTGAGAGGGGCGGGGAGGCTGTTCCAAAGGGAGGCACCAGCCGAGAAGAGAGACCTGCCCCCCACTCTCTGCTTGGATAAGCGTTTGGCAGTCAGAGAGTTTGAATTAGAGGAGTGTAGGGCTCTAGCAGGGAAGTATTTAGGGAGGGAAAGTTGGACATAGCATGATTCCAGGCCCCAGAAAGCCTTGTGGATGATGCAATGGGTCTTGAGTTTGATCCTTACAGCCAGCAGGGGCCAGTGGAGAGATTTTAGGGGTGGAGCGATACAGGCCCTGGGCTTGAAGCCAAGGATAAGTCTTGCAGTCCTGTTCTGGATTAACTGGAGGGGGTGAAGGGAAGAAAGAGGGAGATTGATGAAGAGGCTTTTGCAGTAGTCCAGCCTGGAGAGGACCAGGGCTCTGGAGACATTGAGCTTCTGGGGATGGCGAGAAAAGGAAGAATGCCTCTGAGGAGGTGGAGCTGGAAGTGGGATTTCTTGGTAAGGTCCATGATGTGTGGGTGAAGGAGAGAGCGGAGTCGAAGATACCCCCGAGGTTTTTGGTGGAGGTAGAGGGCCCAAGGATGATGGCCAGAGGGTTGGAGGAAAAGTAGCACAGGTGTCCCATTGAGGAGGATCTCAGTCATACTGGCATTGAGACAGAGATCATTAGCTGAATACCATGCCTGAATGGCAGACAGACAGTCGTGGATGAGAGAGGGGGAACTAGAGGGAAGTTTGAAGAAAAGCTGTGTGTCATTGGCATAACACTGGAAATGAGGAGAGGAGATTGGGTGAGCAAGAGGGGCGAGAGAAATTGAAGAGACATGCCGATAGGATAGAGCCCTGGGGAACACCACAGGTGGAGCAGGTGGTGGTGGCAGAGAAACGGCCCAGTTGCAGCTGGGAAGGACGAATAGTGAGGAAGGAGGTCAGCCAATTCAGTGCCCAGTCAGTGATGCCGAGGGTGTCACAGAGTCTTTTTATGAGGATGGAATGGTTGACTGTTTCAAAGGCTGAGGAGAGATCGAGGAGAATGAGAACAGCAGGAGGGTTAGAGTCGAGATATGCAAGCATATTTTCACGGGTGTTCAGGTGAGCAGTTTCCATGCCTCTGGATGCCAAGAATCCAAATTGATTGTTATGAGGCCAACCCACAAGATCAGTGTGGAGGGTCAGTTGGGGGAGGACCAACTTTTGCAAGAGTTTGCCCAGGAAAGGGGTAGTAGAGATAGGGCAATAAAGGGCGATAGTTAGCCGGGCAGGAGGGGTCAGCAGATGGCTTTTTTAGGAGAGGGTGCACAATGGGGTGCTGGAGGGATAGAGGAAAAGAGCCAGCGGCGAAGGAGTGGCCACAGAAGTCAGCAAGAGCTGGGGCGAGAGAGGAAATGTTGTCTTTGATGGTTCTGAAGGAGCAGGGCAGCACCTATTTCGAGGAGGCCTTCATAGAGCGGACCACTTTAGAGACCTCGTCGGGTGCTATGGGCAGGAGGGAGAAGAATGAGGAGTGTGGGAGGAGGGAGGCCAAGGGAGGAAGGGGAGCGGGAGTTGGAGAGGAATGGGGTTGATGAGAGTGAGGACAGTATGTCATGAGTTTTGGATGTGAAGTGGGAGGCCAAGGCAGTGCAGAGACCCTGGGAAGGAAGGAGAGAGTTGGAGACGGCAAGTGGATTGGCGAGTTCTTGCATATTTTGAAAAGCTTGTCCATGTTGTTAGTGACTCCAGAGATGCAGGCTTGGATGTGGGCCCGCTTCTTGGAGCAGATAGAGAAGCGATTTTGCCTTTGGAGCAGGTAGCAGGCCAGTTTGTCAGAGGATAACTCCAAGGTCTGCCACTTCCGTTCAGCAACTCTGCACTTGCGTTTCAGAGATGCTAGATCGGAGTCATACCAGGTGTTGTTCTCGGTGGCAGGTTTTAGGCAGGGGCAAGGATGTCAAGGGTGTTAAAGATGGCAAGGTGCAGATTAGCGAGGACAGAGTCAGAGGAAGAGTCAGGAGCAGGGGTGGGAAGGCGGATGACAGTGGTGTCAAAAGAAGCAACTGACACTTGCTTCATCGTTTGAATGACCGTAAAGGAGGCTGGCAATGAAGGTGGTTGCTCAGATAGAGGGCCAAAGGGCCCCAGGTGGGAGGAAAGGAGAGAGTGATCAGACCAGGAGAGCGGGGTGGTGACTGGATTAGAGATTGGGATGTCACCAGAGATGAGGGCATCAAGAGTGTGGCCCGCAGAGTGAGTCGGGCCGGAAGGAAGAAAAGTGAGAGAGAGGGAGTCGCAGAGGACCTGGAACTGAGAGGTGGATGCGTCAAGAGAGTCAAGGTGGATGTTAAAGTCATGTAGGAGGAGAAATTTGGAAGAAGAGGTTTAAAGGGATGAGGCAAGTTTGGCCCATTCAGAGAGGAATAGGGAGATAGGGCCAGGTGGTCTGTAGATAGTGCTGATGGTGAGAGAGAGTAGGCAAGACCCCAAGCCTACAGACAAGGCATTCAAAAGAGGAGTGGGATTGAGTAGGAAGGATGGAAGCAGGGACCCACTTAGGGAAGATAAGGGCCACTCCATCTCTAGGCCTGTTGGGTCTAGGTTTGGAGAGGATTTTGTAGCCCTCAGGAAGAAGAGTGTCAAGAGCAGTGACAGAGCCGGCATTAAACACATCTCAGTAAGAGGGAGGACCTCCAGATCAAAGTCTTCGAGAAGGAGATAGATGTCGAAGGAGTGTTTTTTTAAAACTCTTTTTATTAGCATTTTTCATCACAAACAGCAACATGTGCTAACATTCAGCTACTAATATGGAGTAAAAAAGAAAACACATTACAATAAAAGCACTGTGAATCGAGAGACATCATTCTTCATCCTAATTCATTAGGGTCTTCCGTTCTTGGGTACTTTCCCCCCATATAGTTTGTTTCAAAATGGGTACAGTGTACGAACGCCAGTCATTATTTCTCTATCTGCGTTGCTATTCACACATCAGATGGCTTAATTTTGCATGTTTCCGTCCACATCGGGACTTCTTGGGGGTGGGTTTGGCATGCTCTGTGATAGTTGTTACTGGGCAGTTAAGTAGTGAACATATGGTCCCCATATATATCTAGGCCTAGTCTGGTGGTATAGTAATCTGCCATATTCCATCTCCATGTTGTTACAATATAGGATGTCAGCTTGCCATTGATCTTTTCTCAGAGACTGGGTTCCCCCCACATCATTGCCAACCGTATCTTTGCCAAGAGTAGCAGTAACCTAATTAGTTTCCTCATACCTCTAGGGATAAATTTAGTATAGACCAATATTGCAGTCAGCGGGCTCGGGTTTAGTCTTTCGCATTTTATTTTGCTAAGAATCTCAAAGACCTCCTCCCAGAAGGACAGAACCCCTGGGCATCCCCATGCATGGTGCAAGAAATCAGCTGTTGTGTCACTACATCTTGCGCAAATCTGCGCAGCATCAGGGAAAACCATATGTAATAAAATTGGAGTATAGTAAAATTGGTGTAGATATTTGAAGTGGATCAGTTTAAATTTGGTATTAAGTGTCACTTTCCTCATTTCGTCACAACAATACCTCCACATCTCACCTATTATTTTGCATCCCAATGAACTACCCCACTTTTGCCGGGGGGACGTGCCTTTTTTCCATTTGGTTTTAAGACACATACCATACATAACGGAAACCACTCTATTATTATAGCCGCCTTGTAGCATTTTATCAAGTATTGTAGCCGCCTCAGGTTCTCTGGGGAAAGTCGAAAATATCTGCCTTATAGAGTTTCTCAATCTAAAGTATAAAAACATGTCTAGTGATGCAAGTTCCCCCCTATCCCTCATCTCCACCAATGTTATAAACTGACCATTCGGGAAAAGGTCACGAAAGCAAGTAATATCCATCCCCTAAAGGTGAGCGGGATTCCCGGTATGTATGCGGCCGGCAGGTCTGGAGAATATATTACCTCACCCTTAGATTTATGTTCAATACGGCTCCACGCTTTGCAGGTCAATTCCACCATATTATCTACTCTGGAAGACCTTCTGTGTGCCGTCAAAATAACTGAGCGTAAGAGAAACGGCGCAGCCAGTGCTCTCTCTATCTCAACGTGTCCTCTGTCTGCCCGATCCCCGTACCAGTAAAGGAGGACTCCAGCTTGAGCCACGTCATAGTAGGTTTCAAAGTCAGGTAATGCCAATCCCCCTTCGTTTATTGGTGCAATTAACTTCTCCCATGAGATCCTAGCTTGTTTCCCAGCCCAAACAAATTGAATTACCATCAATCCCAGACCCCGAAAGTATTGTCTGTATAGCACCAGGGAACATTGAGAAACACATATAAAAAACAAGGTAGCAGCACCATTTTAACCAATGAGATTCTCCCGTACAACTTTAGAGGTAGTCCTTTCCATCTATCCATTGCTTTTCTGGCCCCATCCATTACTGTTTGGTAATTATAACTGTAAAAGGCCTTGGGATTCGAGCAATGTTTAACCCTAAGTATTGTGTATACTCCCCATGCCATTGGAACCCTCACCCATCCCTGTAATTTTTAGTGCTATCCGTCAGTGGAAAGAGAACCGATTTCGTGATATTAATTCTGGGCCCAGAGAAGTTCCAAATACCTGTATATGCTGCATTATCGGGTTGAGATTGCGTTTGGGGTCTGTGACAAAGAGCACCATATCGTCTGCATAAAGAGAAACCACCACTCTATGTTTACATAGTTGGATCCCCTTGTGCAGATGACGCTCTCCGATCAACTCTGCCAATGGTTCTATTGTCAACGCAAAAAGCAGCAGCGACAGAGGACATCCCTGCCGAGTGCCCCTTTCTAGCATTATGTCTGGGGTAGGTTGACTATTCACCCTAACCTTGGCCCGGGGTGCTGTATACAGCAGTGAGACAAGTGAGATAAATTGTTTCCCCATCCCCATCCTAAGTAATACTGTAAACAGGAAGGGCCACTCTACTGAGTCAAACGCTTTTGTGGCGTCCAAAAGTGCCGCCACAATTGATTCATCTTGCTGAACCGCTGACATCAGCCCAAACATCTGACTTAGTCCATAGGAGGTGGAGCGTCCTGGTATGAACCCGGATTGATCTGCCTTCACTGCCCTGTGCATCAATGGTGCCAACCTGAATGCCAGTATTTTGGCCAGGAACTTGTTATCAAGATTAATGGATCAGGGTTGAAAGACCGAGGTAGAAATGTTCACGGGAGAAAAGACTGAAGATAATTTTTTTTAAATAACCTTTGGTCTTTTCTCCCCTGAACATTTCTGACTTGGCCCACACACCTACCCACACCCCCACCCACACCCCTAACACACCCCTACCCACCCCCAACACACTCATAGCCCCTACTTACCTTGCTTCCCTCTCGCTGGTCCCTGCAACGCCTGTTCCCACTTTTGTGATCGGGAACCGGCGCCTCAGGATCCTTTCCTTTTTTTTTTCCGGGACAGCTGCTGGGGACACCACTGCAACCCCTGCTCACAATATAGTGAGCAAGGGTACGGGGACACCCCTGCAGCCCCCAGCACCAAATGCGTGATCTGGTCGAACATTTCGGCCACACGCCGAAAGGTGGCCAAATCATGCATTTGGTCATTTGTTTCCAGTCATTTTAGGTAATTCCAGATTAATAGGGGAGATTGGCTGATAGGAGGAGCAATCATCTGCTTCCTTATCTGGTTTGAGCAACACCACTACCACTGCTTCCCTTAGGGACTCCGGAAGTCGGCCATCTATCAGGCTCTTATGGTAAACCTGCAGTAGGTAGGGAGCCAGTTTCCCAGCATAGTATTTATAGAACTCTGCTGTGTACCCATCCGACCCCGGCGATTTCCCTGATGGGAGAGACTTAAAGGCATGGTCTAGTAAAATTTTTTATTGTCCCAACGGGTCGGCCATGTTTTTTTAAGCCTAAGTGGCTCGATTTTAGAAAACTTTCCTATGGACCTTACCCGAGTTTTTGTCCATTAAACGCACGCAAAAACAAGCACCAGGGAGCCGCCATTTTCTGATAATCCTATCTTTTCCCCGATCGCCCTGGCTGACCTGCTTTTGCGGCACTAAATCAATTCCCCCGCCCCTTAGCCTGTCATCAGCAGACTCGTACCGCCCATTTCCCAACGCCAAAGCACGTCTCGTGTCAACATTCGCTGCGCTTCAGCTAATGACGTGTCGCCATGGAAATGGCAGGACGCCTCTCTCCTCAATAAGTATAAACAGACCGTTTCACAACACACAGCAGCCGATTTTCGATTCCATTCCTGTCTCCGTGTTACTTAGAGTATTCTGTGACTCCTTTCAGTGCTCTGGTCAGCTACCTTCGCCGCTTGTAGCCCGTGTGAACAGATACCAGTACCACCGCTATCAATTATTTTAGTTTGTTTAACACACAATGGCTACAATAATGCCCT
This sequence comes from Ambystoma mexicanum, assembly GCF_040938575.1. Lineage (NCBI taxonomy): Eukaryota > Metazoa > Chordata > Amphibia > Caudata > Ambystomatidae > Ambystoma > Ambystoma mexicanum. The sequence continues at coordinate 958,924,560 of NC_090934.1, read as the reverse complement.
ACATGTACGAGCCCGAGTATACCGAGGAGGAACTACTGGAAAGGGAAGCATGCGAAAACGATGGGGATTCGGACGGCAGTTGGCAGGACGAATCAACAGGTGAAGAGCCTGGGCCTAGTCGAATGGACGGCGTCTCCACCTGGTGCACATGCAATCGGTGCGAGCTAATGCCAACTGAGGACGAGAACTGCTGCTGCCGAGAAAACTCGGGATGCCTGGCCTACATTTCGGAAGGCGAGCCACGACCGCAATGCATCACCGAGCTGCCAGACTTCAGGGCAGCCTGCCTCACACGGGCCGTGTTCAGAATAATGATGGTGCTTATGCACGAACTTCGAGCAACTGTTTGTCCTCGTAATCCGAGTAACGAGTAAGTATACTCTGCTTGTCATGCCACTCCTATTTCATGTTCTTCTACTATATCCAAAATTACATCTACATATCATTGTAACGCATGTAAGTCATTCAATAGTGTGCATTGTCTAGATAGCATTTGTCCGTGTAAAATGCCATTAGTTACAAGAATTGTCATTGACAACAAACGTTTATTAAACTTATCTGGGTCATTTAAAAACAGTTTGTTTCATTCCTTTTCACAGGTGGTACAGGCTGGTGGCCTATCGTTCCTTTACATGGTGGCTTCACGGGAGGCTTGGACACCGCGTTCGAAGAGTGATACCCGCATGTGCCGTTCGTGCCATTAGAGAAACGTTCCCGAGTGACAGCGGTCAGTACAGGGGATTTTCTCTCGCTGTGCTGCAACCTGACCTGTATAATCTTTAAAGTCTTGTATTTTTGTTTCATGAAAATAAGATACAAAATAAAACACCACATATATTTTAACAACGTTTGTCTCGATTTTTTAAATGAATCAAGTGTGTCTCCATTCAAGGATGGACGTCAGACATCTGTGCTCCGAATGGGTGAAGGTCTGGTTGCTGTGAAGCAGGGTGGTCACTATCTAAGCTAACATAACATATTCTCGATAATGCATGCACTAAATAACACTTGTTCAAAGTCTTTCAGTAGGTTATGTCTCTATAAAAGTCACACATATATCTATACTAACAATTACCATTGGATTATACAGGCCTTAGGGTCTTGGCCACTATAATACACCGGTTGAAGTGTGGGTCTGTGCTCACAAAAATCTCCGGTATATGGCATTTGTTATTGATAAGCAACGATATACTATCATTGATATAAAGGCGATATACTGTATATTGATATAAAGGCGGTTCGCGCCGGTGGATGCGCGCTGGCATGGGGGGCTGTCCGGGGCGCGAAAGGCCAAGGTGCCAAACTGCATGTACACTTCAAAAGGTGTCCCACGCCAAGGGGCCATCGGTCACATGGCCTCCTCAGACCCCGTGTCTCCAGGCAGGCCTCCCCGAGGCAGGCCGCCCCCCTGCAATCCACATAAGTGTGTCTCCATTCAGCAGTCTTCCTGTGCCTTATCTGCACTCCCCAGAGCCATCCATCCCAACCCCCTCTATCAAAGGCGGTTCACACCTGTGGATGCGTGCTGGCATGGTGGGCTGTCCGGGGCGCGAAAGGCCAAGGTGCCAAACTGCATGTACACTTCAAAAGGTGTCCCACGCCAAGGGGCCATCGGTCACATGGCCTCCTCAGACCCCGTGTCTCCAGGCAGGCAGGCCTCCCCTGAGGCAGGCCGCCCCCCTAATACCACGACATACATACGTCATTCATTCACAAACACACCCCAGTTTCTAATACTTTAAAAACCACTCGATATGTCTCATGAGAACATCTTTGTGCTTTGCAAGTCAACTCTTGAACGTGCTACCTGGGAACCACTGAGATCTATGCTAATCTGCTCGTCGTCGTGCTATCCGTGAACTTCTGTGACCGCTTCGAGCATACCCATCAGTGCGCTACCTGTGGCCATCCACCTATTCTCCCGCAACATACTGCTCTGCTTGCTGAACCCAACTGTTTGTTGGTCAAGGTAAGGCCATGTATCCTGGTTATATTTCGCAGATTTTTAAATTTCTATCTATTTTCGAGTAGAGTACACAATAGTGCCTTGTTCATTGGTCTCATTGGTATTGACTTGAGTTTCCATTGCTATGCTATCAATAGATCTATTTATTTTCATCTGTGACTATTGTGATTGAATTGCATCTTTCGGGGTTCCAGTCAATAATGTCAGCATGTTTCCTTCTCGTGCAAGACAGAACATCCAAGGGACGAGTCACATGTTCAGATTTCAGTCACATCAATTATACATTTCTGCAACTTATGCAAATACTAAGCAGCACATAATGAACTGGTATAGTTCCTGCGACCAAAACAAACCTTGCATTGATCATTGTATGATTCATTTACTTTTGTATCAAATCTTTACTCTTGAAGATTGTATAATAATGTCGATATTTACTTTTCAGATTTATCAACAATGCCTGCCTGTTCGATTAGCGGTTGCCCTTCGAAGACCCATGCGAAATCTGAAGGAACTACAATGCATGTATTCCCGAAAACTGTTGATCGAATAAGAGAATGGGTCAGATATTGCGGATATCCACTGGATGAGCTGGAAAGTAGAGTCCAACAAGTCTTAGAGGACAAGAGGGGTGATCGATACCGCATCTGCATCCGGCACTTTTCCTTGGACATGTACACAACTTCTTGGGTAACAAAGAAGAATAAACGTCGAACGACACGGAAATTGCGCCAAAACGCTATTCCCACTCTATTCGTCCACATTCCGCCACCGGTGAGTCAAGTGTCCGGATTTAGCTTTAGGCCTTGCGGTAGTGTGTAGCCGAATGGATTAATAGATATTGTAGGTGTTCTATCCCTTGTAATAATTTCGATATTGATATGAGTGTATAGTTTTTTGAATAATGACATTTATCAATATATTCTTTTTCGATTTCATAACCCACAAACGCAATGTATATATATATGGGGACAGGGAACTATGCTGTATTGAGCATTTTTCAAGTATTCTGTCGGCTTACATGGCTATTTGTAATATTGGCATTTCATTATCAATCATTAATTGACCTTTACAACTTCTTGCCTATCCCTTAAATCTGAAGCAAGAACATTCTACATCCTTGACGTGGTCGCAGTTATCAACCACTTCTAGCTTGTATCAGGTAATCTTACTAGGCTAATCCGCTACATACTTGTTTTATGCATGTCAAGTAATAGTTTTATTCTATCGTGTAATTATTTTACCGAATGTTTGGTTACTGCTTTCCAATTGATATACACCTTAGTTATCGTCCACTGGTGTTTGTTTTCAGTTATAATTAGTGTTATCCATACTAATGCAAGTACTGTCTTTCAGGGAGATGCTGAAGCGTCCGCCACATCTACAACGTTTCTAGATGTTCCTTACCAGCAGGAGGTATGGATACTGACAGCTCCATCGAGTGTCATCATCAGAGCTGGAATTCTTGTCGTTTGATTGTTCTACACAATGTTTCATTCGTGGTTAGCCGTTGATATGTACCTGTGCTGTCGACCCCAGGTGTATGTTATGTTTTCACAATTGTAATCCTCACTAATGCAAGTACTATGTTTCAGGCAGTTGATGGAGCGTCAACCCCTGCACTTGATGCAGAGCCTGACATTCAAGTATACGAATCAGCGCAACAGCGTTCGGAAGTGCGCACTACATTTGCAACATCCATAGATATTCTTCAGCAGCACGAGGTATGGATAATGACAGCTCCATCATGCGTGATCATATAACGTGATTCCATTTGCTATACTTTCTTCCCTATTAACGCAAGTGCTGTGTTTCAGGGAGACGACGGAGCTTCCACCACAATCACAACATCTCATTTAGATGATGCAGATGTAAAGGAATCGTTGAAATAAGTCGATGAAATGTGATCATATTTGGATTTTCCTTGATTCTTTTGGACAATGCATCTTTCGTGGTTATCTCTTTATATGTACCTGTGCGTTCGACCCCAAGTGTGTGTTATGTTTCCAATATTGAAAACCATACTAATCCAAGTGCTGTGTTTCAGGGAGACGACGGAGCTTCCACCACAATCACAACATCTCATTTAGATGATGCAGATGTGAAGGAATCGTTGAAATAAGTCGATGAAATGTGATCATATTTGGATTTTCCTTGATTCTTTTGGACAATGCACCATTTGCGGTTATCTCTTTATATGTACCTGTGCCGTCGACCCCAAGTGTGTGTTGTGTTTCCAATATTGAAAAGCATACTAATACAAGTACTGTGTTTCAGGGAGATGCGGATGCCTCCTCTCCAATACAACAATTCATGGCAGTCCATGCAGAGCCAGAGGTATGGATACTGACAGTTCCATCGAAATAGATCATCACTGGTCGAATACTTGTCCTTTGATTGTTGCACACAATATTTAAATCGTATTTGGCTATTGAGATGTACCTGTGTGTTCGTCCTCACGTGTGTTTTATGCTAACAATATTTTGATACATAGTAATGAAAGTACTATGTTTCAGGGAGACGATGGAGCCTCATTCCGTGCTGTCTATGCGGATACAGAAAATATAGTCCTTGCAGCGCAAGAGGAAGGGAGGACATGCGGAAACGAATCAGAGCTACAGCGTGCAGATGTTGAAGGTTGAGTCAAAAAAGTTGCAAAGAAAAAAAAACAAAAAAAGGTTAGTTACAAACAGTTCATAACTTTAAAAAAATGTTTGTGCTGGGGACTATTTTATGTTTTTTTCCAGTCAATTCTACTACACTCCATCTTGTGTTTAAACTGAGCATCCCTTTTCCAATCTCTCCTCCAGTTACCCGTGGGTGTCAGAACTATACACACACAGACAGTGAAGCGAATGAGAGATGTGGCTTGCCAGACCGTGTACACTATGGAGGAACTATTAATTCAGGCGAGGCGTGTTCAGGCTCGAGATGCTCATGTCCAATGGCCAGAACATGAATTAACTGTGTTTGGAGACTACAGCAAAGTTGCATTGGACCATAGCTACAGTGCGACCGCACCACCACAAGAAGATGTTATTGAATGTATTGAAGATAGCTCTGAAGTAGTTGCAGATCAATTTACACAATCTACACCCGCCAAAAATTTGCCACCAAAAAACCTGTCGACATTGTTGTGTTCTCCCATCAATGTTGAAGTAATAGATGTTGAAATGACAGTGAATGAACCAGCCGCAGCATCCATAGACGCATCACAACTTGATATCAGCGATATTACTTTCAAATGTGTTGAAATCTCCACAACGTCAAAGGCCGAAACAACGTTCACGCAGGATGACAGTCTAATGAAAGAGAGCAAATACATTGTATTCGACAGTTGTTTGATGGAAATTATAAGTATGCTGAAATGTGTGCGTTCCATTAGAGGGAAAGTATGTGGGAAGCCATTGATTAATGTGACTTGTCATATAAAAGGCAGTAACGTCAAAATAAATGCCGCCTGTAGATTAAATCATAGGTTCTCATGGTCTGCACAACCAATGCTGGGGAAAATGCCAGCAGGCAATCTACTGTGTGCAGCTGCATCACTTTTTAGTGGCTCCAGTTTTAGAAAGTTAGAGGCTTTCTTTCAGTTTGTGGGACTCCATTTCATTTCTAAAGCGCTGTACTACACATACCAATGTGATTATCTGTTTCCGGCCATTAGTGATGCTTGGAAAATTGAACAATTGTCTCTAGCAAGTACATTCGAAGGCAAACGATTCAGGCTAGCCGGCGATGGACAGTGCGACAGCCCTGGATTTTCTGCCAAGTACTGCACCTACCACTTTCAGGACATGGATAGTAAGAAAATTGTGAGTTTGGTGGTCGTGCAGGTAACACAATGTACATCGTCAGTGGCCATGGAGAAACTAGGTTTTATAAAATCAGTGGAATATCTACAATCGAGGGGAATGCACATCGACCTCATAGCCACGGATAGACACGTTTCAATTGCCAAGACAATGAGAGAGCAGTTCCCACATATTAAACATCAATTTGACGTATGGCATCTTGCTAAATCAATCAATAAGAAAATCTCGGCTGCAGGAAAAAAAAAAGGTTTTGAAAGTATTTTGCAGTGGTCACATTCTATCACCAACCATCTTTGGTGGAGCTCAAAATCTTGTGAGGGGTCAGTGGAAATATTACTTGAAAAATGGCGGTCACTGATGCACCACTGTACCAACGTTCACCGCTGGACAGCAAATGAACATTTCCACCAATGTGAACATGGCCCTTTGTCCCCAGAGGAGGCACGGAAGAAGAAGTGGTTGATTCCATCTTCACCGACACACAAAGCCATTGAGAAGATTGTTTTCGACAAAACTCTATCAAGAGATTTGAGAGGACTGACAGAATTCTGTCACACAGGAGATTTGGAGGTGTTCCACAATATGTGCCTAAAGTACAGGCCAAAGCGCTTGCATTTTAGCTTTCGGGGCATGAAACATCGCACTCTACTAGCGGTCTTGGCCCATAACAGCAATGTCGGACGTGAACAATCTAGCACTAGGGGTAAAGTAAGGATGCCTCGCTACACTAAGGTGTTTTCAAAACGAAGTAAGCAATGGGTGATCAAACCAGTCTATGATGAAATGCAGTTCGACTTTGTGAAAGGCCTTATTGTTGCTGTGTTAGAGAAGCACAGATATGGAATTTTGGACGTTTCTGTGCAGAGCAGTGATCCATTGCCACCGAACATTGCGACTGTGCCATGCCCACCCAATGCACAGCTGAATGTGAAGTACAAATCCCGGTTTAAATAATTGCAATACGATTGTCTTTTTGTAAATAAATGTTATTGTACAGTGTACCTGTAAACCTAACCCCTAACTTCACTATCATGGGTGGCGAACAAGCTGGGTGTCATCTTTGAATTCTCTCTATTCACCTCACATATGTGTATGTATATATTTTTCTCATGTCTCATCTCATGTAAATGTAAATGCTGTGCACTGTTAACGGAGGGGAGGCTTGCGTATTGCAAATAATAAAACAAACAAACAAACAATAAATCTCACTTTTAACTCAACTCCTGTGGTACTTTATACTTTGCCTGACCTTCCGCCAAAAATTAAATGTCTCAATTTGGGCTGCAAAGCTCGCAGACAACGGGGACAAAATTGGGGCACTTAGAACGCGCCAGCCAAGCGGGCCGTGGCATTTGGGAGAGAAGCCAGTTCGCATTTGCACATTGAGGCGCACTACATAGACGAATTCTAAACTTCAAGTTCTCATAGATGCCTATACTACGTGATGTTGCAAATAAAGAATACGAAGGACAGCGCCCAGATGAGGCCCACAAGTCGCACTGGAAGTATAAGGGTCTTTTGTTTTTTGACCTTGAGACAGGGACCATGCCGAAAGAACTACATTTGAAGGGAGTGCGCAATAACGTAAGAGACGATAAGGCAGAAAATTCAGAAACTAGACCGAGTTTCAGTTTTAGGTCAGTATACGAAAAATCATTGTTAATAGCACGGTCGGTTTTACAGACTGCATTACGAAGAGACACAATGGAAATTTCAAATATAATGTAAGTAAATCTTTACACGCTTTTATACCGGAATGAAGATTTAATGAATGGATGCATGAATAAATGAATGAAAGAAGAGCTAGGAAAAGCAAGTAAAACTGTTCGTAGTGGGCACATGGGCATGCAGGTCCACTGGTCTCACCGATCTCGCTCCATGGCCCAGCCACTTTTCACTGCACTACGGGACTGTCTCTGTATCCTTCAGCCCCTTCTCCCGGCATTTACCTTGCACTTGCCACCAGCTGGCCCTATTATTTAATTTGTATTCAACTAACCTTGTACAGCCCATCCCCATGCGCGATCAGAAAGACACCTGGCCTAGTAGGATTGTTGTCTGTCTGCCCTTGTTCCCCACCTGCCTCGTCACGCCTAGTAACACTTGAGTATAGGCGCATTACAAATGCCATATCATATATCATATCATTCCTCATGCATGTAGACTGTCATTTATCATTGTGTGTTGGCCTCGTTTTATCTCGTTACTTTTCGCATTGATTTTAGAGACGAACATACTCCATTGAACTACCCTTGCAAGCAAATAGTTTCTGATCGGCCGTAATAAATAAAATGAGTAATATTAATGAAGTTCGGCTAGCGAGACTAATTATCATTTTTTTGTTTTCATAACAGGTATTTGATCCCTTACTGCCACTGCCATCTGTTTGAGACACCGGCGGATGGATTCTTCAGCAGACACCTGCAGCTTCGTGTCAACAACTGGAGCACGATCACCATATTATGGGACGATCGCCAAGGGCCCACATGCCCTTACGCTGTATTAGTGGCTAGAAGCAACATATCAACCTTTAGGATGGACTAGTGCCTAGTTGATGGAACAGCCTTGCGGTTCACCGTGCTTCCAAAGTGATTCTTTTTACGAAAATGAACACCCTGTGTACCATAAAGGAACAGCGCGTGACTCAAGATGAAACGGAACAGTTATTGCGGATACAGATAAAAGAAAATAAATGGCTTCCGGAGTTCATATGTGAATTGCAGAATATTCTCTAAACATTTAATGTCAAATAAATGTACTTTACCAAATGTACCGTGTTGCTGTTTCATTTTGAAGTACAGTTTCATATTCCAAATTGTGGCGCGCTGTGTTGTGAGTTGATCTGTGTTGGTTTCCGGGTTCTGTGTGAAGTCGCGTAGAAGACGACTGGGCGCGTTTGCCTACGCAGCACAGTAACGTCACGGGGAGAGGCGGGGAATATGAATGTTTTGATAATGTCAGGCTCAGGGGCGGGGGAATTGATTTAGTGCCGCAAAAGCAGGTCAGCCAGGGCGATCGGGGAAAAGATAGGATTATCAGAAAATGGCAGCTCCCTGGTGCTTGTTTTCGCGTGCGTTTAATGGACGAAAACTCGGGTAAGGTCCATAGGAAAGTTTTCTAAAATCGAGCCACTTAGGCTTAAAAAAACATGGCCGACCCGTTGGGACAATAACATTTTTTACTAGACCATGCCTTTAATAGTCCACAGCACCTCCTCCAACATTACCGGACGGCCGAACCACTCTCTTTCCTCATCCGTGCAACAGTATAAGGCCACCTGATCTAAGTACTTGTTTACCTCTAGTTGAGAAACCTGTATTTGGGATGAGTATAATTGACCATAGAATCTACAGAATTCCTGAACTATCTCTGAGTCTGCAAATCCCTCTACCCCTTGTGCATCCCTTATTGATAAAACCCTGTTCTTGGAGCTATCGGGTTTAGCAGCCTTTGCCAATAGTCTTCCCGGCCGCTGCCCTTCCCCGCATTGTCGCACTGCGTTTTCCCACAGGATAAATGTAACTTGCCTATGTGCCAATTCAGTAAACAACTGTTTTTTAGTCTCTGATTGCTCTATTAGTGTTGGTGTGCGAGTTCCCACTAGCAGTTTTCATAAGCTGCTTTCAGTATCAGTAAGTTTGCAACAAATTTGTTTTAACACCCCGACTTTGTTGGAAATGCATTCCCCTCTGATCTGCGATTTTCATAGCTAAAGAAAAAAGACTTGCACGTTTGCACGCAACGAGCACCATGACATCATTGGACAGATTGCAGATTATGAATAAAGTTTAAAAATGGCGCTTGTGGAAGATTGCCACGAGGAACGCTGACCCGACCAGGATAACGCTCTGATCAGGAAAATTGAAATAGGTAAGAGGAAACATATCTTTCAGTCACAAGAACAGTTGATATTAAAACTGTGTTGCATGTAGCTGGCATGAGCAATTTAGCAGTGACTAATTGACTGCATTTCCTCTTCATATAGATGCTGATAACAATCAAATACAAATCTGATGTTTATCTAAAGAGCAGACTCAACAACTATACAAGAATCAATATCTAATACTGAATGCAGCGTGAGATTATTTTTCACTTTTAAACCTTACTGCAATATGCCCCAATATGATTAACCAATACTGAAGAGACTGATTGTACTTATATACTTAGGAAATTGAGAGTCCATTGTAAGGACAATATAAGAGGAAAACAAGCTTGGTGAGTTTTCATGAAGGAATATTACTAAAACACCTAAGTACTGAGATTCAACAAACACCAGTCTGTTTTAACTTTTTTACAAAAGGAGTGTTTGAATTGTTTTAATTTAACCATCCGTTTGTAGAAGCCTGCTAAATTTGAATTGTGTAACTCCTGCAGATAAACAATACCTTCTAGGCACACGTCCGTTTGTTTCCAGCAACTGTGTTGTTGCTAGGTAGACCGGAGCTCTGTGAACTACAAGTCTCTGCTTTCCTGTAGTTCGCGTGACTATTTAGAATCACGTCAGGCGCGTAAGCGCCGGCGCGTAGGGGCCGGTTAACTCCGGTTTGCTCCGGGTGTGCTCTGCTCTCCAACCCCTCTGTTCGGAGCCCTTCAACTTCTAAGGTAAGCACTTGTCTTTCTGCTCCATGTTGGTTAAGTTCTCTAAAGGGGGGAGGGAGTGTGTTGAAGACACTGAGAGTTCCAAAATAAGTTATTCTAAAGCAGATCCACTTAGTGGTTGTTTGGAGCAGTGCATTAGCCTTAAGGTGAGCTTGCAAAACACAAGCTCTATGACTAAACACGAATTGAATATTAAGGATCTGATTATGGACAATAATTATGATATACTCTGCGTGACTGAAACCTGGTTGAAAGACCCTATTGGGCTACTGTGAGCAGGCGGTACCGGTTGGTTACACAGTTTATAATGAGAATAGACAGCAGGGTCGAAGCGGAGGGGTGGCAATAATTGCTAAGGACAATCTAAAAATTTTTAAAGCTAAGTTCAGCTACAGCGGGTGTGAAGCCATTCACCTGAAATTAATCTTTTCACCTAATTACTGTTTTAACCTGATAGTAGTATATAGACCACTGGCGTTGGTCTCTGATTTTACCGTCAAACTTTGCTCCCAACTGGCTTCACTAAGATCTACGAATGTGTCCACCCTTGTGGCTGGAGATTTTAATTAATGGCATGGTAATAAGAATGATAAGGGAGCTATCGCCTTAGAAAAAGCACTAAATAATCTTGATTTCCTAGTTAAGAATAAGGATCCTACAACTCCTCAAGGGAATCAGTTGGATTGGTTGTGTGCATACAACACTCAGACCCAGGACTGCAAAACCATGCCTTGCATCTTGAGCGATCACTATCTGGTCTCCTCGACCCTAACATTGCTGGTTCACCCTCTACAATATAATCCCCATATTCAAATAGGCAGTAGAAATGTTAAAAACCTGAATAAAGCACATCTCCAGCTATGCCTAGATAAAATCATGCTATCTTTTCAGGAGCAAGATAACTGTGCGACTTTGTTAGATAAGTACACTAAGTGTATCCAATAATTGGTTGAGTTAGAGGCACCTTTTAAAACCATGTTAGTTAGAAAAAACAACAATAATCAAAAATGGTTCACCACAAGCTCCTTATTACTAAGAGGGAAAAAAGGGCCTTGGAAAGGAAGTGGATTGCAGATAAATCAGAGGAAAGTAAGATCAAATGGAAAAACATGGATAAGAAGTATAGAGAATTGATAAGGACTGTGAAGGAGAATTTCTTCAATGTGGAAATTGAAAATGCAGCTAATAAAACGAACACACTCTTTGACATCTTGAAGAGTATTGAAAAACCTAAGAACCTCACTCCTCCGTTTCCACCTACAGAGGCAGACTGCAATATCGTACAGAAGGCCTTTTTAGCCAAAACAAATAAAGCCAGGCAAAATATAATTAAAGCTAGAGAATTATTGAATCAGACAACGTCCCCAGTGGAAGATGATATTAGCCTTGGAGATGAGCCTTTTAAGTTTGAGACAGTCATGGAAGCTGAGCTGTTAGAAGCACTGAGCCACATGAAACCAACATCTTGTGTAGAAAACGTATTACTATCAAGCGTTATTCTGCAACATAAAGAACTCTTTGCACCCATCCTATTGAAAATAGTGAATGCCTCCTTCAAGGAGGGCTCAGTTCCGAAGGAACTCAAAAAGGTCACTATTACTCCATTAGTAAAAAAGGCTGGCTTGGATCCTAAGGACCCGGCTAATCTTCGCCCTATAACGAATTCTAATTTTGTCCTAAAAGTCTTGGAGAAATTAGCCACCCAGCAACTACAACTGTATGTAGAGAACTACTCAGCTCTACACCAGCAACAATCAGGCTTTAGAGCCACCCACAGCACAGAGACAGCTATGCTGGATCTCCAGAATCACATGCTGAGCTTGGTGGACAGAATCAAAGTAGGGATGCTGATGCTTTTGGATCTTAGCGCAGCGTTTGATCTCGTAGATCATCAACTCCTTATCAAAGCTCTTAGGGATAATGTGGGCTGCTCTGAAAAAGCGATAGAGTGGCTGGTGTCTTTCTTATCCGATCGCCAGGCAAGAGTCCACTGGGGAAGTAGTTTCTCTGACATGTGCTCTATTCTTTTCGGTGTCCCTTAGGGTGCCAGTTTGTCACCTATTCTTTTAATATATACATGAGGGCCCTGTGTAGTGTTCTTGTGAAGGCCGGAGTGTTTTTAACGAACTACGCTGATGACACACAGCTCATTTTAGAGCTGAAGGGAAATCATGCTGCAGATAGTGCCATAATTGGTAAAGTCTATAGGATGATTGACGAGTGGATGCAGGCCAATTGGATGTGTCTTAATGATACAAAAACTGAATTGATGATCTTCGGCTCAAGTCGTCAGTTAGCCAAACTTGGGGGGGAATATGAGTCCTTTCAGATTAAGGATGGCAAGATTCAAGTATCCTCCCACGTCAAAACCCTTGGCATGATGGTTAACTCAGCGGTTAACTCTGATGAGCAGACCAATTACCTACAAAAAACACGGCTTACTACCTTAGGCTTATGAAAGCCATAAAGCCTTTCTTGAACGAAAGACATCTGGCCACAATAGCCAGAGCCATCGCTTTGTCAAGGCTAGACTATGGGAATACCCTCGTGACTGGGGCTACTGTTAAGGACTTGGCTAGATGCCAAGTTATTCAAAATGACGTTGTTAGGCTAGTCAAAAATTTGAAAAGAAGCGACCATGTAACGAGCGAAAGAGTGTCCCTCCATTGGCTCAGAGTTGAGGAGCGGATACATTTTAAAACTCTCACTCTGGTGCATAAGTGCCTATATGGCAAAGCCCCAGGCTACTTAAAGAACAGCATAGTGCCCTATGCTCCTCATAGACAGCTACGATCGGAAGGTAAGAGTCTTCTGGCTGTTCCCAAATTCAGATTGACATCTGGTTTGGGTAGGTCCTTTGTGGTCTTTGCTCCACAACAGTGGAACAACCTTCCTGAGGCTCTGAGAACAGAAAATAACCATCTGGCGTTTAGGAAACGTCTCAAGACACATCTCTTCAGATAAGAAATGTAGTCTTTTATCATCTAATGCTATTACAGGGTTAGGAAGTGGTGAGGTTCTGTCTCACTATATATGTGTTGTAATGTCCTAGCGCCCTGATGCCGGTTGGCTACCGGCGCTTTACAAGCATAAATACATACATACATACCAATGAGGTGTGGGTTTCAATGAACAGCAGTTATCAGTCATGATTAAGCACGAAAATGATAATGGATGCAACTGACTGAAATGCATGGAGGAGTAATTTCTCCACCCTAGCTTGTATTGGGAATGTAGCTATTATTACACATTCCAAATTGACACGTGTGTGGGTGAGCCACTCATTTTTAATGGACAAATATATGTGCACTAAGGAGATAAGCATGTGTTATTGCATGAGAAATCAACACTGACCAATGAAGGTATATAAACACAGGGCTTTAAATTGACATGCAGAACGCACTAAGATAGTTTTCTCTAAATGATAACCAAGTAGATCAAATGGTGAACTAAAACCTGTTTTTTATATTTTTTGCCATTTTTCCCCCCTTTTTTATTTTCATTTCATCTTTTTATATTTTTAGCTTATTATTTTTCCTTGTTTTCTCTTAAACAACTTAATCATTGATACTCATCTAAACAGGTATGGTTATGGCAATGCTTGACTAATTGTTTATATTGATATGATCTGAAAGTATTTTGAAACACTACCTATTACGTACATGTAGATGAGCAAGCATAAATATACAATGTAATGCCTTGAAAACGACCAATGGTCGAAACACATGTCGGCAAGATCTAAGCATTTACCAATCAATAAATTTGGCACCAAGATCATTTTTTTATGTTAATGGTCATAAACCATTGTATGTGGTAAACTACTTGGAGGATAAGCACAAAACCAGGAAAGTATTTAAAATGTACTTATTTGTATGAGCTTCAGTTTGCTGTCTAAAATGACTGCAATTTGAGAGACTTGATAAGAGGGAAAGGATATCGAGGACAGATGAGGCTTTGGGAGCTGGGAAGTTCCATCTTGGACAATTAAGCATTAGTTCCCTAAGCACCATGCAATGATGAATTCTGGAGTGACAGTTGGAAATAATGGAGAATAGTTCAGGGGTGAAAGAAAGGAAGGACAGCAGAAAAAGATGTGCATGTCATCGACATATAGGTGGCAAGAGTAGCCAGTAACAGCCTCACCTGTGTCCATAGAGATTTTATCTTCATCGTCCTTCATAGATGCTCCTTGTTTCTTTTTACTTCCTTTTTGCTTGTCTCTAAGCCATTCGTTGAACAAGTAAGGCCTTTCCCGACCTGCCGCCACAGTTTTGCCTGAGGTAACCAGAAACAGAAACTGATGCAGACAGGAGGAACAGACCCTAATGGGGAAAAAGCCAGTAAGGCAAACAAAAACCTTGTGGAATAGGGCAGAAGTGCCTTGAAACAGTGATCCAAAGTCATTGAATAGGCAGGGGTCCAAGCAGGTTGGGAGAGTGTAGGCAAAAGCATCAAGAGAATAGGAGGTAGCGAAAAAATAGGAACGTTTCCGCACAAGTAGCAACACACTGAGCAGGAATAGAGGACTGGACACATGAGCGGAGAGGAAACCAAAAGAGAACAGGGAACAGCATCTTACCCGGGGAATCGCAAGGGTTGCAACCCCAACTCAGAGGGCGGTGGGAATGGAGGTATTGTTGTTCCATGGAATGGAGAAGGACAGTTGAAATATATAGGAGCCCTACCAGTCTAACAAAGAATCGCAGATGCCAATGTTAGCAAGGATAAGTAGAAGAGATGAGTGTTGTGGGGCACCAAATCTATTGTTCCCCATGGTGGAGATCAGTGAGTGGCCTCTATAGTGCAACATCTACCTGAGAGCAGGCAGAAATATATTGAGGTGACAACTGAGCAGATTTGAATAGGCAAATCACGAGTGGGAACTACCAGTGTTCTGGCCCAGGTGTTTCAGCACTGGGGTCCTTTAAAGTGGATGCTTTTACCTCCCTGAGGAATGCCAAAGGCAGGAGATTTGCCTCTGAGGGACAGGGAGTCCTGAGAGAGTGCTGGGGACCGGGTTCCAAAAGGACAGTCTATACAATCCATGGATGAACATGATGCTATGCCTTTCCTCGAGTACCTTTGATGTAAAAGTTATTTTGGGAAATGGAAACAGGAACAGAGGTCTTCTTCTATCCTTGTGAGCTCCCAATGGACAGCTAAAGTTTTAGTTTCAGACCTCAATTTCCTGTGCCTTCAAGTCTCAGTATTTCTCAGTGTTTTCCCCAGATTCTGTCACAGCAAGAAAGGAAGGTAATTCACCCCACTACCAATTGATGAACTTTGAATGATTTGTCTACCATGTATTTGATATACATATACACACACACACACACACTTTTTCAGGAGCTATGATGTTTTGACCTTTTCTGCCTTCTTTGTGGCAGTGACTTCAACTGGGTGCATCAGCGAAATTCAAGCTCTTTCCATGTCTGAGCAATGTTGTTCTTTGTCCTTAACAAATCTTTCTTCCTAACGTGGTGACTTCGTTTCACACAAACCGAGAGGTGGTTCGCCTTCCCTTTTTCCCTTCTTGTAAATTGTAGGCAGATGATACCCTTCACACTCCTAATATGTTAGCCAAAATTTGCTGCATTACCACCAACCCTTTCATGGGTAAACGAGAAAGTGGCAACTCTTTGAATGAACAGAATCTAATTACCTATCACACTGAAACCAATCCGGGTCTGTCCCTCTCACAGTTAAGAATCTTAAATGCCTCACATGAAGGCACTGTTTTTATAATGTTTGTATTCTATGTATGACAATTTGTCTCCAGTTCCTTTTCTGTTCGACCTCTCAATTACATTTTACTTTGTGCAATTCCAAATCCTGCAGCAGAGATTTGCACGTTTTTTTGAGATGAAAGGCATGGCACTGAAATGTATCACCTCCTTCTCTCAAGGGATAGTGTCACTGTCAGATCTGGGCTCTTCCGCTCTCAATGATTCTATTTCCAACATGTTGTTTCTCAACACTCAGCCATATTCCCATGGCTGATAGATTGCTATGTGAAATTGTTGGCTGATGTTCTGGACTTTTTCTTGACCGCTTTCCAGTTTTATGCAAACTATATTGACCTTCATAGTTCCTAACCATGTTGATAATGGCCATATCATCTCCTCTTGTCTTGTGACCATTTAGGATTGGACTACTGATAACCTCCACATGAACGCTGCTAAAAATTAACATAGTCTAATCAGTTCCAATGACCCTACTTCCCTCCCTTCGACTGGTCTGCCACCATGGTCTTCCATCCTATTCCCACTACTAAAGGCAAGAACGTGGGCTTGTTCTTTGACCAGAAGATTTCCTTCAACAGAACGATCAGAAAGGTGTCCAAATTGTGTTACTTCCACCTCAACAGGCTTCAACGCATCCTACCGTACCTCGCTATGGAACATAAGGTGGAAGATGCTAGTGTTAGCATTATCAATGTTATATAAAGACAACAGTTTGAACTTCAGCATCACTAAGTACCTTGTTCAAATCCTGCAAATTATTCAGAACAAAACAGCATGTGTTATCTTGGGACGCAAACTCCTTGCCCATGTTTCCCCTGAAAGTCCTGCACTCCTGGATTCAAAGTTCTGTGCCTCTTACATAAGACCATGAATCGAGATGGTCCTTCCTACATCAAACTATATATTAAAAAAGACCCTCCCCCGATGGCTAAATGGTTATTTTTAGGTAGATTTTCCTTTTTTTTTATTTTATTTTTTATTGTATATATTTTATAAAACCTTCACAAATGGACACAAAGAAAAAAAATCAATTTTACAATTCATCGCAAAATGACTCATCACTTTAAAATCAGCATTAATCATTTAATGGTGACATACATTTTTTAAAACATTTAGATCTTAAAAGAGTCAACTGAACTAAATAACGAAAGCGTGTAAACATAGATAAAACATTAAGACACCTAAAGTAACTAAAATAAGATAAAACAGTAGAGTGAATCTATGAATTTTCCCATTTGATGTTTCACCACCAATTTGAAGGCTATGAGCGGTATTAGTCTTTCAGTTTTAATTGTAGAGATTTAAGGAAAGCTGCTACAGCTATAGTGTCAGAAGTATTTTCACCTTATAGGCATCTGCGCCAGATGTGTTCTTCACTACACCAGTGACAGGTGGAGAACATTTTGCTTAAGTATCTCATCCTCATGTCACTAATTGCTGCACAGTGGAAAATCAAATGTCGACTGGTTTCTATTGTCTCTTTATTCTTACAAAATCTACAGCTAGAATCTAAAGTCGTGATCAATTATCTGCGCAAGAGGCTTTCATTTGTTGGCAAAATATTCCAGCAAAATCTGAGGAATGTTGCTCTATGCAATTTATCAGGGAATCAAACTAAATAAGACGGTAATGTTCCTCGTTTTTTTATGTTCATGGTTGAGATGGCACATAGATGGATAACTATTGAGTTTCTCTGTTGTATCAATCCAGTTGTTATCGTATAGGCAATGTTTTACCTTTGTAAGATTGTCTATCAGAACCCCAGTATTCAAATTGAACTTTTGTAAGATAGTTTCACTCTGATATACGAATCTGACTGATGAAGTTTATGGTTTTGCCTTGAGGATTGTAATTCTTGTCCATAGGTAAGTTTTGGAACTACCTTGCCATCATAAAATTTGAATGCAGGAATAATGGAAAAAAGTCAGAATTTTCGGTTTATCATAAGAGGTTGGTTGAGCAGAAGAGCAGATTTTTGGAGGAGGGTTTGTCTAACATTGCAATAGCCCACTGACGCTGATATGGTAAAACCCAGATATGTCATGCTAGTTGCAGATCTAATTACAGTATTCTCCCATGACCATGACTGGACCTTCCTGTTCTTACTTCTAGAGAAGGCAAGAATTTTTGTTTCTTAGGATTAATCATGAGTCCACTTTTTAAGCCCACTTGGGATTTATCGAATATTAAGAAGTCATCGGCATACGATAGCCAAGACACCTTCAAGATACCTACCCTTGGGGACACAAGTACGTCCAGGTTCAGATACTCACTTATGTCTGATACATATAGGTTGAATAGACAGGCGACAAGGCCGCAACCCTGTCTGGGACCTTACGGAGTGGGGATACAACAAGACATAGGGGGTCATTCTAAGTTGGGCGGTAGCCATGGAGGTATTAGCACCATGGCTGCCTCCCATACCGGGTCCTGGTCCGGTCTGGTTCAATGGGGACTTACCGGGTCATTCCGACCCTGGAGGACCCGGTAAGGCCCCATTCAACCAACCATTCCCCATTCTCATTTGAGCCCCCATAGGGCTCAATGGGAATGGGGAAGGCGCTAATAACGTCAGACCACACGTCCTTTACGGTTCCCGCTAAGGGACCTCGGAATTGGCCAGTAAGGGATTAAGGGCACCGGTCTCCTTACTGGTGCCCGGTATTCCTTACCGCCCAACTCAGAATAACCCCCATATCCCCCTCTCTATTCAACCTTACCTGAATGCTAGAATTCTCATGAAGACCTATTATTAATTTCAGCAGGCCATTAGGGATGCCCCAACCTGTCAATCTTCCCCATAGTCTGGACCGGTCAACACGATCAAAAGCGGATGGCAGTTCAACAGATGCAACATAGGTACAATCATCTGGGGTGGACCAAGCTGATACTTGCATGGTTGTCAATACAAGACCGTTTTGGTTCGTAGAATGGGCCTTTGCGGAAGCCCGGCTGGGATCTAGAGAGCCTATTAGATGTAGAGGCCTATAATTCAAGATGGTGAAGTAGTATAGATGCAAAGATCTTGCTGTTAACATCTAAGAGTGAGATGGGTGTGCAGTTCTTTGGTCCAGATCTTACACCTTTCTTAAAGATACGGACAACGTATGCCATTTGCCATGATTTAGGGAAGATTTCAAAGAGCATAGTCAAGGCATTTCCCCAATTTTCTTGATTTTTTTTTTGTGTATTATTGGTAAAACCATTTGGTGCTGCAGCTCTAGAAGATTTATATCGGGTTATCAGCTAGAGCACCAGCTTTGTTTTTGTATTTGTTTTATTTGTAACGCGCACCTTCAGGCCCGGAGGCATCAGGGCGCAACTTTAGACAGGGTTACATAAGCAAACATATATTCAAACTTTTAAAAAACAGTGCAAAGTATTCAGGGCACACAGCAATATACATATTTACAGAGTAGAGATTAGGGCAGGCGTTTTCCTAGGACAGGCTCCCAGGAACATAAAAGGTCCAAATTTCAAAGCTGGTTGAAAAGCCAGGATTTCGCTTTGGATTTGAAGGCACTAAAGCATTCTTCAGATCTGATGGCGAGGGAGGGGGCATTCCAAAGCTTGGAAGCTAGGACGGGGAAGCTAGATCCACCCGCTTTTTGTAGTTTGAACAAAGGAATAGTTAGACAGTGGGTCTGGGCGGTTCTTTGAGGGCGGGTAGGCGCGTGGCGGGATAGCCGGCTTCAATCTGAATGTATATTTCTTGATGTGTCTCCTTATCCGGTTTATTGCTAATAGTTAATGGCTTGGCTTTGCTTGAGTCATATAGATCTGAGAAGAACTCCCAAGCAGACCTAGCGACCGCATTTAGCTGGGAGCTAATAACGGGTATGTCTTGTCTGTTAATTAGAGCCCAGAACATACCTAAATACCTTTTGGATAGGACTTGAAGCATCATTTCTGCATCTTGCTGTAGTAGTACAGAACCTCTAAACGTACAACCGTTTCTGTATTTTTGTTTTTCGGCTCTACATCTGGCTGTCCAAGCGTCAAGAAAAATATCAAGGGTCTTTATTAACCTTAGTGCTAATCTCATATCAGCTTTCTTAAGAGCTAACTGGTCGTCAAAGGAGTGAAGACGTTTCTTGACTATATTCTGATGTTTTAACCTAGGATTATTTATGGCAGCAATCATTAATTCCTCAATTGTGGAATCAAAGTGTTCCACATTGAAAACTTCTATCTTCCATTCGAGGGTTGTATGGTGCATCATTTGGTGAAGACAAACTAACAGTGTTTCCCCCAGGGGTTACCTTGAGATTAGTGGGACCAACTAATTCCTTCTCTCCAATTTTAAAAGGTAAACTGAAATTGGCCCTTAGAATGAAATGGTTGCTCCATGTGGTGTGGTTTGTTTTATCGTGAAGTAGAAGCAAAGCTCAAACATCTGTTGGTCAGCAAAAATATAGTCTAGTGTAGATACACTATTGACTCGAGACCAGGTGTGTCTGTCTCCTTCAGATCTCCCGATCTGGCTGTTAATTACTTGGAGATTCAGAGCAGCCATGGCACAGCTCCACTGACAACCAGCCCTGGATTTTAAGTCGGAGGTAGGATAGTCAGGACATTGTCCCACATAATGTCTTCTAAATTCAGAGGCACACTGTTGGCATTCATATCACCAGCAAAAAAAAGTATTGAGAGTC